>NW_026067995.1:700029-793719 GCF_014885135.2 Alexandromys fortis
ATTCTTAGGTTTGGTCTTTTTATTGTGTCCCATATTTCTTGAATGTTTTGTGATGAGAATTTGTTGGCTTTGCTGTTTTCTTTGATCAGTGCATTTATTTTCTCTATGGTGTCCTCAGAATCTGAGATTCTTTCTTCTATCTCTTGTAGTCTATTGATTATGCTTGTTTCTGTAGCCTCTGCTCATTGCCTAGATTTTCCATATCCAGCTGTTCCTCAATTTGTGTTTTCTTCCTTGCTTCTATTTCAGTTTTCAATTCTTGAACTGTTTCCATTACCTCTTTGATTTAATTGTAGTGGGGCAATCTGCTCTCAGTGTTGCGCACTGGTCCCTGCCGCCTGCGTCCTCTGCCACCATGCTAGTCCCCTCTGGTCCCGGCCTGGCCTACACCACTGCGGGCACCTGCGCCGCCGCTGGCTACGTCCTGCTATAGGTTCTTCAATTTCTTCAATAACCAATAAAGACAACACATAGACAGAAGGACCTCCCACACCACCTGTTTAGGCTCCAATGGTGCTATGGTGAACAACAACAAAATTGACAGGATTGATCTTCTGTATTAGGGAATATGCACCACCAATTGAACATTCACAGTTAGTGATGAAAGTGATAGCCACCAGATGATGCAGTTTGATACCTGAATTTAATGTATCTAGTTGGACTTTGATTGAGGTAATGTTGTTGAGTAGAGAGACATATCATTAAAAATATGTTTGGAGTTGGTAAGTTTTCATACTTCCTATCTCCTGTTCCCTCTTTTGCACTCCTCTCTTTTTGTTTCTTTTTCTTCACTGCTTTTCTGGTGATGAAATGTGGTTAAAACTTACAAAGTACATATGACATATGATAACATCTTGTGTTGGTGACTAAAGAGCTCCTTCCAAAATCAAAGAAGAGAAAAAAGAGCCTCTGATTTTCTGTGAATACTTCTTTATTGTCTTTTTTCATGGTTAAACTGTTAGCTACTTCTCAATTCTTTTAAAATTAATTAATTTTATGTGTAAAGTGGTTTTTCTGCTTGCATGGATGTATGTGTGTATGTGCACCATATACATGTCAGGTGCCCATGGGCTATCAGAAGAAGACATCAGATTCCCTGGAACTACACTTAGGGATAATTGTAAACCACTACATAGATGCTGGGAATCAAATGTAGGACTTCTGGAAGAACAGCCAGTGCTCTTAACTACTAAAGCATCCATTCAGTACCAACTTCCCAAATATCATTGGAGTTTAGCCAAAAGGTCTCTTTTGTTTTGTTTTGTTTTTGTTTATTTTGTTTTTATTTGAGATGGGGTTTCTCTGTAGCTTTGGAGCCTGTCCTGGAACTAGCTCTTGTAGACCAGGCTGGCCTCAAACTCACAGAGATCCGCCTGCCTCTGCCTCCCGAGTGCTGGGATTAAAGGTATGTGCCACTGGTGACAGGCTGGCCAAGAGTTCATAATAAATAACCCCTCTAGCTTAGACATATCTGGTTGTCTATGAGAGACTGTTTCTGACCTAAACTTAGATGATCTCTGTAATAAAATGTGAGAGTGTTTGTCATTTCTTTAGGCTCTCCTCTCTTCTGTGCTTTCCTCTATGATGAGTGAAGCCCTGGGGAATGTATGTGAATGGTAAGTGAGTGTTTGACCCTAAGTATTTGCGGTCACATTTCTTTCCTTTCTATTAGGATAAATGGCTGATATATGCCACTATACATGTTTTAGTGTCCACTGGGACCTTGCCCAATGTGGGGAAAACACCTTTGTTACTGCTGTACCACTGCTTTAGAAATTGCTAACTATAGAAAAAGGACCTGAATGACCTTCACAGAGACTGAGTGCTCAGTAAGAATTATGTGTTAGTATTGTAGGATAACCCAAATCCACATTCTCAGCACAAAGATTTATTTGCTCTGAAGAGACAAAGGTCAGGGAATAAGAGACAAAGACCAGAGATAGAAGACTAGGGAGAAGGGGAAGGAAACAAAGAGAGGGAGAAGAGTGGCAATGGAGAGGGGGCAGGGACATTTATTGGGGGAGAATGATGATGAAAAAATATGGCCTCTGGATAAAGAGGAGACAGACAGGGCTCATGGGCAAATGGATTTTATGAAAGTAAAGGGAAACCCCATTTAGGATGAGGTGTTTAATTTAGATTGGGAAGGTAAATAGGATGAGTCAGGAGGGGCTTTTGATTGCTGGTTTTCAATATTTTGAGAGATAGACCTTGGCAGTAAGCCACAAGAGGAGGAAGTGGTCAAATAAGGGAATAGACTTTGGGGGCTAGCTTTAGGGATATAATCTTAAGGCTTTTAGCTAAGCAAAGGAAATGTGGGAGAAGTTCAAGGCCTGCCAGTGCCAGGTTTGCCACATTTTGGTTTGTGGCATCCCTTCAAGTTTATTCTGAGATTTAAGGATCATGAGTTTTCTGCAAATCTCTGTTGTTAGATTAAATTTGAACATAGAGATCCTATATATCTAGTTAAATTTACAGATAAATATTTTGCCCTTTTCTCTAGTTATTGTTTTGTAAATTTTGATTTCTGGTTGTTCATTATTTGCATATCAAAATAAATGAAGTTCAGATTTTATTTGTTACCTGACATAGTGAAGGTTTTGTGTGTGTGTATGTGTGTGTGTGTCTGTATAAAAAGTGTGATATACATATTTCCTGTAAGCATGTGTGTGTTTGTATAAGGAGATCAGAGGTCAACATTTGGCATCTATTTCTTGATTGTTGGCCACCTTATTTTTTGAAACAGACTTCCTCATTGAAACTGGATTCGCAGATTTGGCAAACTCAGGGAATATGGATTCATAAATTTGGGAACTCACTGACTGGTTGTCAGAATACATTTCTGGATTCCCTGGGATTTTCACATTCATATTGTCTGCAAACAAAAACTGCGTTATTTTATCCTTTCTGATCCACGTGTCAGGTTAAATGTGAGTGGTGAGAATGGAAGCCCTAGGATTTTTCCTAGGTCAGAGAGGCAAACATTTACTGTCACAGTAAGTATGATGCTGATGAAGGCATTTTGTAGCTACCCTTTATTGCATTAAAGAAGTTGACATCTGGCATGTTGTGATGGTGCATACCTACAGTCCCAATACCTGGGAAGTGAAGAATGAAGAACTGATGTAAGTTTATTTGTAGTCTTGGCAGTGTAAAAAGACCCTATATCAAAACAAAACCACAGCAACAACTTGCAACCATATCCAAACCCCAAATCCCCAGTTAAATGAAATAAGACAGGAGACTTGCACTGCCCTGGGGACTGTTTCATTGCTCATGGGTGCTGTGTCAGAATTACTATGTAGCTGTTTGAGGAATCCAGCATTTCATTTTGTTTTCTTTAGCTTTCAGTGTAGTAAATCATATGTTCTTGCTCCAGCCATTTTTCCTTAGGATAAACCCAGCTGAATGTAAGTAAATTATTTCATTACATTCCTGGATTTTGTTGGCTAATATTTTCTCATGGAGCTATGTGTCTAAGTTCATGAAGCATGTTAATCTGTTATTTTTCTGATTTGTAATGTTTTATAACTGACTTTGGCAAGAAGACAATGTTTTTCACCTGGACTAAATTAGGAAATGCTTCCTCTTGTATTTTCTGAAAGAATCTCTGTAGAATTCCTATTATTTCTTCTTTACATGTGCAGTAAAAGAAAGTCGTCTGGATGCAGAAAAGTAGCTTTTTGATATTTTTAAACTATAAATCAAATTTCTTGAGCAGATATAATTCAGGTGATCTTGTTTATCCTAAAAGAGTGTGACAGTTGGTCATATTGATTATTACCATGACAAGATCTGGAATCACCGAGGAGACACACATGCAGGCATGTCTGTGAGTTTCTAAATTGGGTTAATAAAAGTGTGAGGACTATCCTAACTGTGGACATATGTTTCATGAGCTGGAGTTTATAGCTAAATAAAAAGGAGAAATTGATTGCACCACCAGGGTACATCTCTCTATCTCCTCTCTGTGGATACAAAATTACCAGCTTCCTCATACTCCTGCCACCATGATTTATCTGCTGTGATAGACAGTCATGTCAGAGCGTAAGCCAAAATAAATCCTTCCTTCCTTCAATTGCTTTTTACAGGTATTGTGTTGCAGCAACCAAGGAGTAAAAAAAATGTAGCGAGTTGAGTGCTTTATATGTTTTTTTGAGAAATTAGTTAATTTATTTGAATTGTTAAATTATTTATTTTTATTTTATCGTTTTATTTATTTATTTATTTATTTATTTATTTATTTATTTATTAAAGATTTCTGTCTCTTCCCTGCCACCGCCTCCCATTTCCCTTCCCCTTCCCCAATCAAGTCCCCCTCCCTCGTCAGCCCAAAGAGCAATCAGGGTTCCCTGCCCTGTGGGAAGTAGAAGGAGAGAGAGCACAAGCAAGGAACTTAGGACCGCGAGGGGTGCACCCACACACTGAGACAATGGGGATGTCCTATTGGGAACTCACCAAGGCCAGCTGGCCTGGGTCTGAAAAAGCCTGGGATAAAACCGGACTCGCTGAACATAGAGGACAATGAGGACTACTGAGAACTCAAGAACAATGGTAATGGGTTCTTGTTAAGTTATTTAGATGGAGTTGTTAGAATGCATATTTTAAATTTTTCCTTTGTTGATCACAAATGGTTTTTATAATATTCATTGCATATATTCATTACACATAGTGTTGTATCATAGGAGAATGTTTTCATATAATCATATCTTGTTGTTTAGCATGCCCCAGTATTCCTCCCCTTCTCCTCATCCTCTTCCTTGCATAGTCCCCATTGTTTCTCTGGATAGTTTCAGTTTATCTTCTGTATCATTATACATACATAAATTTAGGCCTCTATAAAAAGGCAGGATGTGTATATCAAAGAAAACATGCATTTGTTTTCTGAGACTTTTAATATGTATAATATAATTATTTCTGGTCACATCTACTTCCAGTAAACAACATGACTGTGTTCTCAATTGTTCTCTGTATTACTTTTGAAACAGGGTCACTCAGTCAACCCATGGCCCGTCTGTTGACTAGGCTGACTGGCTAGTAGACCCCAAGGATCTTCCTATCTACCCTTCCCCAACTTCAGTGCTAGGCTTACAGGTGTGTACTACAATGTCAAGTTTGCTTTGTGGGTACTGTGATCTGAATTTACATGCATATGTTGGTACAGCAAGTATTTTGCCCATTGAACCAAACCCATCAAAAGTTCTCAATCCCTTTAAAAGCTGTTAAACATTTACTTTGTGGTTCTGGTAGTTGGGATAAAGTTTATATATAGTCCATAGTACTAAGAGCTGGTCAAAAAATATGGAAAAATAATCTTTATTATGCTTGGGGAAAAGTCACCAAAATTTCAAAAATAGCAGGTAATAATAGGAAAGGAATAATGTAAGTTTATGGTTACAGATAAATCATTAAAAAAAACTTTTGATGTCTATAGAGCACTGGCCATCATAAAATTCCATCTTTAAAGGTACTGATCTACATAATTCTAAATTGTCATCATGTTATTATGTAGCCAGTGTCATCTGTTCAAGTTTGGAAATGTCCCATTACACTTTCAATATGCGTGAACTTAAATATTCCCTTCTTCAGGCCATAGACCTGGGATTCAGCGCCTTGTCCTGCCAATGCCTTCTTTCATCTTCCTGTGGATATTATATATGGGGACTCTGATCTCCATGCATCTGTCTTGATTTATAAATGTGTTCATAAAGTTATACATTACCAGTGTCCACAAATCATGCACTTGCTGAATGTTTGAACAGTTTTTATAGAATGGAGAACTCTACATTGTTGGAAATGAGACTGACTATTCCTGCCCTTCAGATTCATCATATCTGTGGAAATCATTATTCCTAATTATGTGCCAATATTTAAAAATGTGATAAGTGTCAATCTGTATCCTTGAGATTATCTGGGTAAGGTATTTTCTTTTGAGCAATGTTGTTGTTGAGTCTCTTGATGTGAAGACAGCACTGGCATCCTTGGTGCACAATCATATTTGAAGACAAACCTGATTTCAATCATCACACTGAACATCTTTGCACATTTGTAGTTTATTATTTCAACTGAAGTGACTCCCATTCCCAATTCAGCTCTGCTTTGAATGGCAGAATGATATCACTCTTTAGGCCTTCAGCTTATGACACATGTGCATATGTTTTGCCTTTCATTTTGCAATCTTTTATATATCTCCCATAGTTCTGTATATTTCTGAAAAGTAACGACAATGAATCATTACACTGACTTGATTCTTAGGTTTTATGCAATTTTAATATTTTTTATTATTAATTTCTTAAAAAATTTTTATGACCTAATTTTTATTATAATTTAAACATGTTTTTATTCATGAGTAAAATTTAATGTTTAGAGGTTTGCTTTTGCTTTTGGGAATTTTTTAGCCTCCTCCTCAAAATATGCCTTTTCTTGCACAGCTGTGGTCACATTTCTTGGGGGTTCCTTTAGCTAAGAAACAGTTTCACTGATGAACTTTCATTATCAGTATTGATTTATTCATCAGTTTTTTATAACCTCTGTAATCTTAATCACTTGTCTTGAAATTTTATCATTATAGACTTTAATACACCTCCCTACTCTAACCTTGTATAAGCATGTAGCACAGGAATGAATTCTGAATATCTAACTAAGGCTCTGAATCTTAGTGTAAGAAATTGAGTCTGGGGTGGGGTCATGTCTGAGTCAGGAATATGCCTGATAGAACCCCAGGTATCCATGTAAGAGCTATATACAGTACTGTTCTGTAATACCAGGCATGGAATGCAGATGTAGGCAAATCCTTGAAACTTAGCAGTCAGTGACCAGCAAGACTAGCCCCACCAGTGAGCTTGAGGTTCAGTAAGAGATCATTTCAAAAAATACAGTCTAGGGGGCTGGAGAGATGGCTCAGTGGTTAAGAGCATTGCCTGCTTTTCCAAAGGTCCTGAGTTCAATTCCCAGCAACCACATGGTGGCTCAACCCCTCTTCTGGCCTTCAGGCATACAAACAGAATATCGTATACAATAAATAAATAAATAAATATATATATATATATTAAAAAAATAATTAATTAGAATTTAAAAAAAATACAGTCTAAGGTGATGAAGGACATTGGAGGTAGTTCTCTCACCTTCACATACATGTGCGCAGATGAAGACGCACTAACATGCACACAAATGTGTGCACTCAGAGAAAGAAAAAGAGAGAGGAGGGGTGGGAAGGAGAAAATTTGTGAAAACTTCCAAAAATTGGTAGAAGTGTGACAGATGATTGGTAAGAAAATTAGTGTCCCATTCTGAAGAAAATGAATTCTATCTCTAACTCACAACTGAACATAAATTGAGAACAAAGTATAGGATAAAGGAAGGACAGACAGACACTCATGTAGTTGTGAGCATGGAGGAGTTTCTTTCCTCATGAAGTCTCTCTTAGGGATAAACTCATACCAGGTGAGATGGAAAACCTACCTTTGCAGATCCCACTATGGGAAAGACAGCCTAATCTGTTGTATGTATTTTATATATAGTGATTTTTGAGGCAGGGGCTATTGCCCTGGTGGATTTTGAATTCTCTGTTTAGCTGAGGATGATTTTGACATTTTGATCCTCCTGCCTCTACTAACAAAAGTACTAATATTGTATATTTTTTAATCTTAAGTGAACCTGTCCTTCTTTCTTCTACATAATAGGATATAGTTCTTGGTTCATAGAAGTATTAAGAAAGAAATAAAGATAAAGCACAAAGGGCATAGTTGCCATAATACAACATATATATTCCTAAATGACTTAGTGTTATGCCATTACTTAACGATCACTTCATCACCAGACATGGGCAACAGACAACCAGATATCTAGGAATGAACAGCCCATGAGATCAGGCTTGGTCAGCCTTTAGGCTTCAATAAATTTTTTGATGAACAGAAAAAAAGAAAACAGTAGTCTGGATAGATAGCTCAGCAGTAAAGAGTATGTTACAGACTGGAATTCCGTTCCAAGCATCCATGATAGGTGACCCACAAACACCTATAACACTAGGTTAGGGGATATGACTTCCTCTTTTGCCCTTTACATATATTACATGCACAGACAAACACACACACAAACACACAGAGACACTTTAATGCATTTTTAAATGAAAAGAATATTGGAAGTAATGCAATTTAAGTATCTCTTTTGTTTCCTACTCTAACTTCTATACCTTATGCTTTTCCAGCATCTCAATAACATATTTCAAGAACTCCTCAATACTCTTCTTTTTCTGTTCCAGCAACTGTTCATACTTCTCTTGCATTTCACTAATCTTGGCCTGTTCCATCTCCAACATCTCAGTCAGCTGTTTTGTGTGCTCCTGGTGACTCTTTTCTTTCTGTTGCAGCAACTGTTCATACTTCTCTTGCATTTCTCTAATCTTGGCCTGTTCCTTCTCCATCTTCTCAGTCAGATCCTTCATCTCCTTCTCATGACTCTTCTCTTTCTCTTGCAGCAACTGCTCATACTTCTGTTGCATTTCTCTAGTATCAGCGTGTTCCTTCTCCATCTTCTCAAACAGCTCTTTCATCTCCTTCTCATGACTCGTCTCTTTCTCTTGCAGCAACTCTTCATACTTCTGTTGCATTTCTCTCATCTGGGCCTGTTCCTTCTCCATCTTCTCAGTCAGCTGTTTCATGAGCTCCTCGTGACTCTTCTCTTTCTCTTGCAGCAAATGGTCTTTCTTCTGTTGCATTTCTCTCATCTCGGCCTGTTCCTTCATCATTTTCTCAGTCAGCTCTTTCAAATCCTTCTCATGACTCTTCTCTTTTTCTTGCAGCAACTGTTTATACCTCTGTTGCATTTCTTTCATCTCTGCTTGTACCTTCTCCATCTTCTCAGTCAGATCTTTCATCTCCTTCTCTTCACTCTTCTCTTTTACTTCCAACAACTGTGCAGACTTCTGTTGCATTTCTTTCATCTCAGCCTGTTCCTTCTCCAACATCTCAGTCAGCTGTTTCATGTGCTCCTGGTGACTCTTCTTTTTCTGTTGCAGCAACTGTTCATAATTCTGTTGTAATTTTCTAGTCTCAGCCTGTTCCTTCTTCATCTTCACAGTCAACTCTTTCAACTCCTTCTCATGACTCCTCTCTTTCTCTTGCAGTAACTGTTCATACTTTTGTTGCATTTCCTCCTGCATTTTTACTGCAGCCTTGGTGGCTTCAGCTCTCACATGTTCCACTGGGAAGGAAATCAAGAAGGAAGATGTAAATGCAGCATGCAATGCTCTCTTTCTCACCTGCTTTCATTGTTGCTGCTGACATTATAGTACGATCATGTCTGATACTAGATAGTGAGACATAGCTCTGTTATTTTAGGTCTGCTTCAAGATCCTAGTTTTATTACTAATCTAAACATTCCAGAGCTTTTGAGGCGTGTAGTCCTTTATCTTGTGCCTTACCTTCAATCTCCTTTTCCATTTTTGTCAGTGTCTGGTCTGTCTGTAGAATGACATTACTCACTTCTTCCTTTGACTGCAAATATATCTGCAGAATTTTTTCAGCCTACAAATTTAGAAAACATGATGTTAGCAGCAGGAATGACTGAAAACTTTTGTGCCTATCTACCTATATCCCTTTCCTCTTGCCACACTTCTTGTTGCTAAGATTCTCAGGCACAAAAATAGACACATGGTTCAGGTTGAACCCCACTTAGAAATTATATTATTGGAGGCCTATGTTGAACAAAAAGGATGATCATTCTAGACTGAGGGCTCTAACTTTGGAGGTAATGGTTCTGTGAGATAAATAGTGAGTCTGTTGTAGCTTTCATAAAGACCAAATAAACCTGAGGTAATGAGAAAAGGCAGTAGTATTGTTAGGTCCTAGTTAGCAACATGAAGTCTGTTTTGTCCCTGGTCAGTCTGCTCTAAGCTTTATCCACTATTTCCTGAAGCTGACCTGCAATCCCAAACTCCCTTGCAAGGTGTCTATAATAAGGCTAAACTACAAATATTCCATCCCTTTATAGTTGATTGGTTCCAACAGCAATCACAAACACAAACCAGAGGACTCCGTGATAGACTGAAAGCATGCTAGTAAGGAAAGTCCCAAACTCTTTCTTCCAATATTATGTTATGATTGGTAGGACTCAGGAACTGTCTCTTCCTGGTTTTTCACCATTAAAACTGACTGCTGCCGCTGTCTTGGTTACATTGTATGGATGCTGAAACCGCACACCTCCCTGATATATCAGATTTTTAAATAATTTTTTGGACTGCACAAACCCTGCCTTTCTGGTGAATTATTTTCAGATTTATGGACCCTAATATTTGGGGCCTTGTCCATTATTTCATGGTCTACTGGTTCAAGTCTTTGGCTCAGCTGACTGTTCCAGACCCATGTAGTAATCTTCAGAGGTAAGCAATAGAGGTTTTGTGGTCTGTGGCATCTTTTACTAGGACCCAAGAGAGAAGAGACTGGATGAAGTCAGAAGGAGAACAGAGTCATCTCATCTTCTTCTTTGTCCTCCAGTAGTTGGGAGTGTCTGGGACATCTGGTTTCTGGAATTCAGCCAAAAAGGCATCTGCTCCGGCTAAGTCTGAACAGAACCATGTTCTACTAAAACCCTTGTCTCCCTGGACTCCATCTGTCAAGTCAGACTTTTGATTTCACTTTGTATACTCACTATTGGTCTTCTCTCTTACATCAAGATCATGGGGCAAACTACATCTTTGGCCCAAAATTCTCCCCTAGACCTTGTCTTATAGCATTTTTAAGACTTCAAGAAGAAAGCCCAGGTATCTGGAGATTCATTCTTCCACAGAAAGCTCCACATGGTCTGTCACCTCCAGTGACTGACTGTTGGAGTCAACTGACCTCCCAAGGGCACCTTTAACCTCTATTTCTCTTACAATCCTCACAATAGTTTGGGCAGCCCAGACAACCCTGACCTTATAGAGTGGACTGCTTGGTGCTCCTCTTGGAAGATAACCCCCAAAGAAACTCCAGTTCCACCTGTAAAGTTAATTGGAGACAACCCCTACTGTCTTCCCTGGAAAACCTTGGGCTCCTATCTTAACTTCCTTTGGGGAAGACTCCCTCCCTCTTCTTTATGAGTATATTCAATAAATGGAGAAATCAGATTGTCTCAGTTATCTCTTCCACTGGGGCTGCTTGAAGATCATGGTGGCAATGGCCCTGCTTACTAATGACTCTGATAAATTAAATCTGGGACAGAAGCTTGTCATCATGGCCCCACATGCAGTGGAGAGTCTCTTGAGGAGTCCCTATAACTCCTTACAGATAGGTAACAAATGCTCATCTCACTTACTATCAGGCTTTACTGCTAAACTGACCTAAAATAACCTTTTCCCAACCATCCATATTCAACCCATTCTCAATGCTGCCTGACAGTGTGCGGGCATGCCTTCATGACTGTATTGACATAGTATCCAGCTTCCAGAACATTAGGAACAACCTGACTGATGTCCCAGGACAGAAGTTAGCAGGGACTGCTATAATAATTTTGAGAAAGATACTATGCACTCAAGTCCTCCTGTGGGCACTTTCACCCAAAAGTCAGAACTGATTGCATTGATTCTGGTCCTAACCCTTAAAAAATGAAAAAGTACTAATTTTTTTAAATTTATTTATTTATTAAAAATTTCCACCTCCCCTCCTCCTCCCATTTTCCTCTCACTCTCCCTCTTCTTTCTCCCCCTCCCTCTCCAGTCCTATGAGAAGTCAGGGTACCTTGCCCTGTGGGAAGTCCAAGGCCCTTCCCCCTCCATCTAGATCTAGGAAAGTGAGCATCCAAACAGACTAAGCTCCAAAAAGTCAGTACATGCAGTAGAATCAAAACCCAGTGCCATTATCATTGGCTTCTCAGTCTGCCCTCATTGTCAGCCACATTCAGAGAGTCTGGTTTGATCACATGCTCCATCAGTCCCAGTCCAACTGGCCTTGGTGAGCCCCCATTAGTTCAAATGCACCATCTCAGTAGGTGGGTACACCCCTCGTGGTCCTGATTTCCTTTGTCATGTTCTCCCTCCTTCTGTTCTTCATCTGGACCTTGGGAGCTCAGTCCATTGCTCCAATGTAGGTCTCTGTCTCTATCTCCATCCATCGCTGGATGAAGGTTCTATGATGATATGCAAGATATTCATCAGTGTGGCTATGGGGAAAAGGCCAGTTCAGGCATCCTCTCTTTGGCTTCCCAAGGACCTAGCTGGGGACATCTCCTTGGACACCTGGGGACCCCTCTAGAGCCAAGTCTCTTGCCAACCCTAAAATGGCTCCCTTAATTAAGATATCTTCTTCCCTGCTCCCATATCCACTCTTCCTCCACTTCAACCATCCCGTTCCCCCAAGCTCTCCCCAACCCTCCCCTTTTCCCTTCTATCTTCCCCTCACCCCTTTCCCCCACCCCACCCTACCCTTGTGCTCCCCACTTTTGTCCAGCGATCTTGTCTACTTCCAATATCCAGGAGGATAACTATATGTTTTTCTTTGGGTTCACCTTCTTATTTAGCTTCTCTAGGATCACGAATTATAGGCTCAATGTCCTTTGTTTATGGCTAGAATCTGCTTATGAGTGAGTACATACCGTATTCATATTTTTGGGTCTGTGTTATCTCACTCAGTAAAGTATCTTCTATTTCTATCCATTTGCATGCAAAAGTCAAGATGTCATTGTTTTTTTACCACTGAATAGAACTCTAAAGTGTATATTGCCACACCTTCTTTATCCATTCTTCCATTGAGGGGCATCTAGGCTGTTTCCAGGTTCTGACTATTACAAATGGTGCTGCTATGAACATAATTGAACAAATGCTTTTGTAGTATGATTGGGTATCTCTTGGGTATATTCCCAAGAGTGAAATTGCTGGATCCTGAGGTAGGTTGACTCCCAGTTTCCTGAGAAACCACCACACTGATTTCCAAAGTGGTTGCACAAGTTTGCATTCCCACCAACAATGGATGAGTGTTCCCCTTACTCCACATCCTCTCCAGCATAGGCTATCATTGGTGTTTTTGATTTTAGCCATTCTGGCATGTGTAAGAAGATATCTTAAAGTTGTTTTGATTTGCATTTCCCTGATTGCTAAGGAAGTTGAACATGACCTTAAGTGTCTTTTGGCCATTTAAATTTCTTCTGTTGAGAATTCTCTGTTCAGTTCAGTACCCCATTTTCTAATTGGGTTGATTAGCCTTTTACGGTCTAGTTTCTTGAGTTCTTTATATATTTTGGAGATCAGACCTTTTTCTGATGTGGGGTTGGTGAAGATCTCTCATTCAGTAGGCTGCCCTTTTTCTTAATTACAGTATCCTTTGCTTTACAGAAGCTTCTTAGTTTCAGGAGGTCCCATTTATTCATTGTTGCTCTTATTGTCTGTGCTACTGGGGTTCTACATAGGAAGTGGTCTCCTGTGCCCATGTGTCAGACTACTTCCCACTTTCTCTTCTATCAGATTCAGTGTAGTCAGATTTATATTCAGGTCTTTAAACCATTTGGACTTCAGTTTTGTGCATGGTGGTAGATATGGATCTATTTTCATTCTTCTACAGGTTGACATCCAGTTATGCCAGCATTATTTGTTAAAGATGCTTTCTTTCTTCTATTGTATAATTTTAAATTAGTCGAAAATCAGGTATTCATCAGCTTGTGGATTAATATCCAGGTCTTCGATTCGATTTCATTGGTCAACATCTCTGTTTTTATGCCAATACCAGGCTGTTTTCATTACTGTAGCTCTGTAACAGAGTTTGAAGTCTGGGATGGTAATGCCTCTGGAAGTACTTTTATTGTGTAGTATTGTTTTGGCTATCCTGGATTTTTTGTTTTTCCATATAAAGTTTATTATTTTTCTCTCTAGGTCTCTGAAGAAATTTTTGGGATTTTTATGGGGATTACATTGAATATATAGATTGCTTTTGGTAGAATTGCCATTTTTACTATGTTGAGTCTATCAATCCACGAGCATGGGAGATCCTTTTATTTTTTTGGTATCCTCTTCAATTTCTTTCTTCAAAGACTAAAAGTTCTTGTCAAATAGATCTTTCACTTCCTTGGTTAGAGTTACCCCAAGATACTTTATGCTATTTGTGGCTATCATGAAAGGTGATATTTCTGTGATTTCTCTCTCTGCTTCTTTGTTCTTTGTGTATAGGAGAGCTACTGAATTTTTGGAGTTGATCTTGTATCCAGCCACATTACTAAAGGTGTTTATCAGCTGTGGGAGTTCTTTGGTAGAGTTTTTGGGGTCACTTATGTACACTATCATATCATATGCAAATAATGAAAGTTTGACTTCTTTCTTTCCAATTCGAATCCCCTTGATCTCCATATGTTGTCTTATTGCTATTGCTAGAACTTCCAGCACTATACTGAAGAAGTATGGAGAGACTGGACAGCCTTGTCTTGTTATTCATTTTAGTGAAATGGCTTTAAATTTCATTCCATTTAATTTGATGTTAGCTGTCGGCTTGCTGTATATTGCTTTCATTATATTTAGGTATGACCCTTGTATCCTTAGTCTCTCCAAATCCTTTATCAAAAAGGGGTGTTGAATTTTGTCAAATACTTTTTCAGCATCTAATGAAATGATCATATGTATTTTTTCTTTCAATTTATTTATATGATGGATTACATTGATACATTTTTGTATGTTGAACCTGCATCTCTGGAATGAAGCCTACTTGATCATAATGGATAATTTTTTTGATGTGTTCTTGGATTTGGTTTGCCAGTATTTTATTGAGAATTTTTGCATCGATATTCATGAGTGAGATTGGTTTGTAATTCTCTTTCTTGTCTTTGTGTGGTCTTGTGTGGTTTTGGTATCAGGGTAACTGTAGCTTCATAAAAGGAGTTTGGCAATGACCCTTCTGTTTCTATTTTGTGAAACATTAAAGAGTATAGGTATTAGCTCTTCTTGGAAGTTCTGGTAGAATTCTGTATTGAAACCATCTGATCCTGGGCTTTTTTGGTAGGGAGGTTTTTGATGACAGCTTCTAATTTTTCTAGACTTACAGATCTATTTAAATTGTTCACCTGGTCTGGACTTAATTTTGGTATATGGTACTTATCTAAAAAAATATCCATTTCTTTCACATTTTCCAATTTTGTGGCATACAAGCTTTTGTAGTAAGATCTGAGGATTCTCCAAATTTCCTCTGTGTCCGTGGCTATGTCCCCTTTTCATTTCTGATCTTGTAAATTTACGTGTTCTCTTTCTGCATTTTAATTAGTTTGTATAGGGGTTTGTCAATATTGTTGATTTTCTCCAAGAACCAGCTTTTTGTTTCATTGATTCTTTGGATTATTTTCTGTGTTTCTATTTTGTTGATTTTAGCACTCAGTTTGATTATTTCCAGTCTTCTACTCCTGCTGGGTGAGTCTGCTTTTTTTTTTTCTAAAGCTTTCAGGTGTGCTGTTAAGTCTCTAATGTGAGCTCTCTCTGTTTTCTTTATGTGGGCACTTAGTGTTATGAACTTTCCTTTTAGCACTGCTTTCATAGTGCCCCATAGGTTTGGGTATGTTGTGTCTCTTTTTCATTGAATTCAAGGAAGACTTTAATTTCTTTCTTTATTTCTTCCTTGACCCAGGTGTGGTTCAGTAGTTAACTGTTCAGTTTCCATTAGTTTGTAGGCTTTCTCGGGGTAGAATTGTTGTTGAATTCTAACTTTATTCCATGGTGATCCAATAGTACACAGGTGATTACTACAACTTTTTTGTATCTGTGGATGTTTTCTTTGTTACCGATTATGTGATCAATTTTTTAGAAGGTTCCATGAGATGCTGAGAAGAAGGTATATTCTTTTCTGTTTGGGTGGAATGTTCTATAGATGTCTGTTAAGTCCATTTGGTTCATTACATCTGTTAGTTCTCTTATTTCTCTGTTGAATTCCTGTCTGGTTGACCTGTCCATTGGTGAGAGAGGAGTGTTGAAATCTCCTACTATTAAAGTGTGGGATTTGATATGTGCTTTGAGTTCTAGTAATGTTTCTTTTACATATGTGGGTGCTTTTATATCAGGGGTATAGATATTCAGGATTGAGACTTCCTCCTGATGAATTGTTCCTGTTATGAGTATAAAGTATCCATCTCCATTTCTTCTGATTGATTTTAGTTTGAAATCAATTTTGTTAGATATTAGTATAGCCACACCCGCTTATTTCTTTGGTCTCTTTGATTGGAAAACCTTTTTCCAACCTTTAACTCTAAGGTTGTGTCTGTCTTTGAGGTTGAGGTGTGTTTCTTATCAACAGCAGAATGTTGGATCCAGTTTTCATATCCATTCTCTTAACCTGTGCCTTTTTATAGGTGAATTGAGTCCATTGGTATTAAGTGATATTATTGACCAGTGGTTGTTAACTCTGGTTATTTTTTTTTTTTTGGTGTTAGTGTTTGTGTGTTTCCCTTCTTTGAGTTGTGCTGGTGGAGGGTTCTCAGATGCCTGTGCTATTATGTGTGTTGTTGGCTATTTTGGTTTGTGGTTTTCCTTCTAGTATTTTCTGTAAGGTTGGGTTTGTGGCTACATATTATTTACATCTGTTTTCGTCCTGGAATATTTTGTTTTCTCCATCGATGGTGAATGCAAGCTTTGCTGGGTATAGTAGTCTGGGCTTGCATCCATGGTCTCTTAGTGTCTGCAGCACATATATCCAAGACCTTCTGGCTTTCATGGTTTCCATTGAGAAGTCAGGTGTAATTCTGATAGATTTCCCTTTATATGTTACTTGACCTTTTTCCTTTGCAGCTTTTAATATTCTTTCTATATTCTGTATGTTTTGTGTTTTGATTATTATATGGTGAGGGGATTTTTTTTTGATCCAGTCTATTTGGTGTTCTGTAAGCTTCTTGTACCTTCATAGTAATATCCTTCTTTAGGTTGGGAAAGTTTTCCTCTATAATTTTTTGAATATATTTTCTGGGCCTTTGAGCTGTAATTCTTCTCCTTCTTCAACCCCTATTATTCTTAGGTTTGGTCTTTTCATGGTGTCCCAGATTTCCTGGATGTTTTGAGTTAAGAATTTGTTGGATTTGTTATTTCTTTAATCAATGAGTTTATTTCCTCTATAGTATCTTCAGCATCTAAGATTCTTTCTTATATATCCTGTATTCTTATGGTTATACTTGTCTCTGTAGTTCCTGTTCGTTTACCCAGATTTTCCATATCCTGTCTTCCCTTGATTTGTGTTTTCTTCATTGCCTCCATTTCATTTTTCAACTCTTGAACTTTTCCCATTACCTGTTTGATTGCTGTTTATTAGTTTTCTTGGGTATCTTTGAAAGATTTATTCATTTCTTCTACCTTTTTGTTTGTCTTCTCCATTTCTTTAAAGCAGTTTTTCACATTCTGTTTAAGGTCCTCTATTATTTTCATAATGTTACATTTAAAGTCAATTTCTTCTACTTCTTCTGAAATAGAGTGTTCAAGTCTTCTTGTTGTGTGATCCCTGGACTCTGGTGATATCATGTTGCCTTTCAGGTTGTTGGAGGAATTCTTGCATTGGCACCTGTTCATCTCTTACTTCAAATGCAGCCAGGAGAGTCTTAGCATCTTGGTCCAATCTTTGCTGTGACTGACTCTCTGGGTGGATCTCCTCAGTGCAGGAGCAGGAAATGTTCCTGGGCCAAGGACCTCGCAGACAATAGGCTTGGGGGAGGCAGGGTCATGTGGAACAAAGAAGCCCCTGCAGCAGGAGCTGGAGGGTCCCTGTGCTCCTTTCTTGGACCATCTGCCCCACCCCCAGATGGCACACACTCACCAGTCTGGATGGATCTCCTCAGCATAGTAAGAGGGACTCCTGAAAGTCCAAAGACCCCACAGACAAAAGCAAGGATTAATGTTTTTACTGGCAACTGCTATGCTTTTTTTTAATGTTTCATGTGCATGGGGTTCTAAAGTAAAATGTTCAGCCACAGAAATCCACCCTGACCCTGAATTCAGGGTCAGGGAAGAAACATACCTGGGACCTGAAACCAGAACCAATAAAAGAAACACAACATGGCCCTGAAACCAGAGCCAGTGAAAGGAACACACAGTAGCAATGAACAAAGAACCAGTTTTTAAAAATATAACTTTGCCCTGAAACAAAAACCAAATAATTTTACTCTGAGCCTGAAAATAGAGCGAAAGAAAAACACTTTGGTCCTGAAAACAGACCAGTAAAAGAAACCCACATTGGCCCTGAAACTAGTGCCAAATCTGTCCCTGACCAACTGAGCATAAAATCAACCAATTTCTGAGCAGAAAACCAACCAATACATGGGCACAAAAACTAGTCACTGAGTTTGTTCAAGCTCAAGGGGATCAAAATCTGGCCAATTCTCTATCTGAAAATCTCCCTGGAAAACTGCCTCTAAGAAATTCTATATCGGCCCTGTGCCTGTTCAGTTGGCAGCTGCCCTATTCCATGCTGGCAGAGCAGCCACTCTCCTGGATTCCTCCTTCCCAAATAAACCTCTTGAAGGAGTTTTGGGGTGAAATTCTTCTTTCCCTGCAGTGGCGTAGAATCTTTGCTTTCAAATGCATTTTGCATAGTGGGGCAGAGAAGCAATGGACCTCTTTGCTAGGAAAATCCCTTAGGGAAGTGGAGCATAAGTACCAACTTTTGGCAGGCACTGTAGAAGACTTTTTACATTTACATTTTACTTTTACATTTCGGCAGTGGTTCCTCCCTTAGCAGAGTGAAGCAGAAGAAGTAATAGCTGGGCCAGAGTTGAGAAGAAGGGGCCCTCACTTCTGGGAAACTCCCTTAGGGGAGGGGAGCAGAGTTCAGTTGTAAGTTCTCTGGGAGAGGAAAAGGATTTTCACATCCTGTGGGGAGACTAACATCCACCAGAACCCAGCTTCAGGTACAGTCTGACTTTCTGACAAGTCAGGATACCTTTACCTGACAGTTGCAGATGGGTTATGCCCCCTGCTATGGCACATATATGAGAATCCCTTAGCCCCCAAAACTTCAGAGCTACAAGCCAGGAGACTTCACCTGGGACAGACATCAATAGGAGAAGCCTTGCATCCTTTCTGAAAGTTACCCCACACTGTTATCCTGAACACCCTATCAGCTGTGAAAGAGGATAAAATTAAGTTCTGTTTACATCACTCCAACATAAAACGAGTTACAGTAGGACAAGCCAGCAAAGACAAAAACAAAAGGTGTATATTATGACTTCATCCACAGGACCCAATAAAGCTACAATTCATTTCTATCTGACTTTCCTGTTCTCTATAATGATATTGATAGCCAACAACCAACATGTGTCAATCCCAATGTTATGGGGGAACAATGCTGCTTGTGTGCTACCTACAGGGGAGTGATCAGGCACAGTCTGAGCATAGTCAGACCAAAAAAAAAAAAAAAAAAAAAAAAAAAAAAAAAAAAAAAAAAAAAAAAAAAGAAGGGAAAGGAAACAAACCCAATCAGTTTCATGGGGCTGGTTTGAATCCCTTTTCAAGTGGTCACCAGGGATCACTACCCTGATAACAGGAATAGTATAATTCTAGTAATCATGCCATGTGCAACCTCCCTGCTAAACTCTATCTCCTGCTTCATTCAAAAGAGGATAATGCAGTTAAGATCCTAGTCCTGTGGGTTTAGTACGGCCACTTAAAGGACTTGGATTTCTGACATCAATGATTTGATGACCCACTTGAAGAGGGGGAAATGTTAGCTATAGTAGCGTGAATTCCATTTTTTTCTAGGCCATTCTTCCCTGAGCTGATACACACAATTTTTGAGGCTGAAGTGAAACCCCAAACTCCTTGAGCAGAAGTCTAGAATAAAGTTATACCATGAACATTCCTCCCCTTCTGATTGGTTGGCCCCCACACTGGGGCCAAAAATAAACCACAGGACTACCTGATAGGTTGAAAGTGTACCACCATGGAAATTACCCAACTGTTTCTCCGAATATTACATTATGATACTAAGGAGCTGTCTCTTTCTGATTTTCTCCTTTAAATCTGACTGATTCTCCCTAAGGGATCTACATACTGAAACCTGCTCCTTGATTTATCAGTTTTCTTTCTTTCTTTCTTTCTTTCTTTCTTTCTTTCTTTCTTTCTTTATTTATTTATTTATTTATTTATTTATTTATTTATTAAAGATTTCTGTCTCTTCCCCACCGCTGCCTCCCCTTTCCCTCCCCCTTCCCAAATCAAGTCCCCCTCCCTCGTTAGCCCAAAGAGCAATCAGGGTTCCCTGCCCTGTGGGAAGTCCAAGGACCACCCACCTCCATCCAGGTCTAGTAAGGTGAGCATCCACAAAACTGCCTAGGCTCCCACAAGACCAATAGGTACAGTAGGCTCAAAAACCCATTGCCATTGTGACAAAGAGGATGATAAACCTGATTGTCTTTTAAAGCGAGTTTGCAGCTCACATTGATGAATTATAAGTTTTGTTTTTGAATCCTTTGCAAGACAAAGAGTCCAGCTGAAACACATGGTGATAATCACACTGGTAGTTAATGTGATCGTTCTATGTAAACTCAAGTGTTAAATGAGTGCATTGTCTCTGACGAGTACGCAGAACATATCCAGTGTGACAACCTTCACTTATAAAATGTTAAAGAAGCATATGCCTGGAATGCAGACCCTCTCACCATGCTGCTTGTGGTCACTCTGCAGTCTTAAAGAGGTCAGCAACTTCCCAGAACATACATGTAATCTTGCTTACCTGAATCCCCTTCTTGGGTTCTTCATAATACCTTTTCTTCAACTCCTGTATCTTCTGCATAAAAAGATGATATCCCCCTGGTTTAGAATAAACTCCCTGTTTCATATCATCTTCTAGTGGGCTGAAAATATCTTTAAGCAGTGCTAAGCAGTGATCTGAGGATTCTTGCACATTCTTCTTAAGGAATTCCTCTAGCTTTTTTTCTAAACTGGTCTTTGATATAAGAACAAAAAGAAATTATTAAGAAGAGAAAGAAGCCTGAGTTTGTCAGATTTTTACTGGCATAAATTTTGCTCCTTGAATGTAGAATTCAGAGCAGAGATTTACACTTTTAGAGATAAACTGCTTTTTTTTTTCAGTCTGGGCCAGAGATTCCACATGAAATAAATGTGATTCAATGTCATTTGCCTCTAATAGTTTACGCTTTTTTTTTCAATTTTGGTTTGGATATTGAATTAATCAACTGACACTGGGCATGAAGCTTGATCAGAAACACTAATTACTTCTCTGTACTTAACAAAGGAGGAATGTTACTGGCTTATATGGAAAGGACAGATATTTTACAACTTTGAGTCTTTGATAATCCATTTTCTCCTATTAGCGTGATTAAAAAAGGGCATCTGTAACTACTTTAAAATCTAGAAACAGCTGCCTTCCTCCAGCACCGAATTCATTTTCGCATAGCATTTTGCCTTCAAAAATCTACTTCCAGGTGACTTTGAGAGGAAAATTACCTCTAGTTGTGTTAGGAACACTTGATTGATGTCTTTGAAGGAATTTTGCATGAAAATCTTGAATGGCTTCTTTCTCACTGGCCCTGTGCACATCAGTCAGCTCCTGGAGAGTCTCTGGGCAGCTGCAATTTCTGGCTCATCTGCTGGACATAGTGAGCAATGGCCTTTTGCACTGCAGCTGCATTCTCTGTCTGGGACAAAGCCAGGACAGCATTCTCCATGCAGAGCTGACTCCCACTGCTGATGGCATTGACACAGGTTATCACCAAGCTCTCTAATCCTACAACCAGAAAACAGTTGACAACATTTGGTACAGATGGATGAAGACAACACTAATACATGTAATTCTGGATATGCCCTTCCTTGATGCCTTAAACCAATAGTATCCTTAGTTTCATTTGGAAGAATGACAGACAGGATAATCTTAGTCTCTACCTAACACTGATGGGATTAAAACTTCTCTGTACAAAGATCTTCTCATGAGGTGTGTGGGAACCCAAAGGCTAAGCATGTTAGATGAAGATTATATGTTTCTTTGTCTAGGCAATGTTTGTGTCAATTTTAATGCAAGCTCTATGAGAAAGTGCTCCATACCTTTTTCATGTTTGACTGTGTTATTAGCCCTGTCCATAGTAAGCATTTCATTCCAATTCAGGAGTAATACCTGCCCTCCATTCAGTACTTTTTCATCCAGTTGACAAGAATAAATGTTTTCATTAGTATAAATAAACATTCCATATATGATAATATGACAATAACTAGTTTTGTGTGGATTTTATTGCACTTATATTTCAATGTTAAGAGCCATACTTGTGCGACCCAGCAAGCTACTAGCCCCATTCCACCCCCAAACTTGCATATCCCCCTACAACCTTGATGTAACTCTGAGAAACAGCTTGCTATAATACACAGAGGGCCAGAAGGTGAGTTAGCAGCCACATGACAGGACACTCCACCCTCTAGGACCACCACAGTGGGGCAAAACCCCTGGCCCCTTTCCCAACTGCCTTGGCTTCTCTAGCCAGCCAGCAGGAGAGTTTCTTGCAGGAGGCTGCCCCAAATAGCCAGTCCCATCCACCGGACTCTGCAAGCTACTAGCTGCCCCCAAACTTGTCTAACCTGCTGCAACCTCAGTGGAACTCTGAAACACAGCTTGCTACAGTGCAAGGAGGGCCAAAATAGAGGACCAATAGAGGAAGTCTAAAGCATAAGCTGTGACTCCACAGAGTGGACAAAGAGAGTGAACCAGAAGAGAAAACAAAGAGAGCAGGCTAAGAGAGACCTCGGTAGCTCCCAGAGACACAGATATTGAACTACAGAGCAAACCAAGAACAATTCCCAAAGAGTCAGAAAGCCACAGCAAAGATCTGACCAAGAAGCAAAGATACTGGAGCATCAGCTGAAGGAAGAGCTGGGTAGAGACCAGTTCAGGAGTATGTCTAACAACCTAAAAAGCAACATGGTAAAAACAGAAGCCAATGGTCACACAAGAGGAAGACTTGGTTATCCTAACCTAGAAGA
This sequence comes from Alexandromys fortis, assembly GCF_014885135.2. Lineage (NCBI taxonomy): Eukaryota > Metazoa > Chordata > Mammalia > Rodentia > Cricetidae > Alexandromys > Alexandromys fortis. The sequence goes on from NW_026067995.1 coordinate 722,933, forward strand.
AGCAGAAGAATAAAAGGTCTGATCTCCAAAATATATAAAGAACTCAAGAAACTAGACTGTAAAAGGCTAATCAACCCAATTATAAAATGGGGCACTGAGCTGAACAGAGATCTCTCAACAGAAGAAGTTCAAATGGCCAAAAGACACCTAAGGTCATGCTCAACTTCCTTAGCCATCAGGGAAATGCAAATCAAGACAACTTTAAGATACCATCTTACACCTGTCAGAATGGCTAAAATCAAAAACACCAATGATAACCTTTGCTGGAGAGGTTGTGGAGAAAGGGGTACACTCATCCATTGCTGGTGGGAATGCAAACTTGTGCAACCACTCTGGAAAGCAGTGTGGCGGTTTCTCAGAAAATTCGGGATCAACCTACCCATGGACCCAGCAATACCACTCTTGGGAATATACCCAAGAGAGGCCTTATCATACAACAAAAATATATGCTCTACTATGTTCATAGCAGCATTGTTTGTAATAGCCAGAACCTGGAAACAACCTAGATGCCCTTCAATTGAAGAATGGATGAAGAAAATATGGAATATATACATATTAGAGTACTACTCAGCAGTAAAAAACAAGGACTTCTTGAAGTTTGCAGGCAAATGGATGGAAATAGAAAACACTATCCTGAGTGAGGTAAGCCAGACCCAAAAAGAGGAACATGGGATGTACTCACTCATATTTGGTTTCTACCCATAAATAAAGGACATTGAGCCTATAATTCGGGTTCTTATAGAAGCTAAATAAGGAGAACCCCCCCCCCAAAAAAACATATAGGCATCCTCCTGAATATTAACCTTCATCAGGCGATGAAAGGAGACAGAGACAGAGACAGAGACCCACATTGGAGCACCGGACTGAAATCTCAAGGTCCAAATCAGGCGCAGAAGGAGAGAGAGCACGAGCAAGGAACTCAGGACCGCGAGGAGTGCACCCACACACTGAGACAATGGGGATGTTCTATCGGAACTCACCAAGGCCAGCTGGCCTGGGTCTGAAAAAGCCTGGGTTAAAACCGTTCTCGCTGAACATAGCAGACAATGAGGACTACTGAGACCTCAAGAACAATGGCAATGGGTTTTTGATCCTACTGCACGTATTGGCTTTGTGGGAGCCTAGGCAGTTTGGATGCTCACCTTACTAGGCCTGGATGGAGGTGGGTGGTCCTTGGACTTCCCACAGGGCAGAGAACCCTGATTGCTCTTTGGGCTGACGAGGGAGGAGGACTTGATTGGGGGAGGGGGAGGGAAAGGGGAGGCGGCGGTGGGGAAGAGACAGAAATCTTTAATAAATAAATAAAAATAAAAGAAAAAAGAAAAGACCAAACCTAAGAACAATAGGGATAGAAGAAGGAGAAAAACTCTAACTCAAAGGCATGAAACTATATTCAACAAAATACAAAAAGAAGAAACCTTTCCGAACCTAAAGAAAACTATCCCTATGAAGGTACAAGAAACACACTGCAACCTCAAAGACAGGCATTACCTCAGATAAAGGTGTGGGAAAAGGTTTTCCAATCAAATGAACCTAAGGAACAAGTGGATGCAGCTATCCTAATATTTAACAAAATAGATTTCAAACTAAAATCAATTAGAAGAGATGGAAAAGGACACATTATACTCATCACAGGAACAATTGATCAAGATGAAATCTCAATCCTGAACATCTATGCCCCTAATATGAGCACCCACATATGAAAAAGAAACATTACTAAAGCTTAAATCACACATCAAATCTTACACACTAATATCAGGAAAGTTCAACACTCCACTCTTGCCAATGGACCTTTTAACACTGATACCAAAGCCCCAAGAATGCCCCCTTTATTGTGTTCAGGGGCAGATTATATAGAGATAGCCATGCCCCAGCCAAACCCACCAGAAACCACTCTCCTGCCACCAGGAACTCCTGAAGGTCTCGTGCTCAGAGCAGCTGTAGGCACTCAGATCAGGGGAAAACAAGTTGTTTACAAGAAATTCAGGATCTGGGGTCTCACTGCTCCCAACAAAAATGTACAGAAGTGAGGGGTTAGAAGGAGGGGTTTCTGGACTGAGTTTAGCTGGAGTCTACTCTTAATCTTTTACAAAATATTGAGTATCAAGAGTTTTGTACTGAATGATGGGTGGATGATCCCATTCATTTCCTGCTTGTCAGAGTTTCTGTCTGCCTGTCAGTTCTAGCCTTTTCTTTGACTAGAGCAGGGCAGAAGCATCTATTTTCTTCTCTGGAAACATGCTTCAACTCTTGTCTCCTGTGCAAAAGTTAGCAAAAGAAATTACAGGCAAAAAGACAAGACCAGAGGGAGGAAGGCTGGGCAACAATCCTCTGATTGCACCACCTATCACAGCTGATAAAGGGGAAGCTGAAGCAGAATTAATATTTGTGTTGGTCCACTATCTCCTTCAATGCTTATTGAATTGAACAGGGTCTCAATTCTGCCTTCTTTCTGCTGGGTGGGAGTGATGGATTGAGGTTTGGGTATGGCCCCTCTTTTTGTAACAGCATGTCCATGGGAAACAGTTATAAAGCTTTATTAGCATGCTACAGAGCAAAATCAAAGGAGGTTGAACAACATATTAAAATTAGCATTTTTGATTATATATAGTGTCATATGTATACTGACATATCAAGACCCTTGAGAGCTAGTGCTTATTCCTTTCAGTTACAGACTGACGAAGCCGAGAATGAAAAGTGCCTAAGCACATTTGCCCATTTGTGCTCTGATGACTGACATAGCACAATTAGGGGCATGGGTCAGCCTGAGAGAATGCATCATTAGTACACCGAAGAGCCTAAAAAGAAACCCAGCTGAACGCGCTTACAAATGCTAATGACTCACCCCAAATGCAGTGATTGTGGACAGGCTGGGATGTTAAGAGCCAGAGCATAGTTGGCCCCTTTAAGTAGTCATTCATTGTCCATTTCTGTGTGTGATGAAATATCCTTGTGAGATAAGCCCTTTTGGAATATGAACAGACTCTCTGACTTCCACCAACCCCAAATCTAAGAGTGTCCTCTTGATAGCATTTGAGGTCTATAGCAGAGATTCCCCACCTTGTTGTAGCCTGCTCACCTAAGGTTTCGACTAATGTATTTGAGAAGTGTCTTGATATATGACTTATTTTCTTCTATTACTATATAAAACTTCATGAAATTGTTGTCACACTGGGACATGGAATGGGGGATAAGCTAAATGTGTGTTCCCTAGTCAAGGCCATCGCTCATGCCAGGGTTGGCCTTTTGGTGATGCAATTGCCTTTAAGCCATTCACTCACAGGTTCACTCATCCGGACTTTGATGGGACCACTTCTCAAAATGTCATGGGCACTTTATCTTAGTTACAGTTGCTATTGCTGTGAAGAGACACCATGACCACGGTAACTCTTCTAAAGGAAAACATTCAATTTTTTCTAAGCTGGCTTACAGTATCAGAAGTTCAGTCCATTATCATCGTGGTGCAACATCGTGGCGTGCAGAAATGATACTGGGGAAATAACCAAGTGTTCTGTATCTTAGCTTGCAGGCAACAGGAAGTGGTCTGAGATACTGGGCATGGCTTGAGCATATATGAGACCTCAAAGTCCACCTCCACAGTGACACACACTTCTTCAAATAAGACTGCACCTGCTCTAATAAAGCTATACCTAATGGTGCCACATTCTTTTTTTAAAAAAAAGATTTGTTTATTTATTTATTTATTTATTTATTTATTATGTACACAGTATTCAGCCTCCATGTATGCCTGCAGGCCAGAAGAGGGCACAAGATCTCATTACAGATGGTTGTGAGCCACCGTGTGGTTGCTGAGAATTGAACTCAGGACCTCTGGAAGAGCAGAAAGTGCTCTGAGCCATCTCTCCAACCCATGGAGCCACATTCTTTGGGGGGCACTTTTTCTCAAACCACCACACAAAGGTGAGTAAATGTTCACATCTTCCTAGGAAAAGTCACAGAACACAGTTGTCACCTGTACAAGTATAAAAAGGACCAAAGATGAGCTGGGAAGGACTGGCAGCATGTTCCCTACAATGGGTGCTGAAGCAGGCAACTGAGGCTGGGCCATGTCACAATCCCTAAAAGGTTCCTTTTACCAATGTAGCATAGGATGCTGTGCCTCTTGCTGTAGAGGTGATTACATGCTTCCTGAGAGGGTGAGACATGAACAAGTCATCTGAGAGTATGAGTAACCTTGAGGGAAATCTCAGGACAGCCTTCTTCCTCTATCTGCTGTGGGGTGGCAAGCCTCTTAGGTGGACTGAGTCCATCCGTGAGTGTAGGATGTCTCTGAAAATAGACAGACTAAATATATTACACCTACTGAAAGCACTACACAGGACAAGGGTGTGTAAGCAAGTTTCAGCAGTAGTAGTAGTGTCTCTTTGTTATGAGTTCTAAGATCTGCAACCAAGCTTTAGCTGTCTTCACAAAATGAGCTTGACAAAGTAATGGCGGTCTTCGAGTAGGGGCAGGGATGGACGCTATCTGCTTCATTTGCCCTGGTTTGGAAAAGTAGAACAGAAAGGAGGAGGAGTTGGGGCTTCGACTTAACATTTTTTACAGCTGACTGGATGGAAAAGAAAGGAATCCAAGTAAGTTAGAGCTGTGATAAAGAGCCCTCCTTGGGATCCAAAACTATGCAACCCACAGGAAGAACTGAATGGCGAGGAAAAAGGGAGTGAAGCCAAACCATCATAGAAGACAGCTCTCAGTTCCGGCCTTCAATAGAGAGAAAGGGGAAATTTGGCTGCATACTGGGCATGTTTAGAATGGTTCATGAAATCATGATATTTAAGAAATAGTCTGCACCTGAGCTGTGTGAAATGGAGAAGACGCATAACCAAAAAGACAACACGATCCTCACTGACTTGAGGGGTAGGGTAGTAGGTGGAACAAGGTAGCAGGTTGGACCGGTTTGAGTGTGAGGAAAAGAGTGAAGGGGAAGGTTATTCTTAAGAATAACCCTGTGTAGGCTGAGGCAATACCAGGGAAACCATTCCCTGAGAGACTGGCTCACATGAGCCATTGGGGACACTAGAGTAACACTGCCTGAGGACCCCAGGAATAGCAGGGACTGGGAGATGATAGAGGAAGGACAGACGTTACTGAGGACCTTAGACATGGAGGAGGCACAGTGCGGTGTCCAGTTCACTGGGCCAGAGGGACTGTGTTCGCAGACAAGTTAAGCTGATGGTTGGTTCATCAGGGACCTTGGCACTGTTTAGGGGCTTAACTGTATTCCCTCTTCTTTGAGAAGCAATTAAAAAGGAACACAGAGACAAGTGCTTTAACGTCTTCATACCACCATTGGTACTAGCTTCAGGGACTGAGGCAGGACTGTGCTTGCCCTCTGTCAGTTCGGTGTTGTTATGAGAAAATTAAAAATAGCTGAGCCTAAGTATTTCACAGAGAAAGAAGATGCACTTAGCTGCCAGCAGTGGCAGCTAGCAATCCAAGTGTGAGTCGTTAGTTCAGTGTCTGCTGCGTGTATTTTGGTTACACTACAACTAGGCACATGCCGTCATGTCAAGAAGTTCCACGGTGACGGAGGGAGATGTCACATGGTGAGACAGGGAGAAAGGAGTCAACCTTTCTTTTGAAATCACGCTCTTGAGGGAGACTCCCCACAAGAGCCACAGACCACAGCTGCCAGGAATGTTTTCATCTGTCTTCCAAACCTCATCACCCGCCACCGCACGGCCCCACCTCTCGAAGCTCCCTGCCTTTCACTCTCACCACACTGAGGTCTGCTTGAAAGTTTTATCGCCACCACATCCAAGACAGCCCTATCTCTTCATGGCTGTAGACAGGAATGGCTGACTCAAACATGAAACAGAAGCTATCAGAAATTAATCTCGCTCTCCTAGCTATTCACTCAGTAAACACACAGACGGCATAGTGAGGTGGTTCATAGCAAGGCTCGGGAGTCGAGAGTGCCTTCCTCAAGACTCCTGAGATGTCATAACCTGATGCCTGATAAAGTCTTCCTCTACCTTTATTTCTATGAACTCATGGGGCAGTCTCGGTTAAGACGCCAAGATGCGTGATCCACGAAAAGACATCAGCATTGAACTGGGACACCTGTGTGAAAAATGGCTCTGCCACCTGACCGCACTGAGCCTAAGAACCAGAGACTGAGTGCTAGGAGGCTGTAAAACATGGTGTCCCCTCACTCCCTCACCTCTAACAGAATGCTAGTCTGTACTTTTCAGAAATTAGACAATAAAGATCATATATATCCTTGTTCCTCGTCTATGCTTTTCCAAAAAGTCCACAAACTGAAAATTACTCCACATCACAAAGAAATGCTTTTGGCATGCTTTTGGGTGTTTTGTTTATCTGTTGGTTTGCTTGGTTGGTTGCCTTTTTTTTTTATTTTCTTCCCAGTAGGGTTTGGGTTTTTGTTGTTGTTGTTTATTTGGGGGGTGGGGTGGGTGTTTATTTCTCTTACATGTAAGATGGTTCACAAACATGATACTAGGACTTTGGCACTGTGGGAAAGGGGAACAGCCCTGGCCTCTTAGGGCGAGAGGATCTCGACTTTAGTGTACACCGAGAAGGGAAGGAAAGTGAAATCTTTCCTGCCTCGCCTGAAGGGACAGAATCAGTTCCGCTCGTTCCGCCCTCCTCCCCAAGCCTTGGAGAAACAGGTGGCGTGTTTCATTCTAATCATTGGATCAGGTGGTAAAGCGATTGGCCTGGTCCCAACCATTACAGGGAGATGTAAAAGTTTCGGGAAGGTACAGCGTGGGTTAGGACAGGAGATGGGGCAGATGACATCAGAAGCATGTGACTGGTGGGAGCTGTTCCTAAGCTTCTGGGCAACCTAGTCCTGGCCTAGCAGAGGGCAGGGGGCATGGACAGTGCTTATTGTTTGGCATTGATGATGTCCACAAATTCAGGCTTGAGGGAAGCACCACTCACGAGGAAGCCATCCACATCAGGTGTTTGGGTTTATACTGGATCTCTGGGCTGTCCAGAGTCCACCTCAGGTGTTTGGTTTTATACTGGATTCCTGGCCATTCACAAATGTTAGACTTGGGCTCCACCTTGTGGCGAGGTTTGAAATAACAAAGGGGTTTCAAGATCTCTTTGGAACAATTATTGAAGGTTCTGGTTGGGAGTCCTACAAACCCTCCCCCAAACACAGCTCACTGGACTTTTTACACCATTGTTGATTCATTTCCGTGGCCAAATGATTTCAGTTTCTCAGTACTTCACCCACTGCAAAAGTTTTTCAGCATCTTCTCACTTGGGAAAACCCAGAAAGCCTCACAAGATTGCAGGAGGATAACACGGACAAGAGGCAGAGCCCTTCCACCCACACTGAGCAGCAAGAGCAGGTAAGAAGAGGCACTTGCTCTTGCTAGGTCTGGGGAGTTCTGCTCTGGAACATGGGGCCACCAGCCTGGGCAGGAATGAGATATCATTTTTGAGGGATAATTCATTTTCCTTAACATTGCTGTGACTGGGGCACAGCAGCAGATGAACTTTGGGTGGTATTATCAAGGCAGCCCGTCTCTAAGGGCCACCACTAAACTCATTTTGAATTAGGGACCAGAAGACATGGGGCTGAAACAGGACAGGGTATGCACTGGGATTAACTTCCTCGGGGTTCACCTATCTCTGCTGACAGGGACACAGTTAAATACCCATGGTCAGTGATGGAGCAGAGCTGACACCATGTTCCAACTTGGCAAGGCTTTTGAAGCTGCTATAGCAACAGAATAAAGTCACAGATCAAGGTACTTTTAAAGTGCATTGGCGGCAATGTGGGAAGGCAGATTACGGCAAAATAGGGGAGCTTGCTACAGGCCTCCTGGTGTTCTCTGATTATATTCTTAGCCTTTGGGGTGGCGAGCCTAGAGGTCTCTGCGTACATTCCAGAAAGGATTTTAACTGAAAGTCCCAAGGAGGTCAAGTGATTGCCAGTAAATGGCCATGGGGGCAGCTAAGGATCACCCGGGAAAATCTGGCTCCAGCCTTAAAACGATCAGCTCTCACAATCACACCAATTCTAATCACTCAGTCTTGTAGGGTCATTGACACAGTGTGACTGTTTTCTGGGCAGCTCAGGTCACAGTTGAACGCCAGAGTGAAAAAAAAACATTTTTTTGCATATTAAATTTACACATGAATAAAAACAGGTTAAAGATGTATAAAATTAAGGGTAGAGAAAATTTTAATAAGTTAAATAATAAAATAAATGATTACAGAAAATGCATAGAACATAAAAATCTACTCAGTGCAACAACTCATTGTTTTCTCTTGTTGCTTTTTAGAAACAGGCTCGAATACTACAGGGAGGATTCCAGAAGGAGGCTAAAAGGCTTGAAGAAGAAAGGATACGTCTCCAGCAAAAGAAACCAAAGCGCAAATGGCATCATAAGATATGATTCTAAGAAGAGCGCCATCCTGCCTCTCAAAACAGAGTTGATCAGGTGTAGAATATGCAACAAGTGTCACTTCAATTGATAAAAATCAGAAACCTAAAAGTCTACAAAGGTGTGTAATGTGATCGTTGAAATCGTGTTTATCTTCCTATAAGATTGGGCACCGAGGAAGTGATTAGCCTCTCTACCACAGTAGAGGTAGCAACAGCACTGCTCAGAACAAAGTCTTTTTCTAGATGATCTTCAAGAGGTAAATGGATACTGTACACATTCTTTTTAAAAGAAAAACTTTATTTTTATTGTTTCATGTGCATCAGTATTGTGCCTGCCTGGATGTATGTCCATGTGAGGTTGTCAGATTTTGGAGCTAGATGTTTGGTTTATTTGTTTCTTTGCTTTCACGGGGTTTCTCTGTGTAACAGCCCTAGCTGTCCAGGAACAAGCTCTTGCAGACCAGGCTATCCTCAAACTCACAGAGATCCACCTGTCTCTGCCTCCCAAGTGCTGGGAATAAAGGCCTTGTGCCACCACCACCCGGCCTGGAGTTAGATATTTGTGAGCTGCCATGTAGGTGCTGGAATTTGAACCAGGGTTCTCTGGAAGAGCAGTCAGTGCTGTTTAACCTCTGAGCCATTTCTCCAACCCCATACAGAGAACATTCTTAAACGGTAGCCCATAATTAGGAACCCAGTGGTCCAGGGATGTGATGGGTCTAAAGGACAGAGATAGCCTCATTTCCTACAATGCAAAGTTCTCCATTCTATCAAAACGTTCAACCTTTTAGCAATGGAATTATTTGTGAACACTGGTGATGGAAAACCCTATGAACACACTCCATTATAAATCAAGACACCTGCATGGAGATCAGAGTCACCATGTATAATATCCTCAGGAAGAGGGAGAAACCATCAGCATGACAAGGAGCTGGATTATAGGTCCATGGGCTGAAGAAGGAAATGTTCCAGTTTATGCGGATGGAAACTGTAGCAGGACATTTCCAAATCCAAGATTCAACACTGATCCTATAGTAACACGATGACAGCTACACATAATGAATAGCAGATGCACTTATGTATAAAGTACACATACGTATATATTATGTGTCCTTCATGTGTAACTTAAAATGCACTTTAAATGATGATGGGTAATCTATAAATATCAAAGGAATTTTAATGATTTAGCTTTATAAACTTATGCTACTCTTTTTCTTATTATTAACAGCTATACTTGAAATCCTGTTGCTATTACCCAAGCATAATAAAGGTTCTTTTCCACATTTTGACCAGATCATAGTGTAATAGAGTATAGATAAACTATTCCAACTTCCAAAAATGCAAGGTAATACTATTAACTGTCACACTCTTCTAGGATAACAGAGGTCACTTTAATTACAAGCTCTCAAGAAATTAGATTTAGAGTTTTTAAAAAAAAAATCTAAAAACTACTTCTCCAGATTCAGAAGGCTTTCTCTTACAGTGCGTGTAAACAAGAAGAAAGAAAAATTCTACAGAATTTCTTTTGAAAATACAAGAGGAAGCATTTCTTAATTTAATTCTACAAGAGCAGCATTGTCTTGATAACAAAAATCAATTAAATAAAAAAAGTAGAAATCACAGATAAACATCCTTCATAAACTTAGATGCAAAACTCTGTGACAAAATATTACCCAACAAGATTCAGGAATGTACCAAAATTCAGTGTCAATCACTTGTCTGCCATTCAAATACATACCGCAGGCCCCTGCCACAGTACAGGAAAACACAGAAAAGAGGAGAGCCTAAAAGAAATGACAGACACCTTCTCCCACATTTTATTACAGAGGTCGTCCCAGTTTAGGTTGGAAACCATCTCTCTGGGAAGTTAGATAAGCTCATGCAGACAACCACTTTTGCCTAAACTAGAGGGATTTTTTTTTTTTTTTGAGAACTCTTGGCTGAACACCAACAAGGCACTCTGCCGAGAACTGGGAAGTAGATTCGGTAGTTAAGGGCACTGGTTGCTCTTCCAGGAGACCTAGGATTGATTCCCAGCACCCATATGGTGAATGCTGTGAATGTTGTACACTGTGAAGATTTGCTACTCAGGTTGGTTTAGTGAAAAGCTGACTTGCCGGTAGCTAAGACAGACAGTCAGACACAGGGAAGGCTGGGAAGAAAGAGGGGAGGAGTCAGAGTTAGTGGAGAGCCAGATGGGGAAGAAACAAGATGAAGTTCATAATGAGGTAAACAAGCCTCGGGGCAGCACGGAGATGAATAGAAATGGGTCCATTTAAAATGTAGCTAGCTAGCAACCTAAAATGTTAGCTAGCGATGAGCCTGGGCTATTGACCCATTTCTTTGTGCATTTCTTTGGGAGCGAGCAGTGGGGACAGGAAAACTCCACCAACAGTGATGGCTTACAACCATCCCTCACTCCAGTTCCAGAGAATCTGGTGCTTTCTTCAGACCTCAATGGGCACCAGGCATGGACATGATGTACATACATACATGCAAACAAAACACTACTACACATAAAATGAATTAGCTAATTAATAATTTAAAAGAATTGTTAATAGCTAACAGTCTAACCGTGAATAAAGATATTAAACAAATATTCAGAGAGAACTAAATGTTCTAGAAAAAAAGAGGAGGCTCTTTGTGATTCAGGAATGAACCTGATCATACAAGATGTTATCCTATCTCTGTAGCGTGTCTTAAATATATTCTCTGGCTGGGTGAGCGGTAGAGAAAAAGAATCAAAAAAAATCCAAACTAGCAGGCAAGAGATTGGAAGTGTGAAAACCTGCCAAATTCATCCAAAAACACCCTTAGTGATGTGTCTTGCATTCAACAGCATTGCCCTGATTCAAAGCACCAGATGTGTGAAATTCAAGAGCAAAGTCCGCCATCTACTGGCTGTCACTTTCATTGCTACCTGTGAGTGGTATTGTGCCTGTTTCCCCTCCACGCAGCGGGCTGGGTCACCATAGCATCATCAGAACCTGAAAGGGTTCCTGGGACATAATAAATGCCACATCAGCATCAGAGAGTACTGTTACATCATCCTGACTTCGTTTCTGATGCTTCTCCCTTAAAGTTTACCACTGGATAAGAACATATCACAAGAGGATTCCAGGAGTTTGGTGCATGCTTGTTTTCTTGTTCCTGTTTTACTTTACACAAAGCATTTCATCACCATTAAGAATGTGGAGAACATAAGTTGTCTTAAGTCAACCTACCTTGAGGCCCCAGTGTGCAGAGGGCATGAAACAGTGCCTTTGAACCAGCAGGAAGGCCAGGACTTCTCACAACATGACAGACAGAGGAGCCGAGATGAAAACCTTCACAGACAATCTCCAGGGCTGAGAACTTATAGCCCATTAGAAAGCAGTGTCCCTTGAAAGCTTGCATGCACTTTTATGGATGTGGACCAGGCATTTCAGGCATAAAGTCCCAGAGAGAAGATAACCAGACACTCATCAAAGACCAGTTCCCACCAGTTTCCCACCCAGTGGATGCTTGCCTGTGTTCACACTTTCTGATGCTTGCCTAGAAGCTGTGCGGTGAATCCATGTCTGGAAGGCTATGTCGAGTTTTCCCCGAGGACAGTTTTAATTATTATAGCTTGCATATATACCCCGTGTTTTAATTATTATAGCTCGCATATATACCCCGTGTTTTAATTATTATAGCTCGCATATATACCCCGTGTTTTAATCATTTTCCTACCATACTGCTATGTAAAGTCAAAATTCATTCTCCCTTTTCAAACAACACTTGAAAGGTGATTGATTAATTTAAATGGCAAATGCTAACAAACTGCACTCAACCCAGAGAAAAATATATGTGGATAGAGATAGAAAGACTGAGTTATCCTCAAAATATACGTGGATGGAGATGGGAAGATTCAGTTACCCTTAGCAACCTTTCTATGGATAAATGCACAATTTCTGTTAAGGTTTTTGAAATATTTAAACTAATGCCAATACCACTATTATTGCCTAGATGGGAAGTGATGATTGACTACGTGCAAGGTGAGCGTTGTGTTGCATGCCTGTATACCCCTGGCCCTCAGGAGGCTGACGAGGAAGGGTTCCTGAGGGTTTGGGAGCAACTGGGGCTAAACAATGAAACCAGTCTGGGTTGTGTGGTGAGATCCTGTCTCAAAAACAAAACAACAAAAACCTTCAACTCGTAGATTCCATGTTGTCTCCAAGAGGGCTGCAAAATTACATTCAAACTAGCAAGGAAACCACAAATCAAAGAAAGACAAAAAGCAGCATTTCATCATGTGGCCGGTCTAATCATATCAAAAACTCGGAACACAGCGTTCACACCACATACCGTGTGTCTTGAAATTACAAGCTAGCAGCTTACTGTAATGGTTGTACATGAAAAACAGAGAAAAAGAAAGCAGCTGAACAGCCAGTTAATCTTAAAAACCTTCAGAACAAACCCTGATGCTTCCCAATCTAATCACAGCAATGTCAATGGAACACCAACTGCAGATAAAGCAGATAAAACTGACCACCGAACTGGTAGTCAGTTTTAGGTCCAAAGGGAAATACTACAAGAACCCCCAAAATGGGCAGACTCACTGATTTGGTCCAAAATGAAGTGTCTTGGCTCAGCTCAAGCTAGACTGTGGGATTGCCGGTAGAGACAAAAGCTCACTCTCAGCGTTCCTATACCAGCAAGAGCCACTCGCCAGCAAGATAGATAGTGCATACCAAACCCACAGGGCCCTCAAGTTCCCCCCGCCACCCTAATCTTCCAGGTCGTTCCAATTCACAAGGTAGAGAGAGGGGGGGGGAGAGAGAGAGAGAGAGAGAGAGAGAGAGAGAGAGAGAGAGAGAGAGAGAGAGAGACTAACTACCGGTGCCCTTCCCTCTGTTCCCGAGAGACAGCCCTCTCAGTCTGCCCCTCTCCTCTCTGCCCTGAGAGGTAACCATGACTGCTCTGGACTTTCCCGAAGGTCCCTGGCTATACTCTTTCTCATACCTATAACAAAAATCTCCCCACTCATGGACTCGTCCGTTCAAGGGCTTCCCAGCGTCCTTGCTTACAGTGAGTTCTTTAACGATCACGCCAAAACAGGGAAGAGGCTCGCTGTGCCAAGGACAGCGCATCCAATCAAAGTCTGATTTTGCTCTTTCCTTCCAAGCATGATCGCAACGCTCAGTCACTCTTACGCCCGCCACCGCCTAGACTTCTTTAAAAGCAAGACGAAGAAAATCTAAATCCCAAGCTGAGCTCTTAACAGAAACTCACTTTTCGATTCTCTCCCTTCCTCCCCGCAACCCGCCACCGCACCGCCCCGGTCCCGAGGCAGCGCCTGGTCGCTCTTCTTTTCCCCCTTAGTCCCGGTATCCTCCTTAGAGACCAGGTGTCTTCCGTCTTCGCTCTAGCCTCCTCCGCCCATTAGGTCTTGTATCACTTTACAGTTCCGAAGGAAGGGTTTCGTCTCCCTCCTCTCGCCCATTAGATGGGACAAATAGACACCTACAAGCCCTTTTGTACACAGCAGAGGCGGAGCGACTTCCACAGTCTCTCACCGGAACCCGCTCCAAATCCACTTGCAGGCGAGATTTACCCACAGACCAAATCAGTCCTGACCCAGCCAGTAGTACACACCCATTTCAGCCCCGACACGCTTCCGAGGCCACTCCTCGTCCTCCCAGACTGGCTGCTTCATTCACGCTCTCACTGAGCGCTCCGGGATTGGAGAACCCTGCAGCCAATCCGTACCCTTATCCCGATGCCAGGGGCCAATCCCCAGCCAGATCCAGGCGCCGCCTCCACCCTGCCCCTTTCACCGTCCATGAGGGTCCCTGCTGCACCCTGCTGCAGCTGGAACCCAAAGTGAATTTCTCCGGGACCCGCCCCCTCCGAGCCACTTCACGACCTCCGGACTGAGGCCAGAGTCGCATTTGAACCCGACGATCGAGGTGAGTGGTGCGCGGTGACGCGGCCCGGGGAGTACGGCGTTTGCAGAACCGGGAACCATAGGGAGAGCAGCGGGCTGGGTCCTGGCCGGACCACAGTGGAGACTACGGGATCAACCTTGAGGTTGACACAGTGGTCTTTGGAGAAAGAAAGGCTCCGAGATAACTCGACCTCAGTCCTCTCTTGTCTCTTTTACTCCTGATTGTGTAAATTGATGTATTTAAAACGCATTCGTGAAAGGATAACACTGACTCCAGCTCTTCCTTGATAGATTTTTGTTTTTTTTTGAGGCAGTCTCCTGTTCTCGAAGTAATTATGTAGCAGAGGGCAATCTTGCACGTTTTGTCCTCCTGTCTTCTCCCCCGTGATAGAATCACACGACTGCTGGTTTTATTCGGTGCCTGGGTTAGAATCTAGGGCTTTGCCAGGGACAGGTAAGCACCCTACTAATTGAACTCCCTCTCCAGTCTGGGTAACCGACAGCTCAAGGTTGAAAAGGGAAACTGAAGCAGTTAAACCCGAAGAGTGAGTCTATCTTTCCCAAGGGTTTCAAAGATAAAAACAACCTTATCAGTCATACCTGAAGGCCCAGCATTCCTGCAGACCTGAGCCTCCAGCCACTCTTTGGTGTCCCCTCCGTTCCACCTTCCACCCGAGGGCTCCTTAGCACCACCTGATGGGTCGGTGACACCTGGGAAGCTTGCGCACAGCGCAGCCAGTCGGGTTTAAATCTGTTGAAGTTTTTGCCAGTGTGCTGTATCCCAACTCCAACACCGAGCGGCCACACAGCTTCTCTTGGGAGAAATTTGTGATCACATGAATCCCACTTCCCCCACAGCGTTCAAGCCACTTTTGAATGGTGCATAACTCATGCTGCTAAACTCTAAATTTTTCCGTGCTTCCTGTCATTTCCGGCTCTTTGGACTTTCCAGGCCAGGACCTTGTCCATCTGCCTATGTTGCAATTAGTGAACTTTATAAACATTCTGGAAGCCAACTAGCAGGTATGGTGTGTGGTGAAAGCAACTGATACCTGCTCATTAGCACACTTTTTAACGGGTGTCTGGAATAATCTTTCCTGAGCTTGCAGGAAGATTCTGGACTTTGTCAAATTCACTAAACTCTAAGCATTCTTTTTATATGTGTAACTCATAAGGGACAGGTGTGTAACATGGGAGTTAGAAAAAGTTAAGTCCAGAGTGCTAAAAGTTAAACATTTCTAAACTGAGTTTGAATGCTTTGCCTACCTTTGAGAGTCGCATTTTGCCTTTAATAATTCACCTTGAATCTATAGGTTGTTCACCATCTTCCTTTGGAATCAGTCTGCTCTAGGGATGATAAAATAGCAATTTGATTTTTTCTGCTGGTCATATGGATCAGGTTTTATAACTGTGTACAGTGATTGGGCAGGCGGGGTCACTGAATGGCAGTCTTCTAGTTTTCGTCCCAAAACCTCATGCCAGCTACCTTTTTACCTCCAGCTTCATGACATCTGAATGCATCGGTTTATTTAGTCTATTGGTGAATATCAATATACAGTGTTAATTGCGTGGGAGCAAAACCACATTTATTTAAACAGCAGAAGCCATCTTGAGGTCATGGTACAGGCCTGTTATCCCACATGGAAGGTGAAGGCCAGAGGATCAGGAGTTTAAGGTCATCCTCAACTACGAAGTTTGAGGAGAGCTGGGCTACATGAGACCATATCTCAAAAATTAAAAAATGAATAGAAAAACTGGGATTAAAGGTGTGCACCACCACATCTGGCCTAAAAGCTTTATATTTAATTTAGATTACCTTTATAGCTCTCCAGTTTTAAATGATTTAAGCATTGTTGATCTCAATAAAAACATCAGTGGGTCTGAGAAAATTTCTCAAAAGAATATTAGTATTTATTTGGGAATTGCAAAGCCCCACGAGGGGAATGCAGTGCCATAGAAACCTAGGGACACATTCATATTCAAATAGGGATTCAAGGGGAGTGATCTTTAGGGCTTTTTTTTTTTATAAGGTGCTGGGATTAAACACACGACCTTGCCTGTGCTAGGCAAGTACCCTACGACTGAGCTGTATTCCAGTCACTCAGTATTTTTAAACAGGCTTGCTGTGTAGCCCAGGCTAGCCACAAACATATGACCCTCCTGCCTAATTCTTAGGAATGCTGGGATTACAGATATACAACACCATGTCCAGCACACACAGGGAAATTTAAAAAAACAAACAAACAAAAAAAACACAACGCCAAGGAGGATCACATAAAATACTTTGAAGCACTAATTCTTGTTGTGGAATATTCCTTTACACTATGTGAAGATATGTCACAGTGTTATTATGGTTTAATAAAAAACTGAACATCCAATAGCTAGGCAAGATTTTTAGCCACAGAGGATGCTGGCAAGGAGAAGGGCAGGGACGCCAAGACACAGAGCAGGCAGCATGAGCATTACGAAGTAAAGGATTGTAGATTAAAAGAAGTGAATTATTTTACATTAAAAGAGCTACTTAGAAACAAGCCAAAGATATCGACCAAGCTTTCATAATTAATAATAGGTCTCCATGTCACTAATGGGGAGCCGATGGTCCGAATAAAAAATCCGCCTGCAAATCCGTTGACATTACCTTGGTCCCAAGTTGAACACTCTATTGCTTGTGTATAAGATTTCGGTGTCCTTTCTGCGAGCCTCTGCTAGTCTTTTGTGCTGTTATCAGGCACAAACCTGTAACAACTGTAGCTTTATTACCTCCCATTTTGTATCCGTAATTTTGTTCTGGTTGACACAAGTGACCCCATCTTGATTCTAATCACTTGCATATTTCCTTTGCAGTGTATAGCTTTATAAGATACAGAAGAATAGCATTAGGATGATTTCAGAAATTAATAATATAGAATAGAACAAGAATCCAAGAGGCAGGGAGGGAAGGAAGTTAGGTGAATTGTCAGAAATGTGTTCCACACTGGTGAGATGGCTCAGCAGGTGAATATGCTCGCTGCCAAGCTTGACAGCCTAAGTTGGATCTCTCTTGTGAGCCCCACACATGCACACATGCAAGCACGCACATATGCATGCGTGCACACACACACATATCTACCTCACAATAAATAAGTGCAATTTTAAAGCTTTTACAGTGCTTATATTTACATAGAAGCCTGTGCTCTGCCTCCGGGTGACTGGTGGTGATGTAATTGACACGTCACTCACACATGATTCCTTTTTCAATGTTTCTTTTCTCTAGCATGTTTTTGGCCCAGAGGAGACTCTCTTCACTTGGCAGCCAAGCAAAGCATCTAAAGACAATTTATTCTTCAAACGTCCTTGGATTCTCCACTTCTGCCGTAGGTATTGCTTATCACAGACAGACAAATTATTGTGTATATTTTCTCATGCTGGGGTTTGGAGAGAGAGAGATGGGAAGGGAGCTTTCTGGATCATGCAGGGGCGAGCTGAGGTTCCAGCTAAACAGTAATGGCATTACGGTTGTTTGTCAAGGATATACACCAAGTGAGTAGGGGGATTATGAGGTAAGGTCCGGGACCTATTTTGAAATCACTCAGTGGTCAATGAAAGAAAAGGGCTGTGGGATCATGTCAAATTCATACTCTCATGTGAATGTGAGCATTTGGTATCAGGCTGAGTTTTCTCTAATTGTCCTTTTCATGAGCTGAAAATGGTAGAATGTTAGGCGCTTGGTGCTGTTCACCCTCATTCCAGCCTCCCAACCCTTACTATGTCAATTTTTGAAAGTTCTAAAAGTATAATTGACTTTCAGATCTTATGACTTCTACCTCATGAGCATCTTGAATTTCCCTTCCCCCATACATAGAAGAAGACTGAATCCACGCGATGGTGATCACCCAATAATGGTGATTATACGAAACTATGATACTAAAAGGTCTGGGCTGGGTGTAGTGGCAGCGCTGTCTTTATCCTGACTCTTGGGAAGCAGAGACAGGTGGATCTCTGTGAGTTCAAGGTCAACCAGATCTACACAGAGAGTTCCAGGACAATTAGAGGCTACATGGAGAGACCCTGCCTCAAGAAAATAAACAAGAACAACAGAAGTGTGCGTGATAGTTAGATTACATGTATGATTACATGTATGACTCATACTAAGATATGCTGATCCTTAAATCTGGAATATTCTTAGGAAAAAAATGTGTCTAAATGATTCTCCTCTACATCTCAGGCAAAAATCACCAACAGGGCATTATTCAAACCTGCTGACTACTTGGCATACAATCCACTACCACCACCACCAGCAGCACCCGCACCCCCACCCCACAAGCAGCACCAGCACCCCACCACCACCATCCCACCAGCAGCAGCACCACCACCACCCCACCAGCAGCACCAGCACCAGCACCCCCAAGCAATGGGATGACTGAGTTACATGTTGACTCTAGGCTTAATTTTTAACAACTGCCATTTTAAGGACTGACCCTGTCAGGGAACATTTTCACAATTCATCAGAGGTTTTGCATTAAAAATCACAGCAAGGTTGGGGGAGGGTCTGGAGAGGTGGCTCAGCCTTAGGAGCACTTGCTACCCTTGCAGAGGGCTAAGAATTCACTTCCCAAATCAGACCATTTACAACTGCCCATAACCCACCAGGTATCTTATATCCTTTTCTAACCTCTACAGGCAACTGCATGCAGGGACACACACACACACACACACACACACACACACACACACACACACACTCTCTCTCTCTCTCTCTCTCTCTCTCTCTCTCTCTCTCTCTCTCTCTACACACACACACACTATACAAACATTAAACACACGCACACAGACCAACTACACACACACACACACACACGCACACACACATTAATAGAAACCTTAAATTGTCATCCTATTGGAGGATGAAAAAGCACACTGAATGGTGTTTGAGAAGCAACAGTGGGCAGTTCAGGGTATCAGAGAGTGCCTGGGCCAGGTTGTTTACTATAAACTATAGTCACTGTGTAGCCCAAACTGGTCTGAAATGTGGTAGGTAGACCAGGCTAACATCAAATTTGTATTGATCCTTTTTCTTCAACCTCCAACACTGTCAGATTACAGGAATGAGCCCCCAAATCCGTTTAGAAATAATTCCGTATAAGATAGAGCAACTAAGTATGTATTGCTTAAAAGCTTCAGTTAAATCACACACCTCTGCGTCAAGTATAATCGCCTCATTCTTAAATCTTAATTCAGATAGCCCCCTGAATTTTATATTCAGTTTTCCATCATTGTGGGAGCAGTCTGTGGTTTTGCTGCCATCTAGTGGCCAAATAAAGCAATCCATCTGGTTTTCTGAATTTGCAGCTAATACCTTGCTTGGTAGAGCTCAAATCTGTGAAATAATCTTATTAGTGTTTGCTTGAGGACCTTTTTTTTTTTACAGAGAAAGAAAGGAGGCATCATTTTAGAAGACCCTGACAACCTTTTCAAATCAGTTATGTCTAGATCCAACAAACTAGAGCTTTAGCATGAAAAGTCAGTGATCATTTATTTGCTGGTGGGATATACAATGGAGTCCCTGCCACAGCAACCACACAGCATCTCCACCACCCTCAAAACATTCTCCATGTCTCTCTGTGGCCTTACCTTGTGGTGCTGGGAATTGAACACAGAGCCTTGCAGACACTAAGCCAATGCTCTTCCACTGAGATATAAGCCATTTGCTTATGATTTTTAGACATACAATGACTTTAAGTGTAGCATATCAGGGAATCCTTCCTCCTTGCTATGCATGCTAGTTCAGTGTGTGGATGTGCCTGTTTGCTTTTCTTTCCCCTTTGATAGGCCTTTGTATTGTTTCTAGGTTTGGGCATTTATGAATAACCTTGCTAAGGACACTTGTGAAAAGCCATTGATTGTAGATGTATGTCTTCATTCTTTTGTAAACACCTCACAGTGAGATATATGGCTGATTTTTAAGCACCTTTAATAACATTTACAATATGTTTAGTTTTTAGGTCACGTCAAGTCACTTCTCAGACTGTCTGGACCCTTTATTTTCCCACCAGGGTTCAACAGTATCCCAGCTGCCTTCTGTCTCTGTCAATAGTTAGTATCTAAACATCTTAATGGATACGTCACAGTGTCACGTGATTTTAATTCTCATTTCCCTTATAATTGTGAGGCCTAATGTGCTTTGGAGACAGATTTGAGTGCTCCAATTTTCCGTCCTTCTATGATAGTGAATTTGGGGAGTGTGACTGCATTTGGTCTCATGTGACAGGAAGCAGAAATGAGGCAAAACCCTGTGGGGTTCAAGTTCCCCTCCATCACCTGTGAACTGAAGGCAACGACTTTCCTTTTCCCTTTCTCCAGTAGCATGAGCCCTTCGTTTCATTCCTTTTCATGTCAAAGGGGATGTGGATTTAGTCTGTGTCTCGTGCAACTAAGGTCTGGTAGCTTAGATTGCCAATGGCATCTTATATGCTGGGGGAACCCTCTGCCCTTAATAATGTCCCAGTGCCATCCTGAGAGTCCCAGATTTCACAGAAGCCTGAGTGACAGCCAAGAACTTCACAAAAGAAACCACAGCAT
The DNA here is from genome assembly GCF_014885135.2 of Alexandromys fortis. Taxonomy (NCBI): domain Eukaryota; kingdom Metazoa; phylum Chordata; class Mammalia; order Rodentia; family Cricetidae; genus Alexandromys; species Alexandromys fortis. The sequence goes on from NW_026067995.1 coordinate 743,791, forward strand.
AGGTTGGGGGGTGGCGTAGTGTTTCAGTATAGCTTTCCAGTGTGTATTAAACAAGGACATTAATACTAAGGAGTGAAGGGAGTCCTAAGTGCCATCACTGTGGCCTTCGAAGCATCAAAATATAAAAGCTAAGTAAAATAAAGGCACGGCAAAATATATGTGCACGTGTGGATGTGCTCTCACACATTGTCTATAATGTTGCTGTTTCTATTTTTGGCCTCTCTTGTCCTCTGGTAGTTTTTGGCCGTCCCCTTGGCTGCTCTGGCTAAAGACTTGCTTAATAACTCCTACTACACAGATTTGACAGCCTTGACTTACTCAGCTTCAGCCCCTCCTTTGGGAGGCTTTTTATGTACCTGTCTCATCTCACCTACATGTGTTAGGTCTTGTGGGATAAGTCCTCAAAGTGTATGCACCTGGAACTTGGTGTTGCAGGCTCTTGTAATTCCTCTCATTTTAAGAACTTGCTTTGTTGAAGCTTTTCCTTTTCTTTGCAAAACTCGCCACCTTGTGGCGAAGCAGTAGAATGGCACCCTTTCCCTTCAACCTAATGGAAGATTACCTAGTGATTTCGATGGCAACTTTGTGTAATCTGTATATGCCATGCATGAAATCAAACTGATGGAGAACTGCACATCACATGGTTAGCTGCATTCAAAGATCAGACTAGACCTATAGATGTTCTCTTATAAATCTGGGAGTTCATTCTTACCTCCTGGTGCTGAGTCTGCCCCAGGAAAACGGGTTTGTGTGTGTGTTTTTCAACACAGGGTTTCTCTGTGAAGCCCTAGCTGTTTTGTAACTCGCTCTGTAGATCAGGCTGTCCTCAGACTCAGAGAACTGCCCACCTCTGTCTTACAACCACCATTTGCATCTGCAAGTGAGTCTGGCTGTCCTCACTGTGCAGTGTAACGTGACCTTTGTCACTGTAAAGACACACCTTCACCTCAAAGGTGATAAGAGATAACACTTATCTGGGAGCCAAGTATGAATAACCATGGAACCATGGAACACAGATTCAGGGTACCCCAAAGAACGTGTTCCAGTGTGGTGGCAGTCTGATGAATCTTTTATGGTGATGAACAGAGAGAGATTAATTCTATAAGTTCTATGACTCTAGAGAACCCTGTCTAACGCAGCTAGTCAATTGATTTACTCTGGTTGTTCTAACAAAGCAAATGCTTAAGAAATTAGATTTTTTTTGTTTTGTTTTGTTTCCTTCACTGCCTTTGGAGGCTGAGAAGGCTGAGCACACTGTAAACAGGGACATTTCGTCCTAAGGAAACATCTTCCTTGACTTCCAGTGATTTCTTGGGGATATTGGCATCCTTGACTTGTACACAAATCCCTTAGCCTTGGCCATGCCCTTTACACAGGCTCTCTCTGTGTGTCATCTTAAATGAGGAACCCATGGGCCAAAGTAGATGTGAGCCTCCCCCCATGACCTTTTTGAACTATCGCCTATGCAATGGGCCTATTTCTTTCCTGTTTTTTAAACAACAGGCAAATCTTTGTTTTAATTCATTATGTGAGTGTTTTGTCCACAAGAGGGTGCTGGATCTCCTGGGACTGGATTACAGACAGTTTTGATCCACTCATGTGGGTTTTGGGAATCAAACCTGGGTCCTTTGGAAGAGTAAACAGTGCTCTTATCTCCCAAGCCAGTGACACCCCAGTGACTCTATCTGTGGACACATTCTGAGTACTGAGAGTTAGGGCCACAACCTATGTAATTGAGAGGGACCAAATTCAACCTGTAACAATGACCTGTCTGATCTTCGCTGTAGGGCGACCACCGCTTCTTCACAAAGTTCCAGCATTTCGACTGTGCAGAACACAATTCTCCAGCGCCTGTTTACTTTCATTTTTAACGATTCTCATTATGTGTTATGGGGGTACCTTTATGCTTTTTCCCTTGGGAAACTTTTTTTCAGGTTTTGAAAGATGAAAAATGTATAAAATGGCAACCTCTTTAAACAAAATAACTCTTTGGACAAAATCCCCACCACCATGGAGTCATATAGTGTGATAACTCTGCCTATTCCTTCACAAGTTAACACCAAGCCGCTAGAAAGTTTAGATGAGTAACATATGCTTGATAAATAAGATATATGATAATCAAGATTTATAGATTCCTAAGGTCTACTTATGCTGTGGGATTCCCCTCTGTATGCTATGAATATGTTTTATTACCATTGGTTATTAAAGAATCTGTTTTGGCCAATGGCTTAGTAAAGTCAGGTGGCAACTTGGAATAGAGACGAGACATAGAGACAAAACAGGCAGAGTCAGAGAGATACCATGTAGCTGCTGAAGGAAAAAGGTGTGAGCTGCCAGTCACAAATTTACTGGTAGGCTACAACCTCGTGATGACACACAGATTAATAGAAATGGGATAATTTAAGATGAAAGAGTTAGCTAGAAACAAGCATAAGCTATTGACCAAACCGTGTTGTAATTAATATAGTATCTGTAATTATTCGGGTCTGGGTGGCCTACATGTCTCTGCCCACATATATACTGTTCACAATAATATTTTTCTACCCTCATCTTTGCTCACTTTAAACTTTAGTTATTTGAATATACTAAGTCATATAAAAAAAAACTTCAATATTCCATATTAGAGAAAGTCCTTTTCCCAAGGTCAGGCATTTAGATGAGAGCCCCCATTTTCTCAGGGACATGGAGAAAGTTCCTAAAAAGGGAGTTATTTTTATCTCTGGCTAGAGGAACTTGTGGCCCTTCTATTAACACGTGGCTGGTGCCTATTAACTTGTGAAGGTCAATGCTAGCTTCCTCAACCCCTAATCAGAAGCCACACCCCAGCTCACAGGCCCCCTTGCTCCCATTGAATCTTTTGTGCAATAAAGTAGCAATCATCCCAATTCGCCTTCAGCTTGGGTCAGTGTCCTTCCCACCCACTCCACACCTCCACTTTGGGACCTACACCCAACGGGAGCTGGACTCCCACAGCTTTACTTAGTCACTTCCACAAACACTTACTGCTTCCTCTCCTGATCAGTCATATAACCTGGCTCCGTGGCTCAACTGGGAAGTACTGGATCCCCGGTTATTGGGGAAGTAATAAGTCAATTCAAACAGAATTAGTAAATCTAGATTCAATCAACAGAGCAGAGTGAGGCAACTCCCAGGTAACTCTCAGGAAGGCATGAGATCTATGGAAGATCTGTGGGCAAGGTCTTAAATACCATATAGGTGGTCTTGAGCCGTTCCGGGGGAGGAGCTGCCAGTGGTGTGATTTCCCAGGGGCGGGGTCTGGAACAGGAGTGGGGCTGGGCAGAGCGTCCCAACATCAACCATGAAATCACTATGACAAGAAAAAATGTATAAACAGAAGAGATGCGTATATATCCAAGCAGGGTCTTCTAAGATCGATCTCTGTTTTAAAGTAGGCTGTGCTCTTCGCAGAGGCTGACTTGTGTCTCAGGATGAATGGCATGGAGCAGAGCAGCAGCTGAGTTTAAATGCGCGTGTGGTGTAAGCAAAAGGAAACCTTTATAATTCTATGCTGTTCATGTATCAGGGCTGGAGAGACTGTTCCGAGATTAAGGCACTGGATAGGGTATTCTCAAGGCCAAAGAAAAGTTACATTAAAGAAACAGAAGACAGAATGGACTCGGGAGGTCTGTCTGGTCATGCCCAAGCAGCCAAACAGCCCAGAGTTTACTTCAGAACTTGCTTAGCAGAACAAAGCACAACACAGACGGTCATTCAGTATCCAACCACAAGACCATTCCTGTCCTTGAGTGAGCAGCCTCCTCTCCAACACGTGCTTGCTGCTCAGAAGCAGCCTCACTTTCTATCTTGATGTTCCTGAGGTTTGTCGTCAGCGGTATACTCTCTACTAGATGGAGTGTTCTTTTCTCACGGGCTAAATCAGAAGTCTCTCACAGCCCGCGAGGCTATTGGAAAAAGTAGAGCGGGCAAGCTTGTTGAAATAATGAGCGGCGGGGCTGCGTCCCCAACACCCCGGCCGCTTGGCTAGCTCATGCCCGAAATAACAACACACAAACTGTATTCATTTAAGAACTGCTTGGCCCATGAACTCTAGCCCTTACAGGCTAATTCTCGCACCTGGACTAGCCCATTTCTAATAATGCGTGTAAGCACCCCAAGGTGTGCTTACCGGGAAGATTCTAGCCTCTGTCCATCCTGGGAGAGTTGAGCATGCGTCTCTGCTCCAGCAGAGCTGTCGGGTCTCTCCGGGAGCAGAGCAGAGTCTGACCTCACTTCCTCTTCCGCCCAGCATCCTATTCTGTTTTCTCCTCCCATCTATGCTTTAACCTATGAGGGCCAGCCAAGCAGTTTCTTTTATTGCTCAGCCAATGAAATCAACAGATTGATATGACACTCCCACATCACAAGCTTGAACTCAAAGGACTTCCTTAAGTCAAAAATGGCTCGAAATGGAAACTGGGCCATACGTGGGCTCCCACAGTACTCCGTGTCTGTATTGTCTATGGCACCCCATAAAAACTTTTCGTTTTCAGTTTTCAGGGGAACAGTGCGTGCAGGAGGGTTCACATGCCGACGAATGGGTATTTGGAGGCTCAGTGTCAATGCTGGGTATCTTTCTCGGTTGTGTTCTACCTTATTTTTGAGGCAGGGTCTCTTCCTGACTTTCTCTGGAGTTCACTGTGTGAGATGTCTTGGCTGCACTGGGAGCCCCTGGAACCATCCTATCTCCGTCCCCCAGTCTTGGAGTTACAAGCCATGAGAGAACCTGCCTTCTACATGGGTGCTTGGGATATGAACTCAGGGCCTCATGCTTACCCAGAAAGTGATTTGCCCACTAAGCCATTTCCCCAGCCCTGCTTTTATTTAAATATATAAATCTACTTTGCATTTCTGATCACGTGCTGAGTGACTCATTAAGTTCTCAACACATTTTCAGAAAGAGGCAAATGCCTTTGTTAAAAATATCCTTTTCTGTTCTGCGGGGTCTTCTGAGCTTTATAATTGTATTCTCTAGAGTAGCATCGTGTTCAGGTGGGACTTCATCAAAATGCTGTTCTAGAAGTGTGTTAGCCTCCAGAGAGTTTACTCGTGATTCCTTTCACTGGAGTTTCAAAGATTACAAATAGGAGGCTAAGAAAGCTATTTCTTTGGTATCGTCATTGGAAATAGAATGAGAACAATGTTCTATTTAATAACCATTATCATTATCTCTCTTCCAGATTGAATTAAAATTGCTTTAATATTCTATTATAAAATTCCTTACAAAAATGCTGTCAATCATTTTTCCTATTTCCACCAGCCTGCTAGCAATGAACTCAAAGCTAATTTAATACTTTTGAGAAATAGTCAAAATATAACCTTTGAATTGAAAGAACTGAAATAGTGTGTATGGTATGGTAATTATAACTTCTACTATTTTCCTACTACAGTCTTAGCTTGCTTGCTTGGTGTTAGCAGACCTAATGGGAATGACTGCTATACTTTAAGCTACAACTTACAGTCATGTTTTTTAGGAGGTCTTAGTATGTGAAAACCAGGAGAAGGTAATGTAAGTATGGGCTGTTGAGAAAGGTCATGGGCTCAAATCTTGGGCTGAGCCTGTTTGAGATTGTTTTATGAGTGTTGCTAGATGTAAAAAGTCCTTTTCTTCTCCATCTTCATGGTACCTCAGTTTTGCTCATCCATAAATGGGGTTCATAATGCTACATAGGGCTGATGTGATTGTTAAAATTTTAGTCATGTAAAGCACGCAGACTGGTGCCCGAAACCTAAGCATTGCTTCATAGTGTTAGCAGTAGCATCCGTAATTGAGCAGTGTAGAACCATTTATCGAGTTCTAGGAGGAGCTTCCTTATAGAACTATGGATGTACAATATGTTATGCAAACTTCATGGCATGGCTCAAGATTCTCTTGAAATCCTTTCTGTTGGTGTTATGATTGAGCTCTAGAGTCTGTTTCAAGCCTTTAAGTTGATTAGCTCTTCATGCTGGGGTGGGATTTTGTTCTTGAGTGTAAAGACATGAGGGCCACAAGGAAAAACTTTCTGTAGCACAGTAGGAAAGAGCTAACAGTTCCTTAGAATTTTGCACTGGGTTCTAAAACTTCTTTTCGTGGTACCCTTTACAAGGTAACAGAAGACAAAAGGAAGAGATGCCCATTGTTACTGGCCTCTTTGAATTTTGACTAAAGAATTAAAAGAAGCTTTCAACATTTATCTTTCAGAATATGGCTTTGAAATTCAAAAATGCCAAACGAATCGAAGGCCTGGACAGCAATGTGTGGTGAGTGTCTTAGACGAATGATCATGTCAGGTTTCCTGTGTCCCTTAAATTGAGTTTTAGCTTCAGCCACAATCCAATAATAAAGCCTTTCATTTAATTCCCCCCATTAATTAAGCTTGAATGGGAGGATGCTGGTCCCTGAGCTAGCACTGGATACATAGCCGAGGATATCTTAAACTAAGTTTGACTGATGCTTTCATGAAATTGACAAGTTTCCTTTTCTTTGTTTCTTGAAGTAGGGCCTTGCTATGTATGTAGCCCAGGCTGGCCTCAAACTTTTGAGCCTCTTGCTTCAGCCTTCCCTCCTGGGATTACATTTACAGGCATTAATATACCTACATACAAATATGACTCAAATATGAATGTTGTTAAATTGAGGTCTCTAAGGAATATAGGGTCATTTTTTCAACCATCATTTGCTAGATAAATTCATTCTGTGGGTGGTAACGTTTTTGTTGCGAACTCACTGTGTTTCATCTCTAAGACAAAGTCCTATTTTTTTGGTTTTATAATGAGAACATATGATATTTTTTGTTTGTTTTTCAAAACAGTATTTCTCTGTGTAGCCCTGGCTGTCCTGGAACTCACTCTGTAGGCAAGGCTGGACTTGAACTCAGAGCTCCAACTGCCTCTACCTCCCAAGTGCTAGGACTAAAGGCATGGGTTACCACTGCCTGATCACATGATAATTAAGCTAACTCTATAATTTCCTAATTTTAGTTGTTTCCTTTTTTAATCAGGGTTGAATTTACTAAGTTGGCTGCAGATCCTGCTGTTGTGAATCTTGGACAAGGCCTTCCAGATATATCCCCTCCTTCGTATGTAAAGGAAGAATTATCAAAGGCTGCATTAGCTGATAACCTGAATCAGTACACAAGGGGCTTTGTGAGTCTATCAGGACCATGTGGGGCATACACGGATACGTCAAGCTGGGGTGTGTGTGTGTGTGTGTGTGTGTGAACCACTCCTCCTTAAAGGATCAACTGTCCCAACCTGGAAACTCAGAAGCCCCTTGCCCTTACCTCTTGGGATGAATCCTCCCCAACTTCCAGCCTTTCACAGTCCTGTTTTGGCCCTGCATTGACTGTCACTCTGAAATTGTTTTGTCTTTATCTTTAATACTACAGGGTCATCCACCACTTGTGAAAGCTCTGTCCTGCTTATATGAAAAAATTTATCAAAATCAAATTGACCCGAATAAAGAAATCCTCGTGACTGTGGGAGGATATGGATCTCTCTTTAATGCCATCCAAGGATTGGTTGACCCGGGAGACGAGGTGAGTAAGGAACACTGTCCTAACACCCAATGCTTCTGTCCCACGTTGGAACCTTCTCCTCATTTTGTTCCTTTCTTTTTCAATTACCCTATAACTATAACACACATAATGATACTGCATCTTCCCAGTGTCCAGAAGATCTAAGCCCTCTCCTGGTGTCTGTCGCCCAGAGTTCACCCTTTTTCTGTAATCTGCACCTCAGTTCATTCTCACGGCTCTTTTATTGGATAGAAGTGGGAATAAGATGGTACAGGCTCTTGAGTTTTGCTTTGTTTTTCTTTTCATTTGTTATTATGTCTGCAATATTTGTTCACTTTGTAAAGTTCTTAGTTAATTGGCTAGTTTGCTTTATAGTTTTTGAGACTAGCCCAAGCTGACCTAACTTCATACGTGGTTGGCATGCACACCCACCTCCACACACAGAGACACATACACAGATTCAATAAAAACCTTAGACTGTGTGTGTTTGTAAACAAGCTTATATTCTTCCATCTAGAGGTAGCAATCATGTGAATTTATTCAACTGGCCGTTTAAAAAAGGAGAACTATAGACACAAATATAGCACTGTTATTTATACATGCAAAAGGTAAAAAAATAATTCTTAAATTTAGGGAACTCTCAACATTAATGTAAGAGCAAAAATTAAAATATGACATTTTCATGAAATTGGGTTAGGTTTAAAAAAATGTATAAAAGCATGGGCTGGAGAAGTGGCTCCCTGGGCTGGCAAGGGGGCTCATATGATAAGGCCATTTTCTGCCAAGCCTGAATTTGATCTCCAGAACCCACATGATAGAATAAGAGAACCAAAAGTTATCCTCTGACTCCCGCACGTGCTCCATGGTGCACACAAGAGTATGTACACAACAAGTAAACAAATAAATGCAATAAAAACGATATAAAAGCTAGGCAAGTGTGGTGGCACATGCCTGCCATCCCAGAAAGCGGGAGGTTAAGTCAGGGGTCGGAGATCAGTCAGGGCTAGAAAAGATCTTATTTCAGTAGAAGGAAGGAGATGGTCTTAGTTACTTTTCTATTTCTGTGACAAAATATCATAGCCAAGACAGTTTACAGAAGAAAACTTAATTGGGAGTCTGCTTAGATTCAAGGGTGAGAAGAGACCATAGCCATCATGGCAGAGAGCGTGACAGCAGGCAGGCAGACAGTCACGATGCTGGAGCAGTGGGGAGACTTCATGTTGAAACAACAGCCATGAGCCAGAGGGAGGGCCGAGTGGAATGCAGTGAGTGGGCTTTCTATCTATCTGTCTGTCCAGCTATCTGTCTGTCTGTCTGTCTGCTTTTTGAAACAGGCTTTCTCTGTAGCTTTTTGGAGTCTGTCCTGGAACACTCTCTGTAGACCAGGCTAGCCTCAAACTCACAGAGATCCCCCTGTCTCTGCCTCCCTACATCCGCTGCCTCTGCCTGAGATTAAAGGCATGCACTACCCCCACCCAGCTGGAGTGGGCTTTTGAAACCCCACTGATATACCTCCTGCAACAGGGCCACACCTCCTAATCCTTTCCAAACAGTTCCATAAACTAGGGCCCAAGAGGGCGAACATGAGCCTGCGGAGCCCTTCTCACAAACCCCTGGGGGGGGGGGGGGGGGGGGGGAGAAAGGCAGAACTTCTAGATTGAGTCTGCAGGCTGGGGTGTGATGGCAGCAGACAAGATCAGCCCCTCAATCTGAAGCTGCAGCAAGGGAGGTTGGAGGGGAGTTTGAGAGGTGAGAAATCTGATCCAAGGATTGGGAGGAAAAGGTGCCAGACACCTCATACCTGAGGCGGAGGGGCTGTGGGCATCACATAAGAACAATAGCATCCACTCTGACCCCTGACTCAATTGTTCACTCTCAACATACTGTCTCCAATTAGCACTCCACTCTAGAAACGAGCACAATGTCATTTCCTGAAATCCTGCTCCTATCACTGTCTGGTATATCAAGTTCCTCCTGCATTTTGTTTTCTAACTTGAAATACAAGAGAAACAAAAAACCACCCTTACTGGTTTTGCTCAGAACATACTTTTGAAAATACGATAAGCAATCCAGGCACCAGATAAATCTGGGTGTGCACCTATAATAATTGACAATTTTGAATGTCCCCACTGTAAACCTCTCTGTAGATCTTCCAAGAGACCAAGAACTCCATCTTTGACTTCAAGGATGCCTTTATATCCAGGGTCTTTTGCACTCAGATGTTCACTCCATGAAGACCAAGCCTGTCTTTTTTGTTGCTGCATTTTGTCACTTGGCACAGCGCCTCTGACATAAGAGGCACTACATTCCGGAGGTGAATTGCTGGCTGATACCCTGTGTTCTTGTTTCTTTTATCTCAGGTGATCATAATGGTGCCTTTTTATGACTGTTATGAGCCCATGGTGAGAATGGCTGGAGCAACACCTGTGTTTATTCCCCTGAGATCTGTAAGTCCCCAGACCATCTGCTGACCGGAAGAATGTTTTTAAAATGTTACTTTGTCATTGAAGATATAGCTAAGTCTTTTGAAAATAATGAACCCAGTAGCCAAGGTGACTCACCGACTCCTCTGTCAGCCTTACGGTGTCACACCTGGCCGATAGATACAGCCGGCTTCTGGGAAGGAAGAACAGCTGTTTGTTGACAGCGTTCATTGTTTCCGTAAACAGGTGTGTACGTAAGACTCAGGGCCTCTGGGTCCTCGAGGTTGAATTAGAGCCTAATTATTTGCGCCTGTGTTCTTCATTAGTCATGTATTCAGTTACCTTTGTCGGGTCTGTCATTAATCTTCTTCTTTCTTTACTAGGTTGTTTGTAAGACAGTAAACATGAATTAATTCGTTCACATCACCTCTTTATTCTTCATGCTTAGAAACCTACGGATGGGACGAAGTGGTCTAGTTCTGACTGGACATTCAATCCCCAAGAACTGGAAAGTAAATTTAGTTCTAAGACGAAAGCCATTATATTAAATACTCCACATAACCCCATTGGCAAGGTAAGCGAGCCTCTTTGCTTACACAGGCTGGGAGTCCCTGTTTCCTCACGTGTAGTATAACTGGCTGTGCCCTTTCCTTTAATATGTGTAGGTGTATACCAGAGAGGAGCTGCAGGTCATTGCTGACCTCTGCATCAAGCATGACGCCCTGTGCATCAGTGATGAGGTCTATGAGTGGCTTGTCTATACGGGACATAAGCATATAAAAATAGGTACTGATTCAGATGGAGTCTCCAGTCTGAGTGGGTCTGGACACATATGGAACAAAGGATCCGAGAGGACCCCAGGCCAGCTTTGAAATAGTCTCTGCGATGGGTATCTACGTGCACACTTACGAGGGGCATTTAGATGGAGCGTGCTTGAGAGATTAAAGCTCAGCTTGGTGAACAGATGTTCCAATGGGGGAAGGGACTTGATTGAGATCACACTGTAAAGTTGAGACGGGAGCAGAGTAGGTCTTTTGCCTATCTTTGGCTCCTTAACAGGAATCCTGCTGTTCCTCGGTATATAAGACACTGGGGACAGAGCTTTTCATGAAGCAGTTTGTGATTGTCCTGAATGAGTTGCCCAAATAACAGCAGGGAATTATACAATGGCAGGCTATTGCTCTTCTGTTCCCAGTGGGATTTTGCAATTGCTACTGGGCTACCTCACCCAAATACTGCCGAATCAACTGGGCTGGCCCAAGCTCTCAGCTGTAGAACTGTAAGTTGTGCAGGTAACCTTTGGGTCTTGCACTGTCTTTCCGTTGCCTAGAAACACTCTCCCTCTGGTGTCCATGATTCCCTCGGGTCTTTGTTCCCTTCTCAGTCTCCCTCACCTCCAGCATTAGCTTCCTTCACTTTTATTTTGTTTTTCCCTATATCGTTAAACAGAATCTATGCATTTTTCTCCTAATTTACCAGAAGGATGAGATTATTATTTGTGTTGGTCTCTTCTAAATTCTCATTTTCCGCACATGGTAGAAGTGACTCAGCATGACACAAACCAGAGTCAAGAGAGGAAATCCCAATTGAAGAATTCCTGAATCACACAGTCATTTGGCTACCTCCGTGAAAAATGTCTTGATGATATAAGAAGGTGCGCTCCACTGTGGGCAGTGCCATCCTTAGGCTAGTAGTCCTAGGCATTGTAAGGAAAGCAAGTGAGCGTGAGCCCATGGTTCAGCATTCCTTCATGGTTTTTGCTGTGCTTCCTGAGCTGTTAATGAGTCCCAGCGCTGGCTTCTTCAATGATGTGCTGTGACGGCAAAGTGTAAGCCAAACAAACCCGTTCCTCCCCAAATTTGCTTTCGCCCATGACATGAATCATGGAAAATTAGAAAGCAAATTAGAATATTAGATGATCAGATGTCTTTGCTGAGTAAGATGAATAGGAAACATGGAAGCGGTAAAGTTGTACACCTGCGTGTGAACAGAAGTTCTGTGTACCGTCATTGTTACGGTGGTGCATTATAACTGGCCACAGAGACGGAAGGAGAAAGCAAGGGCTTGGGGCTTGAGGGGATTAGAATGTAACAAGTCTTCCCTGTCCTTCCTGCCTGCTCCCAAGTCAGAACTCACAGACTTATTATTAATTACGAAAGTTCGGCTGATAGCTTAGGCTTGGATCTAACTAGCTCTTATAATTTAAATTAAATTAAATTAAATTATATTCATCTTTGTGCTGTCACGTGACTTGTAGCTGTTACCTCTCCTCCTGCATTTTTGATTATTTTTTGTCTCTTGGCTTTTCCTCCTCTTTCTTACCGGTGGTCTCTCTGCCCCCAAAGTCCTGCCTAGCTCTTGGGTTTTGAACTCAGAACCTCTGAAAGAGCAGCCAGTGCTCTTAACCTCTGAGCCATCTCTCTAGCCTTTGAAATCTCAGTTTGGCAATATTCATCCTAAAAGGATGTAGAGGATTTCCAAATGTACTGTTTCCTTATAAATGATAAGCACCAGGGAATAGTATAACTGGCGTGATTTGCTGAAGATCACAAGACTTCAAATCCTTATTGATTGGGCACTCACACATGATAGCGTGTATGTTGAAGGCACAGGCCACTCTGTGGAGTACAGTCTCTCCTCCCACCTTTCCCGGAATTCCGGAGATCCAACTCAGGCTCTCCCAGCAAGTGCTGCTACCTACAAAGCCATTTTGATGGCCCTCAAGGCATACCCTATTACAAGAAGAGGAGGAAGAGGAGGAAAGAAAGTGACAGAATTTCCTCTTATTCTTGGTCAAATAGCTCCCACTGACAAAACTGCCATTTCAACCATCACAAAGAATGTTCCTCTCTATCCCCACCTCATTCATACACTAAATCACTGATATTTGAAAATTTTTCCTTATAACCTATGCAGCTAATCAGCTGACCCCTTAAAAAGAGAGGGGCATCCATTTTTGCATGGTTAAAAAAAATAGTCATTGACAAATTGCTTAGATTATTTTTTTTAAAAAAGTGATTACATTTCATATTGTAGCACAGAACGTCTGCCCTCCCCTTTTCTGCCTGCCTAAGCTGATGTGGTGTTCCAAACTTTAACCAAATCCTCCCTGGACCAGGAGGCCTCCTCTCCCTTCCACCATTGCCTAATGCCCCTGCCTGCCCCCACTCCAGCCGCCAGCACAGTGCCTCTGATGCCACCTGGTGTCACTTCCTCCACAAGCCCTCAAGCCCTTCAGAGGCAGAAGCCACAGGCTCCTCTTCTTTGTTTCCTTTGCCACTCTTGGTTTCTAAGAAAGACTTGATGGACAATTGTGAATGAATGACATTGGAAGAGACAGTCAAGAATGACTTGGCGACTTGCCTGTGGTTGGAAAAATTGTTCTGAAATTGAAGGCAGCGATGCTCGTGCAGTGGTGGATTATACTTGCATTTTCTAAAGAAGACTGAAATAACTACACTGACACTATTTAATATCTATTCTCACTGAGTTCATGTTGTTTGCATTGTGTTCTTAGGTTATACTAAATGAAAAGTAACTGGAAAAGAAAGTGATTGGTAGCCAGTTATCGACTTACTTTTCTTTTCCTCTTTAAGCCACTTTTCCAGGTATGTGGGAGAGAACGGTAACAATAGGAAGCGCTGGCAAGACTTTCAGTGTGACAGGTTGGAAGGTAAGATGAGGGTACTGCTGGGCTGGGGGTGTGGCTCAGGAGTAGAGCCCATGCTTTGCAAGTGAAAGGCCCTGGGTTCAATCCCCATAGGAGGCTGTTACACAGAGAGCCCCTGTCCTGGAAATAATAAATTAATTAATTAATAACAGTAATAATGAAGCTCATAATTTAATTTTTGTACAGTATCTTGCATTTTAAATGCATGAATAATATATGTGGAGTTTTATGCTTAGTGATCTTTTCCATTTTTACTGATTTATTTGGCTCTCGTGCAAGCTTCATCCTTTTTGTTTTTAATTACATGTATTTATTTGGGGACTGGGAGATGTGTGCTGTGGTGTGTGAGAGAGAGAGAGAGTGTGTGTGAGTGTGTGAGTGTGTGTGTGAGTGTGAGTGTGTGTGTGTGTGTGTGTGTGTGTGTGTGTGTGTGTGTAGGGCAGAAAGTAATATGTAGGAGTCAGTTTTCTTCTTCCAACATTGTGAATCCCGGGGACTGAACTTGGGTCCTGGGGCTGGGAAGCAAGCAAGTCCTTACCCTCTGAACTACATCACTGCCCCATCTTTCATTTTTTGAGACCGAGTAATTTCCTTAAAAGAAAAAAAAATCAAGCAATTTTAAATGCTATGAACGATCGACTTATGATACTTTTTTCTTTACAAAAATATTCACATATGAAATGAGAAAGATAACACTGGCTAATCCTCCAGCTTTAACTGTGACCCAAACAGTAAGTGTTTTGAGCAATGCTAATTCTTTTCATTCTTAACAGCACAGTATAAAGTGGGCAAGGTTTTCATCCCTGTTTTACAGACTATAAAACTAAGTCACAGTAATTTTTACTGCCTGCCTGAGATTACACTGCTAATAAAGACAAGCCAGGACAGGTAGCCTGCCTTCAGAGTCCCTGCACCAACCACTGTCCTGTTGATCTCAGCAACACATTCATCAGGATCCATAATCCTGAGCCACAGGGAGTGGAATCAAGAAAATCAGGAACCCAACATTCTCTTTGGCTAACTTGTGAGTTCAAGGCTAGCCTGGGCTACTGGAGATACCGTCTCATGAAACAACAACGAATAATGTCCCAGTTAAAATTCAGTTCTCTTTCAGCCTTACCAACGCTAGACAGGGAGGGCTAGCAGACCAGAGGAGTAGGTGGAAACTAGTGTGCTTTAGTTGTGGAGGAGTCCTCTGAGCCATCGTGCAGAATTACTTGTGCCTGTACTTAGAGCAAGTATAACTTCTGGCTTTTATTCCTCATGAGCACCAGAAGCAGCACCTCAGCAGAGGGAAGGGCTCACAGTGATCACAGGTTTTGTTAGCTTCAGGAGGCAGGGTGAGTGATGAAGACAGACCTAGGAACTTCACGAAAACAAGCGTTGCCCCAGTTTCCTCCTGGGGACATTTCTGAACTACCTGTGTTTGTCATTTGCACTAACTTCTCTCTTAGATATGATATATATCCTTATATTGGTTTTTGAAATCTGCTTTTCTCTTTTCCCAGCTTGGCTGGAGCATTGGCCCTCATCACCTGATAAAGCATCTGCAGACTGTTCAACAAAACACTGTGTACACTTGTGCAACTCCTCTACAGGTACATGTTGGCCTTTGTGCATGCGGGAATTATAGCTTTCTCATGAGCAAGCCCTTCTAATGCAGTTTGGGAATTCTGGGGCAGACAGATAGTCAATGGATAAAGTTCACTGGGTGTGGTGGTGCATGCCTGTC
The DNA here is from genome assembly GCF_014885135.2 of Alexandromys fortis. Taxonomy (NCBI): domain Eukaryota; kingdom Metazoa; phylum Chordata; class Mammalia; order Rodentia; family Cricetidae; genus Alexandromys; species Alexandromys fortis. Next base: position 759,133 of record NW_026067995.1, read on the forward strand.
CTATTAGCATGACTGAGGCTCAGTCAGGAGAGTCTTGAGTTCAAGGCTGGTCCAGGCCACACAGAGACTTTAAAGCGTAGCTGGACAGTATAGGCAGACCCCATGGGAGGTGGGAGCGGGCAGAGAACAAAGAGTATTTGGGAAGCTACATGGTGTCTGCCTGTTTCTACCTTCTTTCTCCCTGCACTCAGTTAGTTTTCCCACCTACCTGTATTCTGCCCTGCCACAGGCCAAAGCAGCTTCTTTATTAACCAATGGTAACAAAACATATTCATAGCATAAATCCCACATCAGTATGTAAAGGCCTAATAGATGGTAGACTCTTTCTCCCAGGTGAGTCTTTTTCTTGAGCACGTGCCTTAACCTCCCAAACTGTGGGATTACAGGCAAGTGCCACCATTCCTGGCCCTTAATGCATATCTTTGTTAAACGGTTGCTATTTTGTATACGTTTCTAGAAACAGATCTATTTATCATTCTCCTCTGAATACCCCAGATACTGAAACAGTGTTCTAGTTCCAGAAGGCAGTTGAGGCACGAGAGAGTAAAACTACTGACCCTGTTGAACTTGTTTGGTGGTTTTTCGTTCAAAGTTGTCTACCCAGTAGGAAACAATCCCATTATTTTCAGTGATTCTCTAAAATAACCTTATGAAAAAAGGCTCATTCCAAAACTCTATTTTATTATAAGTTCATTTTTATCACCTCAAAATAAAGCCATCTATTCATTGAAGATTTACTGAAGATTAGAGATTTTACAAACAAAAAAACAACTGCACTCGGGGAGCTTACCACCCAGTAGAGGGACATAAATAACAGAGACACTTTTAAAATATATTATGTCAGGTTTTGATAGAGACCCAAAGAGAAGGTGGGGAAGAAGGAAGATGTAATGATCCAGGTTGGGGAGTGTATGATGTCATATTGGGTAATTCTTGTGGAGAAGACAGCATCTGGTTAACCCAGAGAAGAGCCCTGTGGCCTGAGAGAACAGGAAGGGTGAAGTAGACAATATAACTGTCATATCATAAACATAGCTGCTGGGATGAGGTCACCAAGGAGGAAGAGTAAGAGAATCTTAGATCTTGAGCGGTAGCTGGGAGTCACATCAAGTTGGTCCATGTTAGGACTGAGGGACATGGGACGCCGTGGCAGTTTTGATCCTAAGTTATCAAATGGAGGCTGGTGCTTCGTTGAGGGAGAAATATTAGTGGATTAAACCAAGGTGAGAACGGCAGAAGTGATGAGGAGAGATGAGACTCTGGACAAAGCTGGAAGATTAAGTCAGTGGTGTTTGCTACTGGACGACATAACCAGGCTTGAGCAAGAGGAATCCAGATACACTTAGCACAGTCGTTTGTGTCTCTGTGCTCTGGATTTCCCAGGGCAATAACTTCTATAGTCAATGGACAGATTGCTCAGAAAGGTACAGCTGAGATCCTAGAACGTTTCCCAGGGCATCTTAGTCGATATTTCAGGAAAATCCAGAGACAGCTGCGTTTGGATGCTGTTTTCCTAGTGTTGGAGAGTTGCTGATTCTGTCTTACTGCTAAGTTCTCCTGCCACGGACTTCCCTGTGATCTTGCCCCCTCCCCACCCCATCATGTTATGTCTTTTGCTTCAGTTCTCTCACACAGAACACATTTTTCCCCTGCCCTTTTCACCTCACCTCTCTACCCCCCCCCCTTCAGTATACACTAATTGGAGGTTTTATGAAAGCCAGAGCCACACCTAGGTTGTGAACTGTTCCGTCCCCAACTCTTACCGAAACGGCTCACTTTGCCTGCCAACCCTCTAGCCTTCTGCTTGATAGATCTTTGTGCTGAGTTCCTCCTGTGATTGTGACTTGTTTTTATCATCCTGCCCTGACATGTTTCTCAGGCACCTGCTTGATCCTTACTGGCTTAGTCTGGGAAAGTCATTGTAACAGAATACTAGAGACTTTGTAGCTTATAAAGAAGAGGAATTTGTTTCTCGTGGATCTGACGATCACTGCCAGATAAGGACCTGCTACCTCATTTGTGTCCCCTTTCCAGTATGTTCTCCCATGATGGATGCGGTGCTAGTACCATTCCTGAGGCTTCTAGTCTTCTGGCCTAATCACCCCCAAAGGCCATACTTGCTAATGCCCATTCCTTGGAGACCAAGAACTCACCATATGGAGTAGGAGGAACACAAACATTAAGCTCTTTGCTCTATCTTATTGGTTTTCCTTGGTCCCACTTCTCTGTTCTCTTCTTGAGTCGCCACCGCTGGAGGAGTTGCCCACACAGTCGACATATTTGTTTCTAGCCCCCATTTCATGTACATCGCCTTGCTGTGGTCAGGATGATTTTAGCATTTCCTCTGAGGAACAAGGAACTTGTATTGGCTTGTCTACACAGCAGGCCAGCTTTAATTTCCTCCTGTGCTGTCCTAGGTAATGGAAAACACTGACTCCCTGTCACCTCTCTGGACGTTCCTTAGTCTGAGATTTAACAAACTGGATGACGGCTCACCCCAGTAGAAAACAGTTCATGTCTTTTGTTACCAAGGACACCATATTTATGTGACACCTCTTTTTTGGTTTGGATTTCTATGTCTTCCTTTGTTTGTCATATTAGATTTAAACATTTACATAAAACTTCCTCCATCAACCCACGGAGCTGGATAGTTCACAGGAATCTGGCTGTCACTTCCTGAGTGACTTCCTTGCCACAAATCTTAATTGGATGACCTTTATTTATTCTTCCAGTAAATTGAGCCATAACTGACATTACCATGCTCTCCCCTCCCCTTTTCTATTTTAACATGCAGGCAGCCTTGGCCCAGGCCCTTTGGACTGATATCAAGCGCATGGATGACCCAGAGTGTTACTTTAATTCTCTGCCAAAGGAATTAGAAGTAAAAAGAGATCGGATGGTCCGTTTACTTAACAGTGTTGGCCTGAAACCCATCATCCCTGACGGGGGTTACTTCATCATTGCCGACGTGTCTTCCTTAGGTTTGTGAAGCCTTTGCTATTTCACATCTACAGACACGTATGTTTGAAAGGAAAGCTCACTTTCCCTTCAGAACTTTTACCTGATCTTTCACTCGTGGTAAATTGCTATCAGGTTGGTGTTGTTCCAAAGTGTTCTCTTACAGACTGTTCTCGCTGTGTTCCAGGGTGTACCTGGAAATTCTCAGTGTGAAACGGTACACTTGAAATAGTTCACGAACATTTTTCTAACTTTTCTAATGCTGTTTGGTAGACGCTGTGAAGCCTCGGGGAATACCTGCTGTTTGCAGAGGTGAATGCTGAAAACAAGGGGAGGGACTGACATCTGTTGACATATTATATGCCAGGCTCTCAAATACCGTCTTCTAGAAAGCATTGCTAGTGCCAGCCAAGGAGTCAATATTGCCATGTGTTGGAAGCAGAACTGTGGCTATTCCATACGCACGACTCTGGGAAGTTACTCCAGGCTTTGTAAACCTTCCTGCCTGCAAGGGTGGCAATGGACAACAAGGAAGGATTTGTCTCAGGGTTGCACTAAGAGCCCTTTCCACATTGCCTGAGCTGGTGCATCCTGTGCCCACATCCTGTTCGAGTCTAAGTTCTGGATACAGTGTGGTTAGGTAGGAGCCAGAGGATTTGGATGGAAAGCCTTTTCTGATATCCACTCTTTATGACGTGCTACCTATGGGGGAAATATTAACATCTCAACCCCTCCTCACGAACAAACTTTCATTTACTGTGTGTGGATTGTTTCCTATATTAGAATTTAGTTCTCCCCCTTTTCTAGACAGAAAAATTAAAATTTCATCTAGTGGTTGCATCAGAATAAAGGTAGCCGGGAGGCTTGGAAAGGAGAGATGGCTCAGTGGATAAGAGCACATATTGTTCTTGCAGATCAGAGTTCAGTTCCTGAGACCCGAGTTAGGCAGCTCACAACAGCCTATAACCCCAGCTCCAGGGCTCACACTCTCTCTTCTTGCCTTCTTGAGTACCACACATACACACACACAAAACCCGTGTACACTCCCATATGCATATACACAATTAAAATCAAAATAAATAATTTAAAAGGAAAATGAAAGTAGCCAGGCATGGTGATACACGTCAGTAATCCCAGCACTCAAGAAGCTAAGGCAGGACAGTTGTTATGTGTTCAAGGCCAACCTGGGATACATAGTCCCATACAGCCTGGACTACCATGGGAGATGCTATCTCAAAAGTTATAAAGAGAAAGAATAAAAGCAAAATGTAATTACCATTATACCTTGCAATGCAGGACAATGGAAGACTAATGGTTATTGAAAACATATGGAATGGCAGGTCTTGTATTTAGAACTGTGTTACTAGCACCTTCTCAAGAGAGCCGTGTGACATTGGTGCTGCTGTATCCTCACTGGGAGATGACAAAGCCTGGCATCATGCCATCTTCTTTCTGGAGAAGCAGTGCTCTCCGGGGCTTCCCATGCCCTTCTTCCCGGGCTGGCAGCTACATGGACATGCATGGTCCACTATGTGTGAGTGCCGCCTCAGTATGTCAGCCATTCTCAGCATGTGGTATAGATGCCAGCACAGTGAGTCAATGACCTCTAGACAGTTCTGGGTGAAACCTGTGTGAGTCAGGAGAAAATCTGAATCGTGACGGGCTTCAGCGAGGCCCTTGTTGTCGCAGACACAATCCTTCCTCTGCTCACCTTTCTCTATGATTGCAGACGCTGACCTCTCTGACATGAAGGGTGATGAGCCTTATGACTACAAGTTTGTGAAGTGGATGACAAAACACAAGGTAACATTCACTGACCCTTCCGGGGCTGCGATGTAGCAAGCTTATCAAGGAGCTTGTGCGTATGCTTTGAGTGACGCTTAATTCTAGCTTTGTTTCTCCTCCTTTTCTTTATTTTAAAATCTTAGTTTATCTGAGCTTTGTTTTTTGAGACAGAGTCTCACTATGTAGGCTCGGCATGCCTGGACCTTGCTGTGTAGACCAGGCTAGCCTTAACTCTGAGAGATCCGCCTGCCTCTGCTTCCCCATTGAGAGGCAAACGTACTGCCCTGATCATCCAAACAGTCCACTTAGGGCTTTTTGAGGGATTATAAAAATATTTTTCTTTTTAAAAAATTATGACCAAACTGTCTATTTCTGGAGTCTGTGGTCTCTTCGGTGACATTTGGAATGGGTGTGGTTTTTCTATTACATCATCTCCCTTGTTTTCCCAGAAACTGTCAGCCATCCCTGTTTCAGCCTTCTGTGACTCGCTGTCTAAGCCACAGTTTGAGAAGCTGGTGCGGTTTTGCTTCATTAAAGTAAGTTTCTGTATTCTCACAAAAGTATCTTGCATTCCAACTTATGAAGCACCTTTTTTCCTGTTTCTAAAAATGATATACAAAGTGACTTTTTTTAAAATTTGACTCGGTGCCATGAAGTTAACTGTAAGTCAGTATTCTGCCTCTGTTTGCTGTTACTGTTGTTTTCAGTTTACTTATTCATTTGTGGTTTCTTGAGACAGGGTCTCACTCTGTGGCCCAGGCTGCCCTCTGACTCGTGACAATCCTCTGGTCTCAGTCCTGCAAGTGTTGGGCACCACCATCCTTGAATCATCATTTATGAGGGGAACGAATATAATCCTACACTCTCTTCTAGCCTGTGTAGACGGATATCTGCACACTGGTATCCTTTCATGTGTGCGGCATGTGCTCACACAGACACATTCACATACACATGGCTTTTTTAAAGAAAAAGAAAAGGAAAATGAATTCTTAAAAATGAAAACGAAAGATGTCTCTATGGCTAACCAAGAGCATTCATCACCATTAGACCACCCTAGAAGATCTGCTGTTCTTAAGATGTTGTTGCTGGGCTATAGAGTAAGTAGCTCAATAGAGCAAGCACTTGCTGAGTAAACATGAGGATCGGGGTTCTGATCCCCAGAACCCACATAAAAGCAAGATAAACAAGGCAGTGGCCTGTAATCCCAGCATTCTAAGGCAGAGGCTGTGTCCCCAGGCCAAGCTGACAACCACACTAGTCCATAGTTGATGAGCTGTGGATTCAGGGAGAGACCCTGCTTCAATATATAAACATGAAGAGTAATAAGGAAATTATCAATGTCAGTTTCAGGGCTTCATAGGTTTACACACATACGCACCCATACGCATGCAAAACAAGCACATACCGTACATACATACATACTACATGTATGTTGTGGCTACTCAAAACACTATGACTGAGACCAAGGTAATCTCTATACTAACTCCATTCATCCAAAGTCTACCTAACATAACATAAATACTTTGTTTTGTTTGGTTTCTATGTTTGTTATTTGAGTCAGGGTTTCTCTGTGTAACCTTGGCTGTCCTGGAACTCACTGTGTAGACCAGACTGGACTTAAATGCACAGAGATCCACCTGCCTCTGGCTCCTGAGTGCTGGGATTAAAGGCTTGTGCTGTGACCACCCAGTAGTAAATACTATTTTTTTACAACAGAATAATGTGAATATTTGATTGACTAAAATATAAAAGAAAAAGAAATACCATCATAATGGCTGGCCTAAAAAAAAAATCTAAGCCCTAGTGTCCACTTACAATGGAGATATATTAATGTAAGTCTTGTTCAAAATACTGTATGTTGAAAATGCATTTACCACAACCACATCATTGAACAGTGTATATTAGCGATGCAGGCGCCTGGAGTCGCAGCCATTTACCTTTTGGATCATGAGGCTCCTTGCTACATACAGCCCAGCATTAGGAGAGAGTATGAGAATATCCTACCATATATCATCAGCCCCCCAAAATATCAAAATTCAGATCATGGTTGCTACTGAATATCTGTCATCATAAAACCAAAACATAGCCAACAAGCCACCACAAGCCAGAGGCCATCTTTATAAACACATTGTTTGAAAATACAAACATAATCGCCTGAAGGAAAAAGTCACCGTAAGGCTTCAGTTTTATGTGGGAGTGGTAGCCTACAACCTTTAATTTCAGAACTCAGTTGGGGGACACAGAAGCAGACAAATCTCTGAGTTCAAGGCTAGCCTGATCTACATAGTGAGTTCCAGGACAGCCAGGGCTACACAGAGACGCTCTGTCTTGAAAAACAAAACAAAACATCAGTAAACAGAGCCCTACCCCTTTTCTCTTCTTGGAAATAATTGGAGAGTTGTAAAATGATTTCACAAACTACGCAGCATACAGGGAATGGTTGCCAAGTGTCATCAAAGTGGTGGTTGAAGGAAAGGATGCCTAGAAAGGATCTGTGTCTCAAATAATAGGTGAAGCCAATGGACCAGGAACAGTAGGGATCGCAGATGTTCTGACGGTGGAAGAAACAGGACTTGAGTCTGCAGTCATGTTGTGTAAACACTGAGCCTGGGTGGAGAGGAAAGTCTAGCTGGGCTGTGATTTCCTCAGTGTCGCCAAAAGTTGCGTTGAGACAATCTGGAGGAAAGGTCTTCAGTTAGGACATGGAGTTAACTCCCAGTTGGCTGACCTCGCCAGCTCTGCATGAGTTGTATTAAACTTGTTGATGAAGAAGAGAGAATTCTGTTGTCCCTTTGCTGGCACTCAGGCATATATGCAGACAGAGCACTCACACCTAAAAATATACATGAGTCAATAAAATGGAATCAAAACCATATTGCTGATTCAACAGCTAAGAGGATTCGTTTTCAATAATCATAGCCATTTTTCTCAGAGTATTGATTAGAATGACTATTTTTCTTATTGAAAGCCAACTATAGTAAATAACACAATGTTCACAGGTGAGTATATGATTGGATTTTAATGGCGGCCATTAGAACTAAACATAAAAACTGCCATGACAGGTTGTCTTGTGGAACGGAGGGGTTGACAGGGAAATAGGAGGAGGTGTTGCCTCTTGGTTTTCAACATTGTCGCCTCTGAACTCATGACTTCTTTCTCTAATTATAATTAATGGAATAATTGCTTTCCGTTTTTTTAGTTCTTGTTTTTTTTAAGTATTTGTGTGTGTGTGTGTGTGTGTGTGTGTGTGTGTGTTCATGTAGGACAAGAGAGATTCATCCTATCCCCTGGAGCTGGAGTTTCTGGCAGTTTTGTGAGCCACCCATGCCACATGAGTCCTCTGTAAGATTAGTGCACACCTTTAACCTCTGAGCCATCCTCCCATTCCGCCCTCACGTTTTTGTTTTTTTGCATTTGTGTTTTTATTTTGAAATTGTTTCTTCACCTAAAACTAAATATTTTCTTATGCCTTCTATGGTTTTTGTTTTGTTTTGTTTTGTTTTAGAGGTAGCAATTCTCTATGTAGCTCTGGCTGTCCTGGAACTCACTCTGTAGACCAGGCTGGCCTCAAGAGATTCCCTGCCTCTGTCTCCCAAGTGCTAGTATTAAAGGCCACCGCCACCACGACGTGGCTTTATCTTCTATATTTAAATGTTGCTGTATCGTGAGTTTATATTAGTATGTAACAATGCAATTCTTTTATTAATTTCCAGAAAGACAGCACACTGGATGCCGCTGAAAAAATCATCAAGGCGTGGAACAGCCAGAAGTCTTGATGTGAACCGGTGCGGTGCGAGTGTTTCCAGCCTCTTTCAAGGGCTTTCTACTCAGTGCTGCCACCTCGAGGGCACTAAGAAGAAAACATCTCAGGACAAACATTTCCATCGCCTTTCCAAAATGAACCCCATTCCTAACAATAGTCAGTAAATTCTGATTTTATTCGTCTGGAATATATTAAAACACCTGACACGGTAATTTTGTGAGAGTCAGTTTCTCTATGTTGTATTTTCTCACAAATGGAAACAGAAATCCCATTTACATTTCCCGTACCTGATGTGGTAGCATTAGCCTGCAATACCAGCGCTAGGGAGGTAGAGGCTGGAGGTCGTCCTGGACTACATGAGACTCTCTCAATAAATGAAACAAACAAAAATAACACATACTTCATATTAAGCGTGTCTTTGAGGATTACTGGCCCAGTCTGTAGAATGCATAGTAAACGAACTACAGACACGTGGTGTCAGCCAGTTTCATCACTTCCCCATAGCATTGGAACCAGCCAGCTATGTGGGTGCCTCCAGCTTCCTCCCAAGGACATTGAACTTTGCTCCTGGCTTTGCTTCTCTGTTCTAAGCGCTGCCATGCCTTGGGGTGGCTTTGAGGTCTGTAAGGGCAGCCTAGGTTTCGCACCCCTTGACCTTGTTGGCCTCTGCTGCTGTTCACCTCTGCACCAGCTGAGCCACCCACTCCCTTGGCCACACCTTGAAAGTGTCATCACTCAAGGCCGGTTCACCTTTGAGACGGAAAGTCGTCTCTGTAACCACCTGTCCTCTAGTTCACGGTTTCCTGAACACCTCTCATCCTCCAAATTCTGTTTCATGGCTGAGTTCTCTCTCCCCTTCCCCCCTCCTCTGTCTCCCTTCTTCCCTCTCTCTGTCCCTTTTTAAATGTACTGCAATTCCGAACCCAGTGTTTCTCAGAAAATGGTCCATAGCCTTCTTACGTCAGCATCAACTAAGAGCCTTTTAAAAACACGTTCTTCCCCTGAGAGCTAATAATCTCAGGACCTGACCCCTCTTCTGGTAATTTTTACACAGATTACAGTGTGATTGCCTCTACTGTACTTCACTAGGCCTTCAGTGTGATTCCTATTAGACTTCACAACTACGCTCGTGTCCTCGCCTTCCCTGGGCTTCATTGTTCTGTCGCGCTGGTCAGGACATTGACTTATCACCAAGCTGTTTGAACTTGCCTAACCAGCCAAAAATGAGAACTCCACCACGTGGGGTTGAAGTTCTATGCCTACACCAGGGTTGCTGGGCACAAGCAGGTATACCCTAGCAGCTGCGAGTTCACCTCCTTAGCCTTTGATAGTGAGTTGTCCCTACCTGTGACCACATCAGCGATTACTAATATTCTCTATGATAGGAAACCAAAAAATCCACTCTCTTGTCTTCTTCCCACATCATGCCCCACCACCAGCAACACAGCTAAGTCGGAGTAAAGTCAGAAACCGCTTGCGATATACCTGACCTGGCATCTGTCCTTCCTTCATCCACATAGTAACAAACGTCATCCCCGAACCTGTCCACGCCACACAAGTCGCAGGTAGTGATGGAATAGGGAAGGTTGTTGCTTGAAAATTGGGTCCAACTCTCAAAAGGAGATCTTGTAGTTGGGAATGGAGCTCAGTAGTACAGTGCTCACCTAGCGCAAGCAAGGCCGTGTGCTTGAGTCCCGGACCCAAAAATAGTAAGGCTTAGAACCCTGGAGACAGTTGTTACACAGCCTACAAGCTTCGCGGGAACCTCAGCCTATCAAGCCTGCCGAGAACGTGGGGAGGTTTTCACCTGGCCTTGAGCCTGCCCTCTGTAGCCAGCCCTGTATTCATTCAGTGGCCCTCTCATCACCTTTGCTCCAATGATGCTTCTTCTCACTCTCAAAGACGTACTTCTATTTTCTTGTGTCTCTTCAGAAATGAGTCATGTCCACCCCTCTCCATCTTACAGTTTTCTTTCTAGAATTCTTTCTTCTACTGTTTTCATTCTCCTACAGGTAAAATTCTTCCTCCTTCCTTCTTAGTTTCTCTTCCCTCCTTTCCCTCTCTTTCCTACCTGTCTTCCCTTCCACAAGTAAGACCTCATAGTTGTTCATCAGTGAACAAATTGACACATAGCTCTACCCTAGCCACAGCAACTCCTATAAAAGAAGACATTTGGTGGAGTGCCTTGCTTACAGTACAGTTAGTCCATTACCATCACGGTGGGGAGCAAGGCAGCATGCAGGCTAGCATGCTAGAGCTGAGAGTCCTTATATCTTGATCCACGGGAAGTCGTCTTTCTCTCTGGGTGTCATTTGACTATGTATGAGAACTCAAAATACACCTCCACAGTGACACACTACCAAGACCACACCCATTCCAACAAGGTCACACCTCCTACTAGTGCCCCTCCCTTTGGGGACCATTTTCTTTCAAACCACCACAGCTAGGTGTAAGCCTTGGTGTCAGATGTGTGAGCAAACACTCTTTAGGATGTTTCTGTCAGATTGATTTTAGATGAGATTACCATTAAAATGGATGGATTTTGTTTCATTTTTTAATTTTGTGAACTGTTGTTCCTCTCGTTGAGATGTAAGTGTTGTGTTGTTTGCTTTTGTGATGAGGATCAAATCACTGGCCCTGGGGGTGCACTGAGCCATTCAGTAACACCTCTAGCCCTGGAAATAGTGGGCTTGGAATCCAACAGGTTACCTTTATAATATGGACAGTTGGATAAAACAAAAGGCGACACACAAACACAGACACAAGATTCTGCGCCTATCAGCCCCCTAATCACATAAAACAAAGGTTTGAAATGAGCAGTTTTATACGTGTCTGCACACAAAATTGTTCCCTTTCTCTGGAGAACCATGACTGATATGGACAGGTCAGCCACAGGACCGGTAAGTCATCTACAGATTCTCCCATTAGATAAGTCATTCTTTGACGTCATCTTGTCACTAACTAAACACACAGATACTCCACAAAAATAAGGAACTTACGAAGACTTCTTGTACCCCAGAGGAAATACAACAAAACTAGAGTTTGACTATTAAAACTATTAAAAGGCACACCCTTTCCTTTGGCTGTTTCTACTGTTTAAGCTAAAAAGTCAAGTTACTGAATTCCTCAACTTTTTGTGCAATTAGTTCTAAGTGTCTTAGAAGGTAACAGCTGGGGGAAAAGAAAAAGACTTTTGTCCTCTGTCCCTTGAGCTTCTTTCACCTGGAATGCAGTGGCAAGGAATGGAGATGAAGTCACCTTCTCGCATTCCTGGAGGAAGTAGCATGAGGGTGTGTGTCTTCATACTAAGGAGTACAAAGTGCAGAAAGATGCAAAGAGGTTGGGGCCGGCCCCTGGAGGCAAACGAAGCTGCCACCACACCTACTAATAAACTTTGTCATGCACAAGGTAAATAAACCTCTATTTGTTTAACCAATTGCAATGCTTTCTATTTTCTGTAGATAAAAGTATTGTTATCTAATATAAGTGACAGAGTGCGCAGGTCATCCTCCCAGAAGATCCATTGATCGGAGGCAAAGAGAAAGCAGTCCCTCTCTTAGTAGGTGCCATCAGACTCCAGGGAAAAGAGGTTCGGGCATGGGAGGATGTTGGAAAGGGGGGAAAGAGTTACAGCAAATCTTCTAAACTCAGGAATTTCCTCCATCTTAACAATGAAAGCAACTCTGCAACCACACAATTACCCAACATTTTAAATGAAAACTTACTCCCGGGTAAAACTCGGGGCTTCCCAAGTGGATAAACCCCAGGGTAGAAAAAAACAAAACAGAAACCTCAACCACCTTTCTGAGACTTGAGAGTTTCCTTGTATTGGTGTTCGGAGAATACAGATCATTACTCCACCTTGCCAATTAAGCCACAAGTTCCCCTGCTGACAAGCAGCCATCTTGGGATCTATCAAAACTAAACTGTAGTGATAACTGGATTTTCTAATCAATATTGACTTCACCACACCACACAGAAGCTCCTTTCCTTACACTCACACCCAAAATTTGTGAAAGAAATAAATATTACATAATTAATGTTGGAAGCATTATTTTTTGTAAACTCTCAGTTGTCTATAAACTCAATAAATAGGCCACTTGACCGGAAACTTCCAAACTAGGAAGTTTCTAATATGTAGCTTTCTTTCTGCATAGATTCCTAGGTTAATTCACTATAATTTTACTTTCGGGGTTCATGACACACTCTGTTAAACAACTGTGTGTGAAAAAGTAAAGTCACACGAAAATTCCCAACTTCAGAACTTCTTCCCTCTTGGTAAAACACTGGCATCATGCTCCATCTTCTAATGCAAATATTTTGAAGAGCTCAGAACCTTACAGTGTTCGCCTTAGAAGTTAGTTTAGAATGAATGGCCGCGCTGTTTGATGAACTATTGCCTCTGCTAATTGAGAGGATACCATTTATTTTGATGTATCCATAGCTTTTTCTCCTTCCATGGAAACAAAAGCAAAACCTCTTCTCCAACGTAATGTATATCTTGGTTTCCATTTTGAGGTCAACATATTTTTAAAGTATACAGGCTTTTTAAATTCAGCAGGTTTTTTCTATTATCCAATAACTCTGTGCAGCTGTCATTCCTTTCTCGTTAGCATTTTTAAAAGACCTGACAACTGGAATACTCTATGCTAAATACATTTAAGAGTTCAGTCAGGCAGTGGTGGTACACGCCTTTAATCCCAGCACTCTGGAGGCAGAGGCAAATGGATCACTGTAAATTAGAGGCCAACGTGGTCTACAGAATGAGTTACAGGACAGGCTGGCTCCAAAGCTGAAGTAAATCTTTGCAAAAAAAAAAAAAAAATCAATGAAGGCTTCTTTTGGGCCTTGTATAATTTTAGTAAATGACTGTGTCATTGACTAAATTTCCTGATTCTTCAACCCTGTCCCAAGCATTCAAACCTGGTATGTGGCATAGAGCCAAGGTGTGATCATCAAATGTAACCTGCTTTGCAACTCAGCATAATGACCTTTACCAAGAATTTGATCTTGGGAAATCTCATACCCCCCAGCCCTACCTTGTTGTTCTAGGACCCCTAGCTTCATCTCTCTACCACATTTTTCATTATATCTGAGCACCAGCTTCCAATACGGCTGTAACTAAATTTTTCCAGATCTGTGGAATGGTTGTCTTCTAAGTGGCCCATGAATTTAACATCTGCTTTATAAAAGTGAATGCATACCATTAATTAGACTATTGCTTCCGTAAATCTCTTCAAATCTAACGTTTCTATAGGATACCAGTTAACTTCTGAATAGCCTTGTGGGTGCCAATCATCTGGTGGTCATTCTGGAATGGTAACTGGACAAATTCAGGCCAATTTTCTAAGAGCCTTGGGCTGCCCCTCTTCAGTTTCATAATGCAATGGCGCTGTAGGTTCTCAACTCTTCTGTCCTTGTGTGAATATTTTTCTTAATTTTTCTTAGTTTCATTAGTAGGCCTTTCTAAAGACTGCATCTTATCAGTCAATTTTTTATATTTGGAACAGAAAGCAAACAGCTTTTTTAGGGATAGATAAAGCATTAATTACCAAGCTGATAAGATTATCATTGACACTCTGTCAATCCCAGCTAAGCTGATTATCTCTCCATTTATTTTCTTCATTTTTTAAATTATCCATTGTGGAATCATACAGAGACCTAATTCTCTGCATCGTAACAATGCTTCCCATTGGGGACTGAAGTGTTTGGTAGTGATCACAACAACTTCAATAGAAGCCCAAGCTGGTGTCAATGCCGCTGACCTGGTGTGGCAGTCCCCCAGGGAGGGGGTCCATGGGAAGCCCACAACCCACAGGGAGGGAGAGCCTGCAGCCTGAAAAGCAGACGTGTAGAAGAAGCATGTGTGGCAGGAAGTGAGGGCACAGGGCTGCCATAAGGCAGAGCCAGCCAGCTATGGCCAGCTAACTCCAATGGCATTTGGAGCCCAGGTACCTGTGGGTTTGGCGCCAGCAATGGGTGGCAACTGGTGGCTGTTGTAGAGAGGCTGCAACAAGAAAATCCCAGACTCCCTCAGAGGGCATAAGGCAAAGGAGGGAAAGCCAGCCGTGGCAGAGGCTCCAGCAGTTGCAAAACCAGTGACAAGTGGCGAACTCATGATAAGTGGCTAACTCATGATTTCATGCCCCGAGTTGGACACCAGATGATGCATTTATCTGATTATTTTTTAATCAATAAACTTGGGAGTCAGATATCAGGGTAAGGACCCAAATGATCAGAGAAACGGTGGAGAAGTGACCAGTGACCTATCTCTTTCATTCCTATATGCAAAAGGACTAATAAGAAGCAGAGCGCAAATGGGCCAAGAAGTTATTTAATTAATATAGTTTCTGTGTGATTATTTTGGTTCTGGACAGCTGGGATGAACAAACGGCCTCCTACAACAGCATATCTTTAGGATGGGATTCAAATTTTAAAGTCATTCTTCAGTTTCATACACATTTTACACACATGGCCTGAAGGTGATTTTATATAATGTTTTAAGTAATTATATTCATGCTATAACAAAATCCAATGTATGGAAATTTCTAATGGAGATATGCTAATACAGTGACTTTCAACCTTCCTAGTCTTGTGACCCTTTGGGACAGTTCCTCATGACTTTGCGGTGACCCACAACCATGCATTATTTTCATTTCTACTTTATAAGTAATTTTGCTACTGTTATGAATTGTAATGTAAATACCTTATTTGCAGGCTATCTGACATGGGACCCTAAAGGGGTGGCAACCTACAGGTTGAGAACCACTGTACTAGTAGGACTTAAAATCATTTGGATTTTGGGACATGTCAGTACTCAGATATTCATAGTGGATATGCTTAATCTTTATTTCCATATTAATAAATCAACTCAAAGAAATTAAGAAAGGGTGTTGCTGTAGAGCCTAGGCTGGCCTCAGACTAGAATTTGTGAGTCTCCTATGGTGGCTTCCTGAAGTATTGAGATTATAGGTTTGCATCCAGCTCTAAATCTATTTTTTTCATGCCGGGCGATGGTGGCGCATGCCTTTAATCCCAGCACTCGGGAGGCAGAGGCAGGCGGATCTCTGTGAGTTCGAGACCAGCCTGGTCTACAGAGCTAGTGCCAGGACAGGCTAGAGAAACCCTGTCTCGAAAAACCAAAAAAAAAAAATCTATTTTTTTCTCACTTTTCAATAAAAAGTGCTTGAAGGATGATCTGTCACGGTACAGTTTAGTTGTTTTAAAGCAAACCCAAGCTAAATTTTTATTAAGCCAAAGTGTAGCTTGTATCACATGACTCTGGCAAAGTATCCTGAGAATTTGAAAGATTGTAGCTGGGGTTTAACAGAACCTGAAGGAGGAGTAGGCATGTTCAGATTGAGCACTTATCAGAGCACTTTAAAATTAAACTGTGTCGTGAAAAGATTGAAGTAGAACACATGACTCTAAAGGTGTGCAGACATAATAGAAAATTGTACACATGGGGGAAGCACTAAGAAAAAAAGTGTGCACACCTAGCTAGCTATAATGGAGAATCCCACCAATAAATCAGCATTAATTTTTCTTCATTATTATTAAAGAACAGCACAGGTATCTTTTTTTAAAAAATGCATGCATTGTGGAGGGAAGAAGCATGTGCATGTATGTGCCCATGCACATGTGTTCTTTATCATTCTCCACCTTTCGTTTTGAGACAGGGTGTGTCCTTAAACCCAGCACTCACCAACTGGCTAGAGTGGCCAGTCAGCCAGCTCCAGGGATCTACTTGTCTCGGTTCCCCTGCCCTTAGGTTAGAGACACATGTGCCTAAACTGGCTTTTTTGCATGAGCCTTGGGGATCCAAACTCAGGTCCTCATGCTTACACAGCTGGCTCTTCACCCAGTGAGCCATCTCCTAAGGCCTGCAGGTAGTGGCGTTTTCACTTTGTAGATATCATATAAATCAATATGTTCTAAGTGTCTGCTAAATGCAGATAGATCCGTCACAAAGGTACAAAGAGGACCCAGCATTCCAGGGATTACTGCGTTTACTTTCAAACAGCTGAAGGAACAGACTCAGCTTTGGTGAAGTGTTGCTTAGAAAATGTCCTGGGACACGGATTGGCTTTAATCACTAAACTGCATGGGGATGCATACTACTTCCTAATCCAGTCGTAGGCAGCTTCATGGTTTAGAACACGATGCCTAACGTTGCAGGTTTCCTACTTCAAGTTTTTATCTTGTTCGTAGCTTCCTGCAAATCTGGGTAACATTGTATGGGGCCTCTTCGTGAATACAGTATCTCCTAGTCCCATTCCCTCACTCTGGGCCTCAGAAGAAGGATTACTGGCTAGAAGGGCTTTAGCAAAGAAAGCTTTTTTGGAGTCTTTCCAGGTAAATTTAGAATATTGTGAGCAGTGCACGGCAGGAATGAAAGGAACGACATCACAGCCACACCCTGAGGTCATACTTTAACACCTTTGGAGTTTTAAGTTGCTTGTGAGTGCATTTGAAACTATGTAGTCATGTGGAATAAAGCTCTTAACGTGTGGTTTTCATGACAACAATAGACTCCAATATTAAAATGCAGTCTCCAGGTGGAGAGATGGCTCAGTGGTAAAGATCACTTGCTGGTCTTGCAGAGGACCAGAATTTGGTTCCCAGCATCCATGTTAGGCAGCTCATCCACCTCTAATTGCAGGTCCAGGGATCCAAAAACCTCTTCAGGCCTCACCATACACAGGTACACATAATTTAAAATAATAAAACAAATTTGTTTTTGTTGTTGTTGTTGTTGCCTTTAAAAAAAAATACAGTCTTTAACAAACAGGCCAATAGTGGTGGTTTGTGTCTGCAATCCCAGCACACAAAAGACAGAGGTAGAAGAATTTTAAGCCTTGCATGAGTGAGACTCTATAACTAATGAATAATAATAATAATAATAATAATAATAGGAAGTCTGTCTTAAGGGGAGCAGGAATAAAATTTCCATGCTCTCTCAGCTCATCAGAGGACTTGATTAGTAAGACAGATTATAAGAGCAAATGTAATCTAGACTAAGCAAATATACTTAAAAAGATTTGGGGATCCGGGCAGTGGTGGCACACGCCTTTAATCCCAGCACTTGGGAGGCAGAGGCAGGCAGATCTTTGTGAGTTCGAGGCCAACCTGGTCTACAGAGTGAGTTCCAGGACAGGCTCCAAAGCTACAGAGAAACCCCTCTCAAAAAACAAACAAACAGACAAATATAAAAAATTACTTTTTAAAAGATTTGGGGAAAATTATAGTATCATTCAACTTCTTCATGGCTCTAATATTACAAATTTGGAGTTATTATTTGAGAAAAATACAAACTTCAAGGCGCAGAAAACAAGGTTAGGAAAGATGGCACATGCCTTTAAAACCCAGCACTTAGCAGGCAGAAACCCCTAGATTGCTGTGATTTCCAGGCCAGCCTGGTCTACATAGTGAATACCAGGATAGCCAGGGATATGTAGAGAGACCCTGTCTCCAAACAAAACGAAACAAACAAAAGATGGGGAGGGGGGAAGGCAGCAACATTTTTGAAGTTACACACTGCCTTGAACCACAAGGCTTAGGAATTTACCTAATTAGGGTAGGAAGGGAATGGCGAAACTTAAATAGGAAAAGCTGGGATCTGGTACTACAAAGCACTCTGGTAGAGATGTATCAACCATTTTCCAGATTTGGGTTTCCATAAGCCCAACTAGGAGGCTAGATAGCTACTCTGAGGAGGAACTGTCCAAGCTCAGCAGGGAGTCTATGTGGGAGGGGGGGCAATTATCTAATCTCTGTAGGATCTATGTGGAAAATTTCTGTAGGAGGTCTATCTGGGAAACCTAATCTCAGTAAGAGGTCTTCTTTGTGCAGTGTCTCTTGGAGGTGAGGGAGTAGCAGTTGGTACTTAGTGCACACAATGTCCACATTAGTACTGGGCCAGACAAAGGGTTTGCCATTGCCAGGAGTCTGAGGCATTGGAGTCTCACATGGCATGCTCATGTTGGGAATACACATTCACTCAGGACCTCATCCATGCTTGTTTTAATCACCATTTAAAGGATTCAAAAAAAAAAAAAAACCTGCTGCTCCATCCACACTGAGGGACAATCTGCTTTCGTTCCTTCGTTCCTAGTGTCTTGCCCTCTGATTCCGAAGAAGGACGCAGTTTTGGTTCTTAGTTACAATCCCCTAACAGTTAAAGTCTGGGTGTGACCACATAGTATGTGGAGTTGTAGACTTTCCCCAATGAAAACCTGGGTTCATTCTCAAATGGAGAACGAGCCACAAATAAGATTTCAAATCAATCGTGGGACAAACAGAGCTGGTAAATGCAATATCACATGTACCAGAACACTTAGCAGTGAGATAGGAGCCAGGAACATTTCAGATATGGGAACACTTGATCGACCAACTCAAGCGTCCTTTTGCGGACAATTGGTAAGAGTATTTTGGATTGCAGCTGCCTCGTAAAATTGAGATCACAGGATTGCTGTGGGCACCCTCTTATTAAACCCATCCACTGATCTACAACTCAATGGATCTAAACTCTGATCCAAAGTCTGTATTAGGAGACGTGCTGCACGGATTCTGAAGCCAATCTGTCAGGATTCTAATCCCAGCAGATCCCAGCTCTGCCATTTCCAAACCACTTGACTTAGTTTCTCAACAGTTTTATACTTCCAGTGCTCCATCTATGGAAGGGGGACAACTCATAGAGCTGTTGACGAGATTTACGGATGTAATGTCTCCACAGCTTTACATAGTTCCTGGCACACAGTAAATTCTATTAAGTTGATTGCTACTATTATTAACCCAAATTTCTCTTTTTTGGTTCCTTCTTCACCTCCCTAAATTAAAATAAGACTTCATAATTAAGAAATCAAAAAGCCAATAGACGTTTCTACAAATATACCACATGCATTTCCCAAGGTACAGTAATTTTGAAACCAGACAGAAGGGAAAGTAATGAGACACAGAAAGAGGCCCTCATTCTGGAATCTGGCTGGCCATCTGTTCTTCCTCAACCTAAGACTTTCCTAACAAATGTTAGCCAGTTCCTGTTGAAGTGAGATTGTCATTTTAGCCAGTACTATTATCCTGGCACTTCCCAAACAGGCGTTTCCGTATCAGTGGTTTTGAAAGTGAGGGCATGAGAGACGTGTCATGAACTTTCAGAACAGTATGCCAGAGCCGGGTGTGGTTTATGACTATAATCCCAACACTAAAGAGCCAAGGGCAAGAGCATCTCCATAGATCTGAGGACAGTCTGGGCTATAGAGTGAACACCAGGTTCATACTGGGTTCCATAATAAGACCTTGACTCAAAAACAAAATAGTACAATAGAGTGTCCCTCAAACACTTGGGAGACAAGAACAGGAGGATCTCTGTGAGTTTGAGGCCAGCCTGGTCTTCATAGCAAGTTCCAGGACTGACAGAGCTACACAGAGAAGCCCTGTTTTGAAAAAAAAAAAAATAATGAAAATAAACATCAAGACTTTAGTTTAAAAATTATTATGATCTCACCAGGCGATGGTGGGTCACGCCTTTAATCCCAGCACTCAGGAGGCAGAGGCAGGCAGATCTCTGTGAGTTTGAGGCCAGCCTGGTCTACAAGAGCTAGTTCCAGGAGGACAGGCTCCAAAGCTACAGAGAAAACCTGTCTCAAAAACAAAACAAAACAAAACAAACAAACAAAAAAATCTTATTCTAAAAATTATTATGATCTCTTGCATATAAATGTACAGAAAATGTTACTTCTCATGAGAAATTGTAGTCAAAGCTGGTCTAAGTCTCTGTTTCTCAGGTGATGAACCTCAAATGTGCATGTGGTCTTAAACTCAAGATCAGAAATAAAATCTGGACATGAGGATGCGAAGACCTTAACAATTGCTTTGTTAGTGCCACACTAACAAAGAAACCCTTGCAAGTCTGCAACACAAGACCTGGGAGCAGGGCAGGGAAATGTCGCCAGTTGCTCTGCCTTCCCAGCTCTGGGGTTTCAGTTTCCTTAGTGGTTTCTCCCCTCAGCAAACATTGTTAGCTATCTACTGTGAACCCCCTGGGTCCTTCTGGTCCTCTGAGTACTCCCAATTGCCCTCTTCCCTTTCATTCGCCACCTAAGATGCTCTCGGGGAAAGCACACTGGTTGTGGGGTGTAAGCTCCCTACTGGTGGGGCCCTTCCCTGCCGAGTGCTCTTGTCACTCTAAAACGGGTCGTGACATGTTTGGAATTCTCCCAATTCTTTTTGCTTGTTTTCTTTCGAGACAGGGTTTCTCTGTGCAACAGCCCTGGCTGTCCTAGAACACGTTCTATAGACCAGGCTGACCTCAAACTCACAGAGCTCCACCAACCTCAGCCTCTTGAGTGCTGGGATTAAAGGCGTGAGGGGAACAACTGCCTGGCAAACTCTCACAATTCTTAAGGGGGAAGAGACAGCCCATGTGAGCACAGGCAAGTTTTCAATTTGGAATTAAACAATGACAGATTGAGGTGGGGTAACCATGCGCCCTCATCCCCCACTCAGATTTTGGTTTCTATGCTCATGTCTCTCATACTTTTTTTAAAATAAAGTTATTTTCATATATTATATTCTGATCTCAGTCTCCCCTCATTCATCTCCTAGATCCTTGCCACCCTTCCAACCTCAAGCCTTTCGCTTTCTCTTAAGAAAAGAAACAGCCTGGTGTGGTGGTACACACTTTCAATCCTAGCTTTGTCTACATAGTAAGGTTCCAGGACAGCCAGAGCTACAAAATAGAGAGAACTTGTCTCAAAAAGACAAAGAAGAATTAGACAAATAAAAAAAAAGACTAGCAAGGATAAAACAAAACAAACTAAAACAAAAAAGGAAAAAAGAAACTAAGAAAGATTACAAGAAATATTTACACCCATGAAAACTAAAACTTGGAAACCATAATATACAAGCATTAGACCAGTAAGGTTAAAAAAAAAAGTCCAAACAAAACAATATGAGACAAAAAAAATCCTACCTTTGAGTAATGTTTTGTTTTTGTTGGTATCTGCTGCTGGGGTCAGGGATGAGGGACTGCCCTTAGGTGTGGTTCATACTTCTTTCTTAAATTGATTAATGAATTTAGGTTTTGTGACAATCTATGGCAGATTCAGAATTACCCCACATATGTAAACCAGTGTTCTCTTAGGCTGTGCCTTACCATAGGAGGCTCCATTTTACAAAGAGTTTTAGACTCGGTTTTGACAGAGAGGAGAATGACTACAGCCCCTAGGTGGATCTGCAAATTACGCAGGCAGCACGGAACGATAAATGAGTTATTCCTGGGAGTATAAGAGGAGCTACTTCACAAAGTATGGACATGAATTGAGACTGCAAAGGGCACATGGGGGCATTAAAATCGTATCTGGGAAACAAGATTCAAGATTACCGGACCCACTAGTCCCTCACCTGGACTCCGTAAAGAGACTGACACCTAGCAGCGTGATATCACCGCCACACACCAACCTGTCACCTAACAGCTGGTGTATAAATCAGGGACCAACAAGCGGAGCAGTTCCTGATGACCCCCTTTCAGCTCAACTCCCTGTCTAGCCTCTGCTGGACTGCCCGCTCATTCATCTTTCTGTGAGCCTGCTCAAATACTCACATACATCACACGTGAGCCTGTTCCACCTCGACTGAAGGTCAGGGAGTTTGAGCTTATTTTTGCTCTCTCCAAATTGTTGATATCAGAAATGGCTACAATAAGAGATTCTGACTCAGGGCGTGGTTAGTTGGTATTCTGGGTAAAGAGGTGGATCCACACCATCTGGACCAAAGGTTGGAGAATTCAGGTCTATTCCTTGTATCATGTTAATGAAGTCTGTTGCATTCCCTCCTCCCCATTTGGAGTGAAGTATATAAGCATGTGGAAAATAAACGCAGACAGAATCGCGATTCTGTATTCCCTGGATGTCCCTCCCAATGCTGTTCTGTGTTTCTGTCTCTTATTTCTCTTATGTCTTTGTTCCTTTTGCTTAATGGTTCTAATCCTTAAGCTCCTACCCTGGAACATATGAGTTTCATCAAAGCTGGTCATCAACATCTTCCACCTCTCTGGACCTGGATGCTCCATCTTCCACTCGCAGATCCCAGTCCAGCCTTCACCTCACAGTTTCCCACCCAAACTGACCCCAGCAGTTCCAGCTTCGGCTGCCTTACATCACCGATCTGTTCTGTTATCAATACAACCTCTCTCTCAGACCACGTCTAATGCTTTTGAACTCTGCTGCAACCTCTTTAACCAATGTGCTTCTGTAAGCCACATAGATGCACCCAGATATACAGATACAAGTACAGTGTGCTGTGGGATAGGAGAGCTAACATTAGCCATGCCAGTTGGAATAAGAGAACCTGCATTGCCTCAGCCAGATTACCAAACCAGGTGGCTTAATGACAAACTGCCACCATTGAACCCACTGAGCCTTGCTAATATGTTGCCATTCAATTCGTTCTCATACTGTGGGGAGAAACCAGTAGTCACTCTCCGCCCTCAAAACGGAGTCAAAGGCTTTGTCTAAAAATCTCCTGGGGGCAACTTACTCAGGGCACAGAGTGCTTACAACAGACTGGCTTTCCAGGCTAGCCTCAAATTCGTGAGGTATCCAAAGATGACCTTAAACTCCTCCTCCGGTCTCCACCTTCCCAGTGGTGATTACAGACTGGCACCAGCACACCTGTTTTTCTGCAGTGCTGGGACTGAACCCGGGCCTTCATGCCTTGCAGACAAGCAGTCCACCCACTGATTACATTCCCAGCAACTCTGGCTCTTAAAGGGAAGCCCCTAGCTTCTACTCTGTTCAAGAAAACAGTGACTGCTTAGTGGCCCTTGATTTCCATTAACAAAGAAAGTGTTTACTAATGCTAATATCTGAGTTTTTTATCTCAGTGGAAGATGCCTCTCTTGCAGTTACTTTAATTCCAACTTTACCAGGAGGCTCATTCACAAAGAAGTAGCATTATTACATGAAGCATGATTAATAGAAACTCAGAAAGAGAAATTGGGGTTCAGCATGAAGATCCGAAAAGCAAAAGAGCCAGCCACTGGCTCTTATCTCCACCTCAGGTTGAAATGGTGATCCTGCCTCCAGGAATCTCAGAATGAGCCTGAGCCTGACAGCTGTCTCCTCCCATTTTATAATCCTCTCTAGGGCTGGGATTAAAGGCATACACAGCTCAGTTTCTATGGCAACTAGTGTGGCTACTGGGATTAAAAGTGTGTGTCATAGTGGGGCAAGCTTTATTTATTAAAATACAAATGAAATGCTGCTACAATTACCTTTGTTAAGTAAGCGGGCAAGGAATGAGACAGGCTCCCACTCTGAAGTCCATGCTGGATTTGGATGTCTGGACCTCCAGCCTCTGCCTCCTAGGATTACAAGGATGAAAAACAAGACCTGCCTTGTTATTTCCAGTTTGATGCTAGTTTAACTGGTACATAAATAAATAAATGTACAATAGGCCCTTTTACAGTCATTAGGTGTTTTATTAAATTTTCTATTCTTAGCTTTCAGTTCAATGTCCAATGATGTTTGGGGAAAGACAAACACCATGAATCATGGCAGGACCAGATTCTCCGTTTCCTTCACAACATACTCTACTGTCACTGGGCTCTATCTGATCTTGAGTCGATTCTAGAAGTGCCTTTGAGGCAAATCCACTCTATCCCTACACTGTTGAGGTAAAAGACCCGGAGGAATTCGAAGCTTGTTGGTCTGTGACAGAACTTGAATTGATAGCCATTCCTAAAGACCAAAGCCAATTTCTTTTTATTCCATTTTTTTTACTCAGGGCAAATGAGAAATTCAATCAGACAGGGAAAATTGACTTGAAAGTAAAGGAGTGGTTTGAGGTAAGGGCTTTGCCCCTTTCGAACAGCTTTGCTTCCTTTGTGGGTTGTTTTGTTCTCTCTCTCTCTCTCTCTCTCTCTCTCTCTCTCTCTCTCTCTCTCTCTCTCTCTCTCTTCCTCATCTATTTACCTACCTAACAGCCATCATCTGTCTGTCTGTCTATGTACCTACCTATTATCTGTCTGTCTGTCTGTCTGTCTGCCCATCTGATTTGTGGTGTTTTGTTTTGGTCTAATGCTTACGTCCGTCCTTTCACCACGACGGGCAACTTCTTTGGGTTTTGATTCGGTTTGCTGGAGAACTAACTCTGAACTCATTCGCTGGATTCTCTGAGACTCTTCCTGGGTCGGTTTTTTGTTTTGTTTAGTTCGAGACAGGGTCTCTCTCTGTAGTCCTCACTGTCCTCGACCCTGGCTGCATAGACCAGGCTGCTCCCCGGACTCACAGAGATTCTCGAGTTTCTGCCTCCCGCGTGCTGGGATTAAAGGTGTGAGTAACCACGCCCGGCTTCAATCCGCGGTAGCTCGGAAGTTTCTTCAGCGACCAGCAGCTGACAGCTACTCAGCAAAGAAAACCAGGAAGCCTTTAGCTTGCGTCATTAGGATCGCCTGCTTTTTGGCCCGCCTCCCGACCCGTAGACGCGCAAACTGCGCGCGAGTGACTCGCGCATAAAAGCCCGGCTCGGAGCGTCCGGCCGCCGGTGTCGCTTCCTGCTTGGGGAGAAGCTGTTGGCGGAGCCACGAAGATGGCGTCGACCAGCCGGTGAGTGCGGCGGGCTCGGAACGAGTGGAACCGGGGGTCGCGGGGCCGAGGCTCTTCCGGAAGGACGGCTGCCGCGGGCGTCCCCTGCTCGCCCGAGTCGCCGCGGTCAGGCTTCGTCCCCGCGGCTCTGCGCCGCCCCGGCCTCCGTCTCTCTCCGGACCCCCTCCGCTGTCTTTGTGTCACGTTCATGTTTTCTGTGTGTTTCCCCCACGGCGGCCCGTCCAATCTGAGGGGCTGTGACGTCGCCTCCTTTCCAGACAGCTGGGGAAGCGACGCGCTAGGTCCCTGTGGATCTGTCAGCTAGGAAGTTGGGAAACGTCAGCGTCGGTAGCCTGGTGGAAACGGGTCGCCAGCCTAGTGGCCCCCCGAAGTGGAAAAGAAAAAGCACGTACGGAGACTTGAATAATTCTCCCCTAAAGCCACGCCCCCGCAAGTATCATTGAGCACTCCGAAGGAGATGTTGTCTGCAAAAAAAAAAAAATAATTACATATGCTGCAAGTCATTTTTAATGTATTTTTAAAACGTAGTGTACTTAATATCGACAGGAAATGCGTGTTGGGTCCTCGGAGACTGCCTTTAATCTTGTGACCTGCAAAGTGCTTTGCAGACCCTAATTATATCTCTTGTAACCACTGCGAGGTAGATATTAGTATTCTGGCATATGTGTAAACTGAGTCATGCCAGTGCCCCAGCATGCATACCTATTTCTGATCACCATTCCATTGGTTTCTAGTTAATACAGAGTGTATTCAAAGTATCAAATTAAGTTCTGCACTTGCTGGCACACTGGAATTGATAAACGTCACCAGGGGAAGCCATTATTCATAGACGCGCACAGGTCCTTTCTGGGAACCTGGAACACTGTGTTATAAAAAGCGAGAGGTGGACATGTAGAGGAGCAATTTCAACTGTTTGTGTGGAACTAAAGCCATTGGCACTCTTGCTTACCGGTTGTAATTTATTTTTAAATTAGATTTAATTATGATTTAATCATTCCATCTGGGCGTGGTTTTGTCAGGTAAGACTTCCTTGTGGGGACCTGAAAACAGCTTCCCCAAATTATCCAATACTGAAATTTTCCCGTGGCGCTGCCGTGAAAGCTGCATGTGTGCATATGTAGGCACAGCTTGTCATCTGATGGAACGGGAACTTCTGTGTTCTTGAAACACAAGTTGTAGTTAAATAGTACGTGTAGTAAACTCACTGGCTACATTTTTTAAACTTGTCATTTAAAAATTCCTTGAAATTTATTTTTTTTTTAGTGAACAGTTCATTTTGAGTTCCTGGCATAGAATTCTCCTAGGCATGCAGACATGCTCGGTCCATTGTCCAGCTTTTAAATCATTCCTGTTACTGCTCTACATGGCCCATCAGTGGGAATAAGGAGAGGTCGGTGTTCCATTTCGTTGGGGATGGTGTGCAGTCACTTAGCCTTGAAACCCATTGATATTCTTGAAGAGATGTGTTCAGAGTGAAGTCCTATATTTATTCTGACTCAGGTAAATAATTTTCTGGCCAGGACCTGTGAAATATCCTATCTTGCAGGATATTGTGCAAATTTAAAAGCTCTGATTGCTTTTCCAGAGGCCCTGGGTTCAGTTTCCAGTACCCACACGGCAGCTCACAAAATCTTCAGTTACCCTAGTTTCAGGGGATCCAGTGTCCTCTTCTTACTCTGCTGGTACCAGGTCATGCACAGATTCACGGACATACATGCAGACAAAATACCTTTACTTAAATAATTCCATTGCCATTTAAAAACACTGCAAACTTTCCTGGTTTCCTTTTTTTTTTTTTTTTTTGGTTTTTCGAGACAGGGTTTCTCTGTGGCTTTGGAGCCTGTACTGGAACTAGCTCTGTAGACCAGGCTGGTCTCAAACTCGCAGAGATCCGCCTGCCTCTGCCTCCCGAGTGCTGGGATTAAAGGCGTGTGCCACCATCACCTGGCCCTGTTTTCCTTTTTTAAGTGCTAGGGATCAAGCCCATGTCCTTAGGCAAGTACTCTCCTTCTAAGCTACATTCCCAGCCCCTTGTTTGTATTTTTTCTTTTTCTTTTCTTTCTCTCTCTCGCTCGCTCTCTTTATTTTTTTATTTTTTGCTTTTTGAGACTATAGTCTAAGGTGCTCTGGAACTCACTGTATAGTTATTATCCACTGAGCTCCAATCCCTTCCCAGCCCCTTTTATGTACTCTTATTTTTAATTTTTTTTGAGATGCTCACTGTAGTCTAAGCTGTCCCAGAACTTACCATGTATCTTTGTATCATTATTAGTATGGCCTAAATATGGTGGCAGATCTAGCTCTGCTCTGGAATTCTGGGATTACAGGCATTCTTCATCACAGCTGGCTTGATCTACTTGTTAACAGTGCTAAACTGGCTGGCGGTGGTGGTGCACGCCTTGAATCTCAGCATCAGGGTGGCAGAGGCAAGCGAATATCTGTGAGTTCAAGGCCAGTCTGGTCTATAAGAGCAAGTTCCAAGACAGACTCCAAAGCTACAGAGAAACCCTGTCTCGAAAAAAAAAAACAAAAAAACAAACGAAATAAGTGCTAAACTGTGATAATCCATAACGTACTGTTATGGTAACTTCCTGCTTCATTTAATGATAAGTCCCCTTATTTTGCTAACATTTTCTCTTATATCAGCAGCTTTTCAGTTTTTATGTACTACTTTTATTTTTCATAATTTTTTTTAAATTTCCAGAATAAAGCAATTTCTGCCCTCTCCGATTTTCCTGATTA
Source organism: Alexandromys fortis (assembly GCF_014885135.2). Lineage (NCBI taxonomy): Eukaryota > Metazoa > Chordata > Mammalia > Rodentia > Cricetidae > Alexandromys > Alexandromys fortis. The sequence goes on from NW_026067995.1 coordinate 786,988, forward strand.
GAAAATTCCAAGATATGTTCTAGTTGAGTAAATTTGGTGGTTATTATGTGCTTTTTTTTTTATAAATCAATTTTCTATGTGACTTCAAAGTTGGTAGTTAGTGAGCCAGAAAGATGGCTCAGTATTAAGAGCACTTGTTGCTCTTGCAGAGGACCTGGCACTCAAATGGTACCTGCACTTCCAGGGAATCTGATGCCTTTTCTGACATCTGGGCACTAGACACGCATGCATGCACATACATACATACATAAAACAAAAATTATATACCTTTAAAGTAAATAAATGAAAAACAATGTTAGTGGTTAAAATGTTCTGAGTTATAACAGCTAGAATGAGAAACTTGACCCTAAACCACAAATGTCTATTTACATGTTGTAAAGAGTCAGTTTTGTGTCTTAAGTGTATGCTTGTGGTGACTGCAATGGAACCATTTGCTCTGTACATGTCAAGTGAGCTTTAGAAGAGGGCTCACACCTTCCAAAAATAATACTTAGGTTTTGACCAAGAATCTTTGTTTTTTTAAAAGCATGTTTTATCAAGTCATTTAAGGTTAATCAATTTCCCCAAGGTGTTTTATTGTTCAAGATAAATAAAAAAGTTACTAATATCATGAACTGGGCTTTGTGGCACATCCCTGTGATCTCACTTCAGGAGGCTGAGGTAAGAGGCTCTTGGGTGATGCCAGCCTGGGCTGTATAGTGTGTTTGAGGCCAATAAGACTATAGAGCAACACCTGTCTTTTAAGAAAATAAAAGGAAAATATTGTTACTAATGTCATAACATAATGTTAGCTTTGTAGTCATTATTTTTCATTTGAAATGAGTTTCTTAGAGTAGTGTGCAGTATAATGGTCTTATGGCATGTCTTACGTTGGTGTACACTTTTGTATTAGGCAGTCCTGACTTCCACTTTCTTGCTGGTTCACTTCTTCCAAATAGTGCCCCTTCTGCCCCTCTCTTTTCCTCTTCTCTCCTCCCTCAGGTCACTTCCTTCCTGCTTACAGTTCCCCATTTTTCTTTCAGATCCTACATACGTATGTAACATGTATGGGTATGTATAATATACATACATGTAAACTTGAATACAAATCCCACACATGAAGGAATCATGCTGTCCTTGTTTTTCTGATTCTGTTTTATTCACTTAGTCTAATGCTTTCCATTTCCATTTGTTTCCTAAGATTTCATTTTTTAAGGCTGTGTATTGGTAACACATTTTTTTTTTTACCCTAAAGTTGATTTGACTTCATTACATTGTTACAGATGAACATGGGTATTTGAGTGTGTGTGTGTGATGTGTATACTTAGAGCTTCAGGTATCTGCCTAGGAGTTGTATAGTCTATTACATAGTTCTATTTTAAGAAAAATTTATTAGTGTATTTATTTACTGGGGGGAGGACCTGTGCCAAGGTGTGAGTCAGGACAGTTGGTGGGATTCTGCTTTCTCCGCTAACCACATCCGAGGACAACTATGGAAGTTGGTTTATCCCTCTGCCATTGGGTCCCAGTGGCTGAACTCGTCCTCATGCCTGGCCATAAGCACTTTTACCCACTGAGCTATCTCACCAGCCCTATAGTTTGTCTTTTGAGAAAACCCATTCTGATTTCCACGGCAACTGTAACAGTTTCTCTTCCCATCCACAGTTGTCATACTATTGTTGTCATTGGGTGTCTAGATAATGGCCGTTCTGACTGGGATGAGATAAAACGCAGTTTTAATTTCCTCAGTGGCTAAAGATACTGAATATTGGCCATTTGTGTTTCCTTTTTTTTTTTTTTTTGAGAACTATCTTTCATTAGTCTACTTGTTGATTTCTGGTACTTAATTTTTGGAGTGCAATATAGTTTCTTGATATTAATATACAGTGTTTCCTATGACACTGGCAGAGGTTTTCCTACTTTTCTGTCCACCGTGTTAGCTCTGCTGATTATTTTCTTTGCAGTGTAGATGCTGTTTAGTTTTTTTTCTTGCAGTCACTCCTTTCCATTCTTGGGATTATATCCTGTGCTACTGGCATCCTTTTAAGACAGTCCTATGTGGGATTCCCCTCTGTATGCTGTGACTATCATTGGGTAATAAAGGAACTGTGTTAGACCAATGGCAGGGAAAACGCAATACAATACTGGGAGAAAGGAGGTGGAGTCAGAGAGAAACCGTGGAGCCACTGCCAGAGACAGACGTGCTGAAACTTTACTGGTAGGCCACCACCTCGTGGTGGTGCACAGATTAATGAAGATGGGTTAAATTAATATGTAAGAGTTAGCCAATAAGAAGCTAGAGCTAATGGGCCAAGCGTGATTTGAATAATACAGTTTCTGTGTGATTATTTTGGCCCTGGGTAGTGGGAACCAACAAGCTCTCTCCTCCTACACAGTCCTTGCTATACCTACATCTTGAAGTACCTTTTACCTATTTCCTCTAGTGCTTTCAAAGTGTCAGATCTCTTTTACTTTTATTTTTGTGTCTGAGTGTGTGCCTGGTGACCTGAGAGGCCAGAAGAAAGTATCAGACTCCATGGAACTGGAGTTAATAGGTGGTTGTGAGTCACTGTGTGGGTGCTAGGAACTGAACCCAGGTCTTCTGAAAGAGCAGTAAGCACTCAACCTCTGAGCCATCTTTCCAGCCCCCAAGGTTAGATCTTACATGAAGGTCATTGGTCCATTTTGAATTGATGTTTGGACAGCATAAGAGATAGAAATCTAGATTCTTCTGTGTATGGTTATCCAGTTTTTTTTTTCTTTTTTTTTTTTTTTTTACTTGTGAAGATACTTATGTCTTTTGTCTGGGCTGTTCTTGAAGTCCTGGACTCAAGGAATCCTACTTTAGCCTCAAGTGCTGGGACTATAGCATGTGTTAGTATGCCCAGCAAAGCTAAAATCATCAGACCTAAGACCAGCACAGCTGCAACTGACTGTCTTGCATGCAGTGTGTGTTGGCTTTACTGTGCTATGCTAAATCCATCATTATGGTGGCTGACAAATAGAAAACACCCTTATTCCCTAACAATAGAAATAAATAGCAAAGATCACACATCAGATAATTATATATAAATGCTCCTGGCTATTGTGATTGTAAGTTGTTATACTAATCAAGGATTTCAAAAATCTTAGCAGCTTACCTATTACTAGAAGACAATAAAACTCAGACTTGTTTATTAGTTGGAAAATATAAAAATGTGTTGTTCTTTTTTTCCATGTAGTTTGGATGCTCTCCCAAGAGTCACATGTCCGAATCATCCAGATGCAATTTTAGTAGAGGACTACAGAGCTGGTGATATGATCTGCCCTGAATGTGGCTTAGTTGTAGGTAAGTAGCTATTGAGGTTTTAGTTTAAATCATAATCCACAGTACTTTGCTTTTGTAAAGCTTCCAAAGTTTTAATGAATACATTTTAATAGCTCTCACCCCACACAAGCAAGTCACAGTTACAATAAAGTAAAAAGAGAAATGGAAATGTGCAAGAGTCTGCAGACATCCATGTACCATTGCACGGATGGCGCTGCTACATGTTGTGTAATGGAGGGAGAAATGTGTAGGCGTAGTAAAGAGTGCTCAATAGCCCGTAATGGACTACAACAGAGGATAACACTCACAATAAGGGTAAAGACCTGCTGTCTTCTGTGTGCTCTGGAAGCTGGGAACCAAATCCAGCAAAAAAGGGCTGAGCATGCTTTACAACTGAGCTTATATAGTACCTCAGACCATTCCCAAAATGGGCTGGTATCTAAAAGGCTACTGGTTGAAGGAGTTCCCACAACAGTTATTTACCAAAAAGAAAGGAAAAGGCTCACTGGGCAATGGTGGCTCATGCTTTTAATGCCAGCACTCTGGAGGCAGAGGCGGGTGTAATTCTGTGAGTTCAAGGCCAGCCTGGTGTACAAGAGCTAGTTCCAGGACAGGCTTCAAAGCTATAGAGAAAAACCAAAACCAAACCTGTCTCAAAAAAAAAAAAAAAATTCCAGCACTCAGGAGACAGAGGCTTGTGGATCTTAAGGCCAATCTGGTCTATGACTATACAGAGAAAACCTGCCTAAGAACAAAAAGAGAAATGAAAAGGCCACAGTATTTGCGTCCTTAGCTTTAAATAGTTAATGGAAGGCGTGTGTGTAAGAGGAGATGGAGTGATACTCAAATAACTAATAAATATCTAACTTTTGTGCCACTTGTATGCCACTAAAATAAATGTGGTAGATTTCAAAGTAATAATATTGAGCCTCATCTAGTGGCTTGTAGTAAAATAAGATGTTAAGACTTGCATGTGGTGTCAGGATATAGAATATCTAGTTTAAATTGTTACTGTTCAAATATGTCACATCTTAAAGTTTTACTTTTAGGGCTGAGAATATAGCCAGTGGTAACGTGCTTACCCTGCACTGGGAGAACCTCTTTGTTCAATTCCCATTACTACAAAAAGAAAAATGAATACAATTTCAGTTTTATGCCTGTTTGCTCACTAATCTAGATACACAGAAGAGACTTAAACTCACACAGAAAAATGAGGATTCTGTTTAGCAGTAGCGAGAGCAGAAGTGATAGTGGTTTGTTTTGAGTATGGCCAATGAAGCACAGGGCCTTGCATGTTAAGGAAGCACTCTTTCTCTGATCCTACTTCCAACCTTTGAGCAATTTGAGTCACTTTTGAATAAAATCGCTATTAGATTTGGGAACTGTGACAAATGCTTGCTTCAGACCTACACTGGAAAGGTTTTGTTTGTTGTTACCACTGAGTATTCAAGACTTTTTACCCCCTTGATTAGCTTACAGCTGGAATTTTAAAGCATACTGAATTACTAATAGAGATTGAAATCCATTGCTTTTGGTGCCAGCATACTGCTAACATGTGTTCTTAATATGGCTTTCATGGCTTTTTATACTTTCAAGTGGTTGAGGAAGAACTGAAATAATAATGATTTTGGGTATAAGAGAATATTACCATATTTAAGTTTTGTAATGCATAAAGTTTTATTGGAACATGCCCATATTCAGTTGTTTCACCACTTAGTAATTGCAGCAGAAACCACAGCCGTGCTCTTATTGCTTGTCTCTGTCACTCAGTTGTACTGTAAACTTCAGTTGTGGAGATCGAACTCAACGGTATTGTGTCATGCAAGTTGCCATATTGCAACACTTTATAGTGTTTATTACGATCTGTACTCATGTCCAAACAAACCTGTGGTCCATTAAGGTGGAGTGAAGTCGTTAGCTTGTTGACTAGGTAGCAGTGCCATTGTTTGTTATGCAGAGATGGTGCACATGTGGAATGACTCTTCAGAATATCCCCAGGAAGACAGTGGTCAGAAAAAATGTGGGCTGTTTAATAACACCAGAATTTCTTAATAAAAACAGAATAAACTATGTATGGAGTTATCAGAGAGTAGCCATGTGTTTTTCATATACTTGATTTAGAAAGGAACTATCGCCAGGTGGTGGTGGCGCATGCCTCATGCCTTTAATCCCAGCACTCAGGAGGCAGAGACAGGTGGATCTCTGTGAGTTGGAGGTCAGCCTGGTCTACAGAGTGAGTTCTAGGACAGGCTCCAAAGCTACAGAGAAACCCTGTCTTGAAAAACAAAACAAACAAAAAAGCAAATAAAAAGAGACTTATCAGGAATGCAAGTTTTTTTTTTTTTTTTTTTTTTTTTTTTTTTTTTTTTTTTTTTTTTTTTTTTGACAGGGTTTCTCTGTAGTTTTTCGTTCCTGTCCTGGAACCGTCTCTGGTCTGTCACTCAGAGATCTGTCTGCCTCGATCTCCTTGTTGGGATTAGAGGAGTGCATTACCATACCTGACTCTTTGGTGCTTCTTGAGATGTGTTGTGACTAAGCAGGCCAGTGAGGCAGAGCTTCCTTCCTTCCACAAAACTGCTGAGTCCCTGCCCCCAACTAGATCGTAATAATGTGACAGTGTCGCTGTCGAAGTTCAACAGTAGATAGCAGTATAATACTTAGGGTGTCAGTTTGTTCCCTATATTGATTTATTAGGTTTGTAGCTGCATTCGTAGTCCTGTTGGGCTACACACTATTTCAGCATCGCCCCTGCTGAGAAAAGAGAATCAACATCATGCTGTATGAATTAGGAGTTCCACTTCCAGTTTAATATCATGTCATGTTCATCTTTTTAAAAACAACATAAGGAAAATAGATTTGAAAAATGAATGAGTCATTTTGAACTTTTCTTCCAAAATTTAGTCATTGACAAGTCAAAAGGTAGGTGCTAGAGTGGTGACTGTTTTGAACTAGCAAGAATGATTTTTTTTTGACAGTTACTTTCATTTGTTTCTTAACAAATAGATACAGTTTATCTCTTTAGAGTGTGATGAAATGCTCTTTAGATGCCACTCTGTTACGGCTTATACACTGAAGTTCAGTGACATGTTCTGGGCATGACTTTCTCTGTATATGGACTGAGTAAAAACCTGTAAGGTTGTGTCGCAGAGATGAACATGGTCACAGTGATGGTTTCTGTCTGTGTCAGTGCTTCTACACTATTTTTACGAAGAACTCCCATCTGGCTTAAGTTTACAGAGTCAATGTGTAGTTTAAGAGGAGAAAAACCCGGCATTTGTTTCTGTTTCTAGGATACTTGAGGGTATGTGTGTGTGCTTGTTAACTGATAGGCTTCTCACTATAAAGGTTGATTACACACACTCCCCTTGAAGAGATTCTGACTTGCAGTTTTCTTCCAGGAAACTTCTCTAATACTGTCTCATTTAGATTTTAAACACGAATCATAT
>NW_026067995.1:793745-922683 GCF_014885135.2 Alexandromys fortis
AATAATTTTTTTTCTCTAATAATGCTGTGCTCTTTGAGTTGCCTTGGTTCTGATTCTCCCCCCGCCCCCCAAGACAGGGTTTCTCTGTTTAACAGTCCTAGCTGTCCTGGAACTAGTTCTTCTAGACCAGGCTGGCCTCGAATTCACAGAGATCCACATGCCTCTGCCTCCTTAGTGCTGAGATTAAAGTTGTGTGCCACAACCACCCAGCGGAAATTTGATTCTTATAAATGCTATTTTGAGCAGTTATGTCTAGAGTGAGTCATTTAGATCATTCCACATATTTGGAAAACTTCATTGTCCATTGCTGGGCTTTCTGTTTATACTATATACTAGGCCACCTTGTAATTATTATTTTTAAAGTCCATTTTGTCTTTTTAAAAACAGTATAAAGCAATCTCTATAAGGTACTTCGATGCCAAAAGGAAAATGTTATGAAATGAAGTATTTTAGCTTGCTGGTGCTTTATCTCTAAATATGCAGATAGAATTACAGCATGTGGACACACCTGTATGCGTTTCCACCTGTACGGTTTTCTTGATACATTCATTTTTGTCCCTTGAAAACGTAACAGTTAGCTGGGCCTAGTGGAACAGTAATATTCCAGCTACTAGGAATTATAGACAGAATTCAAGTTAAATACCTGCCTCGGCTGGAATGAGTCCCAGGCTGGCCTGTACAATTTCCTGAGACCCTGCCTCAAATAAAAGCAAAGATAAGGCTGACAGTGAAGTTCAGAGAACACTTGACTAGCATGCTCAAGGCCCTAAGTGCTTGAAAAAAAATTATATTTGCTTCATGTATATACAGCTATATATAAGTTAATGACATTTGATCTGTTTAACTTTTCAAATTTGGTAACTGCTTTGAAGACCACAGTAATTTATGTTTGTGTGTGTTTTGTTTTTATCTTGCTGACTAGGAAAGTTGGCCTCATTGACTGTTTCTGAAAACACAAGTGCATGGGAACCACACAGTATCATTTTCACTTAACCTTGTCCTTCCTTGGAGTCACAGTCAGGCTGGCATGTTAAAATGCCTTCTAATGTGGGTCTTTGTTCCTTTCTCCCTGCTTTTTCTCAGTCCATACGGAGACGGCAGGTGAGGACACAACTCTCATGCTTGTCTTTCTTCACCCAAACATGATTGTCTAGGAAATACTCTAGCTACTCGAGGTGCTCTTGAAGTTCAACGAAAACTAAATTTATCAGAAGCCTTCATTAACAAATCATTCTGTTATATAGTAACCTACTTTCTTAAAGCACATTACTGGGTTTAGATTATAATTGCTATTTTGCATATTGCATTTTAATTAATGTGTTCTTTAAAAGTTTTGATATGCTCTACATTGAAATGATCATTTCACCCCATATTCCTTTGTCACTAAGGAGCTGCAGAGCTCTGGAGTCCTTTAAAACTAAGGGTCAGATGAATGCCTCTGTCATCACCCCCGCCCCCTCCCCCAAAATGGAGAGTGAGAACATCTGCCAGTGTTTAGACATTGAGAACGTACATGCTTATACAAGTGCATTAATTCATTTAACCTTACAGTTTTTAAAATGTGCCGTTATTAAGGAAATCTGAAGAAATAAGGCATAGAAATGAAATAAAATGGTGTCATAAAGATGGCTCAACAGATTAGTGCTTCCTACCAAGCCTGTCATACTGAGTCATCAGTCTGAACCCACATGGCAGAAGGAGAGAATTATCCTCTGACCTCTACACGTGTATGGTGTATGTGCCTTCCAACACACACAATAAGTAAATGTAATTAAAACTTAAGATTTTTATTTTAAATTTGCATACGTCTGCATCTGTGTGTGGATATGTGCACAGGAATAAAGTTCCCATGGAGAGAGCATGGATCCTCTGGAGCTGGTTTTAGGTGGTTGGGAGCCACCTGATGTGGGTGCTGAGAACCAGGTTTGGGTTCTCTGGTGAAATCACATATGCTCTCAACTACTGAGCTACCTCCTCAGCCTTCCATTTAATTTTTTTAATTTAATAACTTTTCCAAAGCTAAGCAGCATCTTGGTACAACATCTGTAATTATATTTGTTGACTGTCCATACTGAAAGGCATTGTAATTGCTGGCAAAAATGAACAAGGTACAGTTCATTGAAAGAGTTCAATGGAATTGGTTGGAAGCTTATACACATTTCACTTGTAGCTGTGGGATCTTTGGCCAAATAACATGAGTTGTGAGGAACAGTGAAAGGGGTACCTGTGTTTATGTAGCTGTGGGGATTAGTTGGTAATATTTACAGTGGACACACTGACCAACATGTGTTTTAATATTCAGTGTTATCTCTGTCTACTTTAAAGATATTTCCAGACACTGAGCTCCTCCCACTAAAGTAGTGACCAGGTGTTTTGATATCACACACCTAATCATAACCTCTTTGCTTGAAAAGTGTGCCTGCTGCCTTTTAAAATTTTATTCTGAGTCACCTTTCTCTCTCTCTCTGAGATAAGGTCTCACTGTGTAGTCCTGGATGGTCTGGAATTCATGGGGGTCAGATATCTATCTGCCTCTATCATCTGAGTCCTGAGATAAGAGGCTTGCTCCACTGTACCTGGCTTCAATGTTTTTCTTTGTATCACATAAGAATAGTTTTATTATTTTGCTTTGGTCATTGAGGTAAGGTCTTGCTATGTATATGTAGTCAGTATAGCCTTGATTTTTCTCTATTATGCCTCAGCCTCCCAAATACTAGGATTATAGGCACATACTACCACACCAGCTTTTTCTTTGTATTATTTTTAACCAATTTTTTCTTCTAACAGTTGGGATATGAATAATGATAGCATACTATTTACATAGTTTATTACTGGACTAGCAGAGCAGACATGTAAGACTAAGCTGGAGCCCAGGTGGCCAAGTTGAGATGCTAGCGATTAGCCAGCATGGGGAGGGCACTTCTGTTCCTGTCTAAGTAACTGTGTGCTTACCTCCTTAGGGGACCGGGTTATCGATGTGGGATCCGAATGGAGAACTTTTAGCAATGATAAAGCAACAAAAGACCCTTCTCGAGTTGGAGATTCTCAAAATCCTCTTCTGAGTGATGGAGATTTGTCCACCATGATTGGCAAGGTAATAATTCCATTTAATAGAAAATGCCAAGGTGGGGGTGAGATAAAGATCTGGAAAGTTAGGATTTTTTGCAAAAGTATCAATCATTAACCCAAAGGAGACTCTTGACTTGGGAATAAGATTTGCCAGTGTTAGCACTGTGGAACTCTACTGATCTGGGTGTTTTTCCTATCATGGAGGGAAGAACATGGAATCAGTGTAATAATCTTGGGCTGGGATTAAGAGCTACTATTCTGGAAGATGTGGATTTAATTCCCAGGATCCACACTGTGACTCACAAACTGTTGACTCCACTTTCAGAATGGCCTCTACTGGCAATAGTCAGGCACTGGTGCACAGGCACACATGCAGGCAAATTACATACAATTACAAAAACAGTTGTTGTATAAGCCTTTTTCTGGGAAGATGCAACACGAATATCTGTTTCCCTAAAATTTGGAATCACTGTCTCAGACCCAGCATAGGTATGAACTCACAGAACTGCAACCTTGAGCATTTGCACCACCTGCAGGCAGCAAGCCAGGATGGCTACACTGCTGATCAGTGCTGATGACTGTCCCTGAAAGACTAATCATGGAAGTGTATGCTAGTTTAGAACTTCACTACTGCACAGTCTGTTTTTGTTTGTTTCTTTGAGTGAGGGTTATCACTATACAGCCCTGTAACTAGCTATGTATGTAGACTGGATAACCTTGAACTAACAGATGCACTTGCTGCTGCCTCCCGAGTGCTAGGATTAGAGGCATAGTGCCAACATGCTCAATATGACTTTTTAAAAAGATCATTATAGGGCTGGAGAGATGGCTCAGAGGTTAAGAGCATTGCCTGCTCTTCCAAAGGTCCTGAGTTCAATTCCTAGCAACCACATGGTGGCTCACAACCATCTGCAATGAGGTCTGGTGCCCTCTTCTGCCCAGCAGGCATACACACAGACAGAATATTGTATACATAATAAATAAATATTTAAAAAAAAAGATCATTATATAAAAAAAATCATTATTGGGGCCAGAGAGATTCAATTGGTACTCTTGTGGAGGACCTGGATTTGATTCCCAGCACCCACATGGTGGCTCACAATCATTGTAACTTCAGTTCCAGGGGATTAGATGCCCTTTTATCAAGGAGATCTGTATGCTGTTATTTAATACTAACAGATATTAATTTTTATACTACTGCTTTCAACCTGTATTTGCTGTTTTCAGCAAATTATTGTCATAACACTTTTAAACAGATACACATTGTAGTCTGGGGCAGGGGCATGGAGAGTCTTCTTTTTTCTGTTTTTTTCAGATAGGGTTTTTCTGTGTAACAGTCCTGGCTGTTGTAGACTAGGCTGACCTGTAGCTTACAGGAATCCACCTGACTCTGCCTCCTGACTGCTGGGGTTAAAGGCAGTGTGCATGGCCAAAGAGTCATAATTTAAGATCATAGCTACACATTAGTTTAGACTGTACAAATTGAATGCATGGGAAATCCATGGCACATAAGTTTGGTTGTTACATTATTCTCTTAAAGTCATGTTAAACAAAACAAGACTGAGTAGACAGGAAGATGTAAGTGTTGTCTGTTTTTTTTGTTGTTGTTTTGTTTTTCAAGATAGGGTTTCTCTGTGTATCCCTGGCTGTCCTAGTACTCACAATATAGACCAGGTCTATCTTGAACTCAAAGATCTGCCTTGTTTCTACCTCCCAACTGCTGGGATTAAAGGCATACACCAGCATGTTCTGTATTTGCTCCTTTTGAGAAACTCAATGCAGAAATTTACATACACATAATTCTATTCCTGTAATCACTGGGGTAGAGGAATTATATGTATTATGAGACTTCAGATTTCATCAGTGCTTTTCTTTTAACAAACAAACTCTCTTGCTGTTTATAGCAGTAGCATTTTTTTTTTAATGATTTTGTTGGGCATTTTGAACTCATAGACATAGGGCCTACAAATAGCTTGTGGTCTCCTTCACAGAGCTTCAATTACACATTCTTTATCTGGCCTTTGCATGTTACAGCATGGATGCTTTAGTGTGCACTCCTGGAATGAGTTTGACCTTTACCATCAGTTAACAAGCATTGCTGTTAAGCATCAAAGCTACCTGGCTGTGATCTTTACTTAGTGCGCCTGGAGCCTTTTCCTACTAACCAGATTGTTTACTTAGGCCTGGAAGAATGGTTTTTATACACAGAGAACTGCCTGTTTCTAATATTATGAGTCTTTATCAAAACTGCATTTTGAGTTTTGTTCACATAGCTTTATATGGTACCTTTAAAGATCATGTGATTTTTCTTAGACATGTGATTATGACATTTTATATTAACTATTCTCTAGTAGGTGTCTTTCTTGTATTGACTAATCTCTACTTGATCTTGTATGTATATTTAATATGCTTTTGCTTTCTGTTTTCTGACATATTTTGTGTCATCTATAAATTCAATTGGACTTTCCCTTTCTATTTTCTGTGTTCTGGAACAATTGTTTAGTTTGTCTGTGAACAAACTTCTTTAAAGCATCTTCACCTGGAAGTTTCTGTTTGAGGCACAGGCTTCACTGGATACACGTAGTCAGATTGTATAAATTACATTTTCATAGAAATTGTCTGTTCAAAATTTCCCAAAATGTTTTAGCAAGGTTAACTCTTTGTCTTATAGGGTACAGGAGCTGCAAGTTTTGATGAGTTTGGCAATTCTAAGTATCAGAATCGGAGAACAATGAGTAGCTCTGATAGAGCAATGATGAATGCTTTCAAGGAAATCACAACCATGGCAGACAGAATCAACCTCCCTCGAAATATAGTTGTAAGTTCTTGTCCATGTGCTTTAAGCTATTCTGACATTTACTCTGCATAATTTAATGAACACATAAAAATTTGATATTGTAAGTAATTAAATGGCCTATATTTAATTAAACTTAGTTTCTTTGCTTTGAAGGATCGAACAAATAATTTATTCAAGCAAGTATATGAGCAGAAGAGCCTGAAGGGAAGAGCTAATGATGCGATAGCTTCTGCTTGTCTGTACATTGCCTGTAGACAAGAAGGAGTTCCGAGGACATTTAAAGGTAAGGCTTCAGCTGCCCTAAGTAGAGTCACTTAACAGATAGTGCTTGTCTTCAGCATAGCATGCAGTAATCCATGTACATGGCTGTGATGTTTTAAAATTAAATGGCCCCCAAAGGAAATGGAACTATTAGGAGGTGTGAGTGTGTTCTTGTTGGCGGAAGTGTGTCTTTATGGAGGCAGGCTTTGAGGTCTCATATATGTTCAAGATACACCCAGTGTCTTTTTTTTTTTTATATTTATTTCTTTATTATGCCTACAATATTTTGTCTGTGTGTATTCCTGCAGGCCAGAAGAGGGCACCAGACCCCATTACAGATGGTTGTGAGCCACCATGTGGTTGCTGGGAATTGAACTCAGGACCTTTGGAAGAGCAGGCAATGCTCTTAACCTCTGAGCCATCTCTCCAGCCCACACCCAGTGTCTTAATCCATTCCCTGTTTCCCTCTAATTAAGATGTAGCCCGCACCATGACAATCTACACGCCCCCATGTTGCACCATAATGACAATGAACTAAACTTTTGAAATGTAAGCCACCACCCCAATTTTTCTTTGTACGACTTGCCTTGGGCATGGTGTCTTCACAGCAGTGGGAACCTTTAAACAACGACATTTGCCAGTGGATCTTTATTTTGTTCTTTGACAGAAAAGACAGTCTTCTTTGCAAGCTGCTTTCCGCAGGTGACACCATTTTAATAGCTACTCTAAGTCCACTGTCCACCTGACTCTGCTTTGTGGGCTAGAAGGCCTGACATGCTACAGGGGCTTTACACTGGGGTGACATCTGTAACTGTGAAGAAAACAACTACTAGCTAGCTTCCGGTGCGTGTCAAGTCTTGGAAGAAAGGTCTCAATGTAATTTTTTCTTTTTGAGGCCTAGTGATAACAGTTTTGTGCAAGGCAAAGACTTTGAGATCCCTGATGACTGCTGGGTTTTGTCGAGCTTGTGTTTACTCAGGAGTACAGGACAGCCTACTCCCAGAGTTTCACTGTGATCCATAACTGACTTCCATTGTCTGGGTCCAGGTTGGACACTACATTCACCATATATCCAATGAGTATCTTTCAAGTTTTCCTGTGTCAAAGTGAAGAGTCAAGGCTTACCGCACATCTTTTGGACTGTAACTCAAGCGGTGACTAACATTTTAGCTTATTTAGAGATATAGCATGTAGATAAAGAGTATACATGCACTTGGCATTCTTCAGCTTGAGTACTTTCATTCTCCTTGGAACATTCCTTACAAAGATTAACATATAAGTATCTGAGAGGTTTTTGATTACTTAGAGAAACTTGTATCTTAATAATAATAAATTGAAATAGATAAAAACATTCCTTACAAAGATTAACATATAAATATCTGAGAGGTTTTTGACTACTTAGAGAAACTTGTATCTTAATAATAATAAATTGAAATAGATAAAATTTTTATTTTGAAAGAATACAGCTTCAATTTAAGGTATGACAAAAATATAAACTGAGAATTTATTTTTAAATAAATAAGTCATGATTAAATTTTTAACAACTAGAATATTTTATTTTTGTAAAAAATGATAAATTACAAAATGAACCTTGTAACTTATGCATTTTTTCAATTTTATTTCTCTTTTAGAAATATGTGCCGTATCTCGAATTTCTAAAAAAGAAATTGGCCGCTGTTTTAAACTGATTTTGAAAGCTTTGGAAACCAGTGTGGATCTGATCACAACTGGGGACTTCATGTCCAGGTTTTGCTCAAACCTTTGCCTCCCCAAGCAAGTACAGATGGCAGCAACACATATAGCCCGCAAGGCTGTGGAGCTGGACTTGGTTCCTGGCAGGAGCCCCATATCTGTGGCAGCGGCAGCTATTTACATGGCTTCCCAGGCATCAGCTGAGAAGCGGACACAGAAAGGTAGGATCTTTATTAGGAAGTGTGCCGGACAGATGGCAGGGTTGGGAGTTGACGGTTAAGAAGGCCAGTGATTCAGAACCCCTCAGAAGCATTAACACAGAAGGAAGTAGGTTGAAATATAGTTCTGTTCATTGAGAGTATCTGCTGAGTGTGCCCGAGGGCCTGGCCCAGCACCTCAAAACAAAACAGACATAAAACACCTTTAGAGAATATAGAATTTTGCTTTTAAGTGATTAGAGGCATAGTCTTTCTTGTATACAAGTCTCCTTTTCCTGTTTGAATTTAATTTTAATTTGTATCTTTTATGGGAGGTTTATTTATTGGAACATGAGCAGCTTACTAGTGGTTATATATCACTGAAGAAAATGTTACTAATAGTTGTCAGTGGTCCCTCGGGGAGGGATTGTACCTTATGGCCCTTCACCGTGTTTTTGTTTGTTTGTTTGTTTGTTTTGAGGCAAGGTCTCATGTATCCCCCAATGGCCTCAAACCTGCTGTGTAGCTGAGGATGATCTTTATGCCACCCTAGGGGTAAACCTAGCTTTGCACATGAAAAGTATATATTGTCTCAAGCTTTCAATAATATCTGGCAAAAGCAACACAGTGCCTGTCACTCATAGTGCCATGCTCTGGGTTGCTTTGCATATATTATGTCTTTTAGTATTACTAAGATACCTTTAAAGAGGCCTGCCAATATCACTATTTATATTGACTTTGACTCTTGTCATGCCTATTAAAATGGATTTTTCATTATCAGTTTTAAAAAGTGAAATTGAGAGTTTTTGTTTTGTTTTGTTTTGCCCTTTGGTAGTAAGAGCAGATCAACTGAATGGCTTGGTTTTTTGTCCTTTAGAAATTGGAGATATTGCTGGTGTTGCTGATGTTACAATCAGACAGTCCTACAGACTGATCTACCCTCGGGCTCCAGATCTCTTCCCTTCAGACTTCAAGTTTGACACCCCAGTGGACAAGTTACCTCAGCTATAAGTTGAAGGAATTAAGTGTCATACTCTCATGTACATGGAACTTTATACATAGCATACATTGTGCTGGTTGAGCCTTTAATGAGGAAAAAGATGGTACGCATTCCAGAGCTAAATATTATTACTTAGCATTCTGTATGTATATATTAGTGCAACATATTTAATGATTTAAATTTCTTACTGAATCTGCTTTCTTTTTTAGTGATTAGGAAACAGTATTTTCGAAGATATTAAACTATGTAATTCTCAAATAAAACATTTTTTAAAACTAAAGTTTTTGTTATAACATAAAATTTATAATTATAAATTCTGTATATTATTACAGGTAATAGAGCTGAGAAAGCTTTGTTTCCCATCATTTTTATATTTATGTTCTTAATTAAGTCATAGAAATAGCAAAAGCTTGAGAACCATTGTTAACATCTATAACACATTTTGTAGCCTTGAGTATCCAAACCACAGGCACACATAAGAGGTTGTGTGAGAGAAGTAATGAGCTAGGTCTTGAAAAGCATCAAACCGTGAGGCAGTGGAAGCTTGTTCTCAATGAGCTTGTAAGCAGAAAGGATGATGAAATAAAGGCAGACCAACTGATTAAAATTTAGAATGTTAATAAATCATTTTACAGAACCGGCTTGTCTAAGGTTCTTATATTTATTGGGATATGCCAAGGGTACTCTACTTTGTATGGCAATTACTGGATCCTAGGAATGTCTAGGAATTGTTTTAGTTCATACCATTTATAATCTAAATATTTTGCATGTCAGTGTTGAAGGTATCTTAACTTAGGCACTAGAAGAGAAAACTAAAAATTTTGCCCTTTAGTTTGAACGGGTCACTTGACTCTGTTAGACATCACTAATATAGACTGCTGGTTCTCTACAGTCATTAGCTCTGGGGGTACATTCAGATCTTGGTCAATAGAGGACTTTGACCCCTGTCATTCTACTGCTCTTGGAAGGAGGATGGGCATAGGAACATGACCATTATTTTTTCCTTAAGTGAAACAAGAGTACTTGCTTGCATTAAGTGGTATTGCACAAAGATAGGTAGAAACAGATGCTTGGAGACTGCAATCCAAGTGCAGGACAGCACACCTGGTGAAGTTTATCCTCTACATAAGTGTTGACAGAGGTTTCTGTACTGCTGGGTCCTGCAGCCATTTAGTTTCAAAGAAACACACAGAGGCCTACATTAATTATAAACTGGTTGTCCTATTAGCTCAGGCTTCTTATTTACTCTTATATTAACCCATAATTCTTACCTGTGTTAGCCACATGGCTTGGTACGTTTTTATCAATGAGGCATTCTCATCTTGTTTCCTGTGTCAGAGTGATGACTGCAGGCTGAGCCTTTCCTCTTCCCAGAATTCTATTCTGGTCATCCTGCCTGGCTACTGGCCAATCAGCATTTTATTAAAGCAATACAAGTGACAAATCTTTACAGGGCACAAGACCATTGTCCCAGAGCAACAGAGGTCAAGCCTAAACATGGAAGGAGTCTCTCTTCCATGCTTCCCTCATGGGTGCCATTCTTAATCCTCAGTATCTCACATCTCATGCAGAAGGAGAACAACAGTACACTTGTATGTTCCTTGGGCTTTAATGAGGAACAGATAGCTATCTTGCAAGTTGGTAATTATTGAGCTTAGCACAGGCTACTTTCCATGCAAATCCATTCTGTGCATGTTAGCATGTGATGCCTTAAAACACTAAGGTCACCTGAAGTCACTCACTGGAAACTACCTTGGTTGATAGTCTTTTATTTCTGAATTCAAGTCTTGGTTGTCAGTTTCATACTCTTTCAGACTGTTGTTCCAGGGAATCCTCTACACCAAATCGAAGTCTTTGTTCCACCTGGCTAAGACTACACTCAGGTATTAGGGAGATAGTTGTAGCCTGAAGTGACCAGAGCATGAGGTTTTGAAGGCAGAAACCATGTTCTTGGCACCTCGCTCGGCAGCTGCAGTGGTGAGGAGGCAGATTAGAGTATGCAAGCATTTGACAGAAGCTAAGGGCTTAACTGCACAAGCAGGCAGTTTAATAGAAATTAAGTTCACAAGGGTATCTTCGGTTCCTAGAATAGTTTGGTAATTTTCCATGGGATTCTCCATCAAGATCAACAAATTCTAGTTAAACCTGAAACAGTATGAGCAATAATACAAGACGGAGGATCCTTTGCCCTGTCTTCCCTGTCACACAGGTCAGAGAAGTCTCTAGACCTATATTTATATTCACTTAGTAGCTGAGGTGGGACTGAGGTCTCTTGATAGAAACCGTTCTTTCCATGAAACCAGACCAGGGGATGATTTTACAAGAAGTTTGTCTCAGTACTGAGATAAGCTGTATTGCTCAAGTAGAATTCTATTAAAGAGTGTTTAGAAGCAAAACGTACATATAGCTTCTTACAAAAAAGCTTTTAAGAGTGAATTCTAGCCAAGTAGTGGTGGCACATGCCTTTAATTCCAGCACTATGGAGGTAGAGGCAGGTGAATCTCTTTGAGTTGGAGGCCAGCCTGGCTTAAACAGTGCATTCCAGTACAGCCAGAGCTACATAGAGAAACCCTGCTTTGAAAAGAGAAAAAGAGAGAAGTAAATTCTTTTGGGGGAGTGGAGAAAAGGGGTAGAACCCACTTGAAAACTGGGTGTGTGTGAGGGCCCAACTGGAACTCCCAAGAACAAGTTGGCTAGGCAGAGTAGCGAAACAGATAAGCTCTGGGATGTCAAGAGACTGTGCCTCAATATGTAAGGTAGAAAGCGGTCAAGAGTCACCTGAGGTCAACCTTGAGTCTCTACATAAATGTGTATGTGCACAACAGAGACATGCAAATAAAGTAACTTTTAAATCTGCCTGGTAACAAGGAGTTAACTAGAAATTGCCCTTTAGCTATTCTTCCAAACTAAAAATTCCTGTAACACAGTTATTATCTCTTGATAGTAAGCCTTTGTGTTTACTGCAGTAAATATATTCTACCCATGGCTGTCTTTGGGTCCTGAGGTAATTTTCTACCACAGGTGTGAGATTTACTTTAATTATGAAGATGAACAGTTGAAAGGGTCAGCCTACTACCCATCTGCTCCTTATCCAGGCAAAAAGCTTCTATGCCCCATGCTAATATTTCCAAATGTCAGTGGCCCTGACTTTCTGTGATGCTGGATTTTCATCTCATCTACCAATTGTTGAGCTACTCAAAGACTGCCTGACCCCGCAAGACATTCTTATGCTCTCCCCACCCCCCAGATACTCACACAGATGCCTCAGGGTATCAGGATTGCATGGTATCACAATAAAGGCATTCTCAGTTCATCTCCAGGTCAGAGAGACCCTGGCATCTTTCACATACTTCCCTTATTACCTTTTCATGATCTGAGGTCGGGGAGCAGTGGCCTTTAGATTCAAGAGGCCTTTGAGAGAAAATCAAAGTACAATTCTGAGAGGAAAAGAATTTTCTTCCTTGTGTGCATGTATGTCTGCAGGCTATGTGTGAGGGAGTTTTCTTATAAACCAAGTAATACCTAAACAGACATTACTTAGGAATAATTTCCAACACCACTTACCTAGAGATAGTGTCTTATTCCAACAGGTTCAAAACTGAGCCCCACTTTAGATGCAAAGTGCAGACAGTAGTTTGCTATCCCTGTCAGCTGACTGATAATTGAAGCTCTCACTTTAATTTCATTAATTTGCTACAGCAGGGTCCAAGGAAACATGTTTACCAGCTTGTTGCTTATAATAAAAGGACACAAGTCAACAGCCTGATGACCAAGGCATGTGCCAAGGGCAGAACTTTGGCTCTTCCTTGGGCACTCCATCGTCCAGGAACCATCACACAGTCAGCTATTAGGAAGCTCTTAACTGCTCTTTGAGCTGTGTGTATATAATCTGGCGTTTTGAAAAGCACCTCAATGGAGCCTGAAATTTGAAACCCTTCTACTTCAGTCTTCCAAGTGGTTGGATGATAGAAATGAGTCATTCCATCCCCTTTAGGTGTTTATGGCAGCTTTTTTATGTGATCTAATTGATGTTACATTACCGGCCGTTGGTATCAATATCCCCCAGCCCATCTTCCCTTGCCAGGCATTAGGGGTATGGGGTATAAGTGTTCAGAGTTCTACCTTCTAATCATATGGTCGATCCTCCTGGCAAGAATCATCTCAGAAACTCTTATCACCTAGGAATTACCAACATCTTAGGAGCTGGGATAAAGAACAAGATTCTCTCCTATTGCTGGGAAACAGTAGTTTTAGGGTGCATATGTAAGAAACCATGTCAGAGACAGCAGTGTCTCAGAGATGACAAAACTGCTTTTCTCCACAGAACAATTTTCACACCGTTTCCTTACTATATTACAAGTAGACAATCACATCTATCCACAAATGGCTATTTTGTCCCCTTTCTGAATCTTGCACTGTTATAAACATGTTGTACAGTACAATGTCAAAAACAGGTAATGACAGAGTCCCAACTTAGTGTACCCTCAGACGATAGAGGATGACGACATCGGTACATTTCTTCATTTTTAACATCTATCAGGTTAAGAAAAATACTTCCTTTGTTTAAAAAGCAGGAATGATATCACCATTAATCTATCACTTTTTTTCTTTATTAATACAGCAAGTAGCCTTTGGGACTTTGTAGTAATAAATCACACTTGCAATCCTAGAATGAGCCCAATTTGCTAATAAAGCATATCTATTTCAGATGCTGCTGACTCCGGCATGGTCATATTTGATCTAATACATTTGCTAGTAATAAAGTATCCCTGCTTAATTTATCTAGATTATGTTGATTTCACAGTACAAAGTGATTTTTTTTTTCATTATTAAAAACTCCTGTGAGGTTAAAATCTCTTTTTGGAATGTCTGGATGAATATTTTTTCATTCACTGTTACGTCAATGTTTTGTGTATTTTAGGGGCGAATTACACAATGTAGCCTTGGCTGGCATGGACACCAAAGTTGCCTCAAGCTTGCATAGTTTCTCTGCCTATACCTCCTGAGTACGAGGATTTATAGGCACACGCCACTTGTAGTTTTGGTTACACCAACTCTAACTTTGGGTGCTAAACACTAGTCTTTCCACACTCCTGCTCAAGACTATTTCCTTATTTCGTATGAAGCGCTGCCAAAGTTCATTTTACCTTTAATGAGACCAGTGATGCTTTAGTGTTTCTAGTGTGATCCTAGTAGTGAGTGACATCAAGCAGGGATTTTGACAGATAGATTTCCAAATTATCTAGGTACTTACCTGTACTCTTGTACATAAACATATGTAATTTTTTTCTTCTACTTTGGTTTTTCCTTATCAGCTTCTCTGGGAAGATGGGCATAACTTCCACAATTTTGTCAGATTTGAGCTTGGAAGTCAGTTTTGACCAGACCAGCACATAATAACAATGTTCATTATGTCCCATCAATACTACGTATCATTGTACATTTCTAAAATATACCTTGTTAGTGTGATTACTACAAAATGGCTAGCAATCTGCTTTACTAATCTGCCTATTTTCTCAAATGTCAGATCTAAATTAAAATGCTATCCTCTGATGAGAAAAGTGTACATGCTGCCATTGCTTACATTTTAACATTTCAACACGTACACATTGTTTCTTTGGTCTTGAGAACTTTCTTGTTTCTCTCCTCCACTCAGCTTTCCTAGCCTCAGTGCATAGTGACAGTGGGCATTTTATGCATGGACGAAAGACTGCTGAATACAGAATACAATATAAGTTTTCTCCATTATTCCAAGTAAAGTGGACAAAATGCCTTTCCCAGAATAAAAATGACTTACTGGTAAGCTAACTAAAAATAATTTTCTCCAGATCTTGAACATAGTAGAGCCAATATTATTTTAACACAAGAAAAATTCTAAAAGGAATGAATACTTAAAACCAAAGTTACAAATTTTAATCTATTTTAAACTTTAATTTGTGCATTTGTGGTAATTTATGACTGCAAAACACCTTTTTTCTTAGAATGATGAAAAGGCACAATTCATTTGGATGCATAGGGTACCATTTAAAGTATCCAGTTTCCTTACAAAGTGCTTGAGCAGTCACATACACATACAGTAAAAGCAAAATCTATTTACACTCTTAAAATTTAAAATCTGGCTAAATATATATATATATTTAAACTACAGAAAAATTAGTGCTTTTTCAGCATAATTGTGTGACTATGCCTT
This sequence comes from Alexandromys fortis, assembly GCF_014885135.2. NCBI lineage: Eukaryota > Metazoa > Chordata > Mammalia > Rodentia > Cricetidae > Alexandromys > Alexandromys fortis. The sequence continues at coordinate 808,952 of NW_026067995.1, forward strand.
GACCTCTAAATTTTTTAGTGATTGACTTCAATTTAAAAGATTTCTGTACAATGTGAATATAACTCTATGTCAGTTTTTAATGCAACAAGCCCATTTAAAACGTTGCTTTCTATGCATAATTCAGAACCAACAAAGGTATGCAGACTGTACCTCAAAAGTGTTTGATTTTAATATTCTGTTAATACTGTTCAGATTAAAGCTAGAAAATTAGGCTATTTTTTCTATTGTTATTTTCCAAGGTAATTAATTAATTAATTAATTAAGGTAAAGCAACTTAAAACAACATATTGTTCCTTTTTCTTATAAAATTTTGTTCCAAAGGATCTTGGGATTAAAATAATAATGAATTGGAAGGTAATATAAAGTATCTCTGTACAATTTTAATTGTTCTTAGAGTACAATACAAACATGCCAACATATCTTAGCAAGGCTGTTTTAAGCTCAACTCTTCATGTATCAGTGTGCTTTTATGTTCCTCATTAGACTCAAATTTTGATAATTTTAAGAGATGAGCTTACTATGATTGCATGGTTAAGTCAAGTGTGGTTAGTTACCAACTTGCTATTCCTGAGGTATAATGGCCCTAACATGCTAAGCACAGGATCATCAATGATATCAAATTGAAGAAAAACAATGATGTGACAGGCTAGAAGGAAAAAGTAAAAACAAACAAAAACACCTAAAAGAGTTCCAGCCAAGTGAAGGTCATGATTTGTAAAAAGGCATACCATAAGAAAGATAAAAAGCCACAAACGGATCCTCTGAAGATATGTAGAGTATTTGATCAATTATTTGTGAGACTTTTGAGGTACAGCTTTAGTGTTATAATAACTTTTTATAAAATATAGACTGTTTTATCAAAAATATTTATACATTCTATTATAATATATTGCTTTTGCCCTCAATAACTGCCAATATAAAATCTGGATCCAGTGGCCTAAAATGTACAAATGCACTTAATGTAAATGCTGGAGTTTGAGGTGTCTGCTTGGCCACTGTACAAAAGTGAGGAAGTGGTGAAATTAAATAATATGCCTACAACACAGAATACATTACAACTTGTACATATACATGTTCACAGCATGTATACCATGATAATCTCTATGGTTTAACAATGATAGAGTTCCCTTCTACAGCAGACACAAGAACAAGATGACTATGTTGATAAAAGTGTAGAATGCATACCAATAAAGGGTTAATCGGGCGCACTGACTTTGGAAGACCTGACTGAACAGCCTCCAGGTGTCTTGACTTTGGGAATGCATATAGTTAGCACAGTATCTTGGTTCCAGCTGATCAGAAGTCCTCACTCTTAATGTTAAGTAAACGCCGATGTTGCTAATTTTTGCAGCATTTTTTACTAAAGAAAAGCTCATTTGGCGGGTAGCTCTGTTGGAAAGCTATGTATGAGGCTCTGCTGCATGGCTGGGGGAGTTAAGGCTTTAAAGAGTGTTCTCCTGATAAATATAGAAAATTTATAAAACTAGACATTAATACATTCTCGTTTTTTCCTTTAAATCAAGCCACCAACGGTGTATAAACTGCCACATTTTTCATATTATAGTGATTTCTTAAAAAACAAACTGCCTTTTTCAAACAGAATCACACTTTGTGAACAGTAATAGCTTCCAAAGCCTTATTTTTTTCTTTTGTAAAACACAGTAAAGTGATTAATCTTTCTTCCACTTAAGGCAGGCCTAGGGCAAAGATGAGGACTATGAAAGAGTGGTACTTCTTCTTTTTAAAAATAGAGTATCGATGTAAAAGTATTTATTTGTAATGGATTTCCATGGCCAATGTTCACTCAGCCTAAACTCCATGAAACAGCTTCCAGTGTTCAGATTTACGTTAAAAACATTGAGAAGGTATTAAAAGAGTATTTTAACCACATCTTCATGTGCGTTAAAAACCTTGGAAGCTCCTCGTGGCACAGAAGGCAAATGAAGGGTGCTGTTTTCAAGAGGTCTTCTTTTTAGTCAGTTTGCTTGGTTTCACAGTGTCTAGTAATTTAACACCAATCAGCAATGTAGTCAAAATCTCGGAACATTTCCTGTTCCTCTTCCGAAAGTATCCTTGGCTCTCGAGGTGGAGTCAGAATAGGTGCTTCTGAGGTAAATTCATCATCAAAATTACTAACATCTTCCCGTCCTCTGATGGTAGGTACAAATGGCGGCTTTACTTTTTTGTCCATCAGAGCACTCCAGTCAGTTAGCTGGGTCACAAAATATAAAACAACCAGTTTAGTTTCCTGTTTTAATCACTTAAGTGTCATAACAAAGCTTTGAACTTCTGCACTTACCCGGAAAAATGGGTGCTTCTTTACATCTTCTGCATCTTTCTCACCAGCTCCCAGGCGCCGCTCAGGATTTCTTCTCAACAGCTAGCAAACAAAACAAGGAAATTACGATGAAAGCAACAGAACATAGTTCACTGACAGAGACTCTCACAACTTTTCGGAGATTTAGTTAGTTTTTTTTTTTTTTTTTTTTTAAAGATTTGTCTAAAGTATGTGTCTTCTATGAATTAAAAACAACTTCTAAAATTCAACTGGGAAAATTTTTTCAACTTAAAAGATTAAGCTTAATTTTAAAAAAAGAATTCTTAATCCTAATTTCTTACCCTTCTCATTATGGAAATGGCTTCTGTAGATAAGAACCTTGGATACCTTACTTCGTCATTTACAATACTGTCAAATACCTCTTCTTCATCATCACCAGGAAAGGGAGACTGGAAGAAATATTTTTTAGTAAGATGAAGTTCCATATATTCAAAAACCCATATATTCAAAGCAGAACCAAAATTCAGGCAATGAAAATGAAATGAAGCTGGGTGGTAGTGGCGCACGCCTTTGATACCAGCACTTGGGAGGCAGAGGCAGGCGAATCTGTGTGAGTTCAAGGTCACCCTAGTCTACAAGAGCTAGTTTCAGGGAAGCTAGGGCTGTTATATGTTACACAGAGAAACCCTGTCTCGAAATACAGAGGGAGAGGGAGAGGGAGAGGGAGAGGGAGAGGGAGAGGGAGAGGGAGAGGGAGAGAACAAAAACAGGACCCGAAGCTTAGTTGGAAAGCCTGCCTAACATGTAAGAAGTCCTGGGATCAATCCCAGAACTGCATAAAACCAGAAATGGTGAGGCTGGAGGATAAGAAGTTCAAGGCTAGCCCACTGTGCACAGTGAATGTAAGTGGCTTGTGCTATCTCTGGGCTACATGAAACCACATTTAAAGAAAAACAAATACTCTATGAAGTTCTGACTGTGACCCTATTTCAAACCTCCCCACAAAAAATGGAGAGGATGTCCCAATGGGACAAAAACAAACAAATAAACACAAAAATAAAAACAAAAACCCAAACAAATGAACAGTTTAGCCAAACCACACTTTAACAGTTAAAAACAACCAAAATAAAAACCCCTCCAAAAACCATTATAACTGAAGCTTCAATAGTGCTATAAAATATAATGCAAACCAATAAATAGGTTTTAAGTTTAATTCCTTTCCTAATTACCTTCCTGTGGAGGCACTAAAGATAAATGGAGTTGAAAGGCAACTAAAATGGAGTATCAGTGCCTTCTGGGTGTGTTTAAAACTCAGCCATTTAGAAACCCTTTCCCAAAACCAGAAAGCAGGGACCTCCTCACTTGTTTGTTAACCAGTGGCTTGAACACAAGAAGGCAAAATCAATATAGCATATTAATTCTGCAAGATTTATACAACTAATTTTCACATGTTATTTCTAACATAAAACTATTTTTGGGAGGATGGAGTTTAAATCAAGGTCTCACTGTAGAGCCCTGGCTGTCCTGGAACTCACTATGTAGACCAGAACAGCCTCAAACTCAGAGAAGCCTCTGCTTCCTGAAAGTAAATTATAAGAAAGAATACAATTTTGGCTCAGAAATAAATCTTGGACTTACTTAAATGATACATTTAAAAATATGGCAATAGAAACATAGAGAGGTGACAGAGTTTAAGTATGCCACAGTCACCAACAACAGTATTTCCATCACCTTAGTTAGAAAGACTACTGCGAATAGCAAATACTGAGCTTAAAATTAATTCCATTCCAAATACCTAAAGTCGCTTTTCTAAACAGAGGAGGGAGATTTAATCTGGGACACAGGTCTTGGGAAAATAAATGAGACCAGATGGAATTGATACCTGATCCTAATGCACGAAGTACAGGGTTTAGAAACAGGTTCTGAAAATGTAGAGGACAAAAAAACTGCAACCCTAACTCACAAGTGCTGTGTGACAAGTTATTAACCACTTGTGTTACTCACATATCTGAAAACGGTAATACTACTAGTTTGGAGTTTATTAAATGTTGATGGATGCAAAATGAACAGAGCTAATATTTATAAAGTTCATAGCTCTCTTAATAAGCCATTTCTTTCTTCTTTTTCCAGAGAATCTGTTCCAATTTGACTCACTGAAAGGACTGTCATCTATTGTACAAATCTGTTCATTATGGTTAAGTGTTAGTAAACAACACACAGACTAAAACTTCAGAACCATCAACAAATAAGAAGGCATCTGTTCATTTATTCAGCCAGAAATGATTCATGACTTGGATATACAAGGAAGGTGGCTGGCAATGGGAAACTCCAGAATAGTGATTCATTTCCAACAAGTTGACTTGTATCTATAGAAAAACCCCTCTTGAGAAAGGTTTCAACTGCCTTGACAAAAAAAGATACTCATTCTGAATTCCATTCCCATTACCGTTCTTAGCAATCCATAAATCCATTAGGACCTTATCTTTTTTTTTTTTTTTTTTTTTTTGGTTTTTCGAGACAGGGTTTCTCTGTGGCTTTGGAGCCTGTCCTGGCACTAGCTCTGTAGACCAGGCTGGTTTCGAACTCACAGAGATCCACCTGCCTCTGCCTCCCGAGTGCTGGGATTAAAGGCGTGCGCCACCATCGCCCGGCAGGACCTTATCATTTTCATTTATTTTGTAAGTTTCATAAATTATAAGGATTTCAGTATTAAACTCAGTTATCCTCAAAGATTAATATTGTTAATAAGAAAATGAGTAAAGTGTCAACTGCTTCAATTCTGTTTATTTTTTAAAAGGGGGTTTATAAATATTTTTAAATATGTGTATGTGTGTCTATCTGTGTGGGGACATGTACTTGAGTGCAGGCACTTGTAGAGTACAGAGGTGTCCAATTCCCAGAAGCGGGAGTCACAGGTGGTTGTGAGCGCTCAGAAGAGGGTGTTGGGAATTAAACTGGAGTTCTTCCTCTGCAACAGTAATATGCACTCTTAACTGCTGAGCTAACTCTCCAACCCTGCTATTGTTTTTGAAGGTCACATTTATTTTTATAGATGACAGATATTTTTTCTTTTTACATTTTAATTCAATTTCAATTATATAGCCCAGATTGGTCTCAAATTCATAATCTCCCTGTCTCTCTGCCCACCCCCCCAAGTGCTCAGATGACAAGTATGTACCACTACACCTGCCTGTAGAATATATTTTTATTACTCTCCCATCGTTCTATTCCCTATGAAATTCAGTCCTATTAAAATCACAAAACATAACCATCTTAAAACACTTAAATATAAGAGGCTATTTGAAAACATACATAATACAGTCCACCCACTATATAAAAATCTAAACTACTAGGCTAGTAAAGATATTATAGAAATACAGCCAATTATTAGCATAAAACTGATTTTCTAGTTATATAGGAGACAAATGGAAGTGTCTTTATAAAAATGATGTACTTTTTCCTTCCAATCATCCATCCTCCCTCTCTTCATCTACCTACTTCCTATAGCTTACCTCTCCAACGAGCATTTCATATATAAGTACGCCAAGGCCCCACCAATCTACAGCCCTTGTGTACGATGTTTCTGTCAATACTTCTGGGGCAAGAAATTCAGGAGTACCACAAAATGTGCTTGTTCTATCTCCATACCCCATTCCTGGAGATGATAAATTCAAGTATTTATTGGCAAAGAAAAAATGGCATAAAAATTAGAAGGTGTGCTTAGGAAAGAAAACTAACATTGCTGTACATATATGTTTGTAACTCAAACATACCAAGACTTCACAAACGTTTCAACCAACAAATTCATTGATTCAGTAAACATTCACTAATTCTAAGATATCCAAGAACTGTGTTTACTTACAATGGAAACAAAGTTAAGTAATAAAATAAAGCTACTAGTGTACGAAGGAGGAAGCATATAACATCAGTTATAACATTACGTATGAAGAGTGAATATCTTATCTTATAAGGAGTCAAACCTAACCTAGCAGTATCTACTGCTTACCACCATCATCATTACAATTTCTCACATGACCTTTCCTTTGAATGGCCTCAGCTTAACTGCTTTATTTAATCCCTAAATATATATAAAATCTTGAGATATTTACATAATTCTATTTTTCCATTAAAATGTTAATAGTTCTAAGAAGCTGGCATGTACTTCATTTGGCTCAGTCCCAATCCAACAAACCAGCGCTTAGCACCATGTTAAAATACTGGTAAGAATATCAACCATACAGAGAAGCTGAGTCTCACAACAGTTTCTGACAATACCAACTATCTATATCCACCGATCAATGTCTTGATGTGGTTACTGGGTTATATGAGCAATCCAAATGTTTTAATTGAATAAATTAAAATAAAAAATGTTTTTCTTACACAAATGAAAACTACTGAAAAAGTCCAATTACCTTCTTTGCAAAGACCAAAGTCAGCAATTTTTACAAAGCCTTCTGTATCTAGCAACAAATTATCCAACTTCAAATCTCTGTTCAAGGTGGAAACATGAAAATAAGTCAGTAAACCACATAGTACAAGATAGAATTTTTATTTTCAAGGAGCCCAATTTTGTCTTCTGGGAAGTTTCTTCCAAGTTATAGCATAGTATGCTCTCATTTTTCTTCCTTTTGCATAGTAATAAAGCTTTTACATAATTTTTTCTTGTTATATACATGAGAATATATTTACAAAATAAACATTCTATCTTTTTAATTGTTTATATTAAGATACAGAATCAGTTTAAATACCTTTTATTGAAGTTTAAATTTTTATTTAGGGTAATCTGACTTAGTCACAATTTGAACTTTGTTCACATGCATTATGAAATAATTTAAGCTAACAATATAAGTAAAGTGTAAGATTTAACTTTTAAGAATATAGTTTAACATAAAGAGAAGGCTAAGCGATTACAAATGAAGCTAGTTTTAAATACTTTATTAAGTAAACGGAATCATGAGCAAACCTTAAAAACATTGTTAGAAGCTTGACTAAACCATTAAGATTCCAAATTCTGACTGGCTTTCCCACAGTGAGCTTGCTTTCCAGTACCATGCAGTGCATTAATGGGAAGGAAGAGCAGCACTACTCAATGTAGCCAGGGATCAGAGGCTGGCCACAAGCTGTTCTGCAGTTTGACAAGGAGCCAGTGCCAGAATATGAATGGGCTATACCACCAATACCCTTGTAGTTCAGACAATGGCAACATTGTCTCATTCATTCATTCACTCACTCTTGTGTGGGAGATCACACCCGAGGCATCACATATCATAACCTCTCTACCACTATTCTCAGTCCTACTGAAGACATCCTAATGAGGGACGGCATGGTGGTTTACACTCTGGCATAGTTGTTTTCCTCTTTCTAAAAGCTACTGGTGAACTGTGTCACCACAGGCCAACTCACTCTCTCACTATTTTAATTAGGAAATAAGCAGAGGACCAACAACCAAGAAGTCCATCACACAACGCTCATGCTGGTGAGCTAGTTTTCCAAGTTGGGGTAGGACTCACGTGTGAATTGGAATTCAGGCTAATTAACAAAAAGAAAACTAAAAAATTGGTTAAGCACAAAATATCCTTGTTAATTATCCTGAATTCCAATTCACACGGAAGTAAGCTACTAGAAACAAGGAAAATGTACTTACCTATAAACAATTTTGTGCTCATGTAAATATTGTAACCCGAGAACTACACATGCTGCATAAAATCTGTTAGAAAAATTAAATCAAATGTTTAATAAATTTCATTGCTCTTGAACCCTTTTATAGTTAAATGGACACTTTGTAGTTACTCAAATATTTATTTATTCTTATCGCATACAATATATTGTGCTATTCAAAATGAATTTAAAAACGGAGAGAATATAATTATAGCAATGGACAGCTTTCACTTGCATAGTAGTCATTGAGGGTCCTCAGAGAGGACTTTTGGTTTGGTTCTGTAGGGAGGAATTGCAATGTGCTGTAAGTATGGAAGGACATCGTGCCAAAGCAAAAGTTTTGTTAGAAAATGCAAGCCATTCCCTTAAGACAGAAAAAGAACAGAGGCATGGAAACTGCCAGTTTGACAACTAGTATGGAATTTGCTGTATGTTGTGGGATATTTGTACATTGTGACTGGTGTAATAAAAAGCTCAATGTCCAATCACTAGGCAGGGGGTATAGGTGGAACTTCCAGAGGAAAGAAAAAAGAGTAGGAGATGAATCTAGGTGAGCAGAGATGTGGGCAGACACAAAAAGAAAACAGGAGATACGAGGCAGAAGAGAGGTAAAGCCTCATGAAAGAATGTGGATTAATATAAATGGGTTAATTTACATTATAAGAGCAGGTTATAAGCCTAAGCTATAGGCCAAGCTTTCATAAGTAATAAGTCTCATTGTCATTATTTGGGAGTCTGGCCAGCAGGAGAGAAAAATACTCATCACAGTTGTGGATAAAGCACAGGATTAGAGTCCATGGGGAGCATAGCAGGAGATCAAGCAGAAAGGACCCAAGTAGAATCATGAATGCCAAGCAACAGATATGAAAATTACCTCTTATCAGGAATTTCTTCCCTTAATGAGGAAGCACATTTTATATTAGGGACATTGTAAGTACTGGAATAGAATTATGTGGTGAAGAGAGAAAATGAACAAACAAGGTTTTACAATAGAACAGAAGAAAGATGATGAGGACTTTCAGAAGGGTGCTTGCAAAGAACTTAACAGTTATCCAAGATAGTAAAGAATAGAAATAAATAGATAACAATTTAAAAAATAAAGTATTACTGGAAAAAATGTTTGGCTTTGGACGTAGGCACTTAGGATTGTATGTGGGGCAGGAAACAGAGCCTAGCATGGACACATGGCCTTGGGTTCCAAGAAAAACAGTTGAAATATTGATTCTTAAGGCATAGCACAATCCTGACTCACAGAAGATTTGCTGAGTGAGGGTGAGAATAAACAAACGAGTGAATTACAAATGCAGATCTAGAGATATCTAGAAAAACTACGTTCTTAATTATATAAAATATAATTATTTTCCTCTATAAAATATGCATTATTACCTACCCTTTTGCAAAAGTATAATTTTCTACTCAGCAATCTATTCCTATCACTGAAACTCAACTGCCATCCAGAGATAATTATATTCTTTTAAGTGAAGTGAATACATTAATATTACATATAGGTATTACACTCAGATTTAAAGTTTACTCATTTTCATAAAAATAGGATTGTAATTTAGAAGAATTTTAAAAATACAACTACTTACAAGTATGTATTTAATTGTATACTAAATCTTATGTAACAGGTATCTGTGTGCAATTTGTTAAACTTGATACACTAATCAAAATAGTTTTTTCAAGATCTCTTTAAAGCAAACATTGTTAGCAAAACAATACTGCAACAATTTAAAAGTGTCTCCTTTTCTGCTTTTAAAACAGATTGCACTGATTATCCTCAATTTACAAAACAAATAGGAAAACACTAAGTCTGGTATAGTCAGGTATTTTATTAGTAGCTTTTCTTAAAGTCTCTATTTTACAAACACAGAGCATGAAGTTCAGACAGAGGAATTCCTTTGTTTAGAGCCACACAACTGAAAAACAGCACAGCTAGAAACATTAAAGCACTTTGATCGCGCAGTCTAAGGTGGCACAGGCCCACACTGCCTTATGTGCCAGGCCCTCTTCCACGTGTCATACTACTCAGCAGGCTATATAATCTGTTCCTCTGTTATTAATAGAAGGAAATAATCAACACTTTTTATATTTGTTTAAAATCAAAACCAAACTAACAAAACAAATTCCCATGCATAGTAAATATCTGCCTAATATATTTTTAAGCTTTTTTTCTTCTTTTGTGGACCAAGGTACCACCTATGTAGGTCAGGTTGACCTAAATTCAGGATCCTCCTGGGACCACATAATGAATGGAGGTTCTACTTTGCACTACCACCTTAAAATTTTTAATGTACCTAGAGGGCTCCTATTCCATCTTCTGCCTTCTATGGGCACTGCACACATGTAGTACATAAAAATACACGCAGACCCTCACACATAACATAAGAAAAAATTTAAGTTTTAAACTTTTGGAAAATTGATTCTTAGTGACTTTTTACTACTCAGCCTAATTTTAAACTACTTTACTATGCATCAGAATTAATTCCTGTTTTCCTATCTGAAAACTGAAAGCTGTGGCACTATCTATAAGGACACACCTCTAACAGTTACACAGCAATCAAAAGTGTGAAAGAAATTGCTACATGAACGTTAGTTGATGTTTCATCAGAAAATAGAACTAAGACAATTCAAAAGTAAAATCAAAAAGGTACTACTGGATTTTCTTTCAGTCTAATGATGTGTGAATATTCTGAAGAGAGTTGACTGTATTTGCTAATTCCATGGATGTTACAGGTGAGGGGAAAAGGGGACCATGACTGACACTCAGCATTTTGGCTTGGACAACATAAAAGATAATATTGTTTTTAATAAGATGAGGAAGACTGTAATAGTAGCAGGTCTGAGAAGCAGTAGAAAAAAAAATAGGCAGGAAAACAACTTGAGATGCTAAGTGAGATTTTTATGGGCCTTACAAATGGAAAAGCTGGTCCTAAGCTAGGTATATAAATAGCTGGATCATTAGTGAAGAGACTGGAGCTAGAGATGTAAACTTGTGGGTCTCATAAAATATAGCTAATAGAGTACCTTCTAGGTCTCTACTATGCAAAAGCTGTAAAATTAGGATAACAAATAATACACTGGATATGGCCAATAATCTAAAATGCTTACTACTCTTGACTTTTAAGTATTGAATAAGTTAACTTTAATATACAATTTAGTTGAACTACAAAAATGGTTTATCCTGATGTCTCTTTTCCATCCCTTTTCTTGAAGGCTATAAGAATACAGGTTGAACATCCCTAATCCTCCAAAATGAAATATGAAAGGCTCTAACACAATATTCTGTGTTATGTCCAAAGTCTGGATCCCCAACACATCACCATGAGACCGTAACCGATGCAAAAGCACGGCCTCTCATTCAGATAGTTTCAGAGCTGGGCATGGCAGTACATACCTACAATCATAAAACTTGGGAGATGAAAGAGGATGGCTATGAGTTTTGAGGCCAGACTAGAATACACACCAAATTTTAGGTTACTTTGTGTAATATGGGGAGTCCTTATCTGGTATGGGGGGGGGGAAGGTACAGAACTTGGAGAATGTTGTGATTAAGGTTCTGGAATACTAGGCAAAAGTTCAAACAATGAAGCAACAAAAGTTTAAAACACTTCTGGCTTTTTGTGTAATGGCAATCAACCTATACCAATTTTTTTTGTAATGGCAATCAACCTATACCAATTTTTTTAAAGCACTGTTTGAGAAATATTATAAACATAGATTTACCCTTTAAAACACAAATATAAATATTTTAAATGAGATACCAACATTCATATAAATATATATAATATTTTGAGTATAATTTACCTTTAAACTTAGGACTCCAGAATGTCATTCTGTAGGGATAAAACTAATAACTAAAATAAAAATGATCTAAATATAACCTAAATTGAATCTAAATGATCAAGTATGAAATAATGGTAACTCATGAAATCTTCACCATGGACAACAGAGTTTATAAACACAAAAAGTAAGAAATTCTACTATTTCTTATAGGGTCTACATTCATTAGGGAAAAAGCAAGGATGTAAAAGTCACAGCTCTTTTTAGTCCCAGAAAGCCATGAGTCACGGAGAGAGAGGCATATGTCTAAGGTATACTCACACAGCTCTGGGTTCAGAGAAGACATCAGTATGGATGTGCATCATCAGGTCCCCACCTGCAGCGTACTCCATCACAAAGCAAACATGCTCTTTTGTTTGGAAACATGCAAAAAGGTTCACCAGAAAGGGGTGCCTGACGCTATTCACAGTCTCAAAAATTCTTTTTTCACACATCAGGCTGTAAGAGAAAAACATTACCAAAACTTGAAATAAAATTTCTAACTTTTATGAATTTAAAAATCATAAAAATTTATTTTGCAATACTATGAGAAAAGTTCTACTTGATATATAATGGTAATTGAAAATATGTTAATGAGTAGCAGACATAAAGATTATATAACTTACAGGATAATATCAGCCTGGCACAAATGAAGCTTGTAATTATAGTTAATTTACATAGAGAGACCCAAAAAGTAAATAAAGTTTGTGAACATGGTAATTCCAAGGACAGCATTTATAATTCATTAGCTTGAATATTCAAATTTTTATCATATAAACTATGATGCTGAAAGATACAGATAGGCTGATAAAAATTTAATCTAGAAGACTGACTAGAAAGCTAAGAGAATTCTACATGTTTCAAAAGGGAATTCTTTGAGAACAACACGATTTTCTGAGATACTATACAAATACCTGTAGCAATCCCCATGAGAACAAGACAAATTCTTGAAAGGAATATGGCAAAACTCCCTGAATATGGAATGATGTTGCTAAACAGCAAAAGCAAAAGAATTCTTCCTTCAGAAAAGAGTTAGTGAAATTCAAAGAAAATTATGTCAAGTATTATTGATATTAAGTATTAACACTTGACAAATTGATGTCAAATATTAGTAATAATGTTATTTAAGTGGAGCTTGAATTCACATACTAATTTTTAGTACTGAGGCAAAATAATGATCAACAGATAAACCTTATTAAGAAATAATAAATATTTCTAATACTAAGCAAACTTCATTTCTGTTTATATTGTAACTTAGAATTAAAAAATTTCTTAAAGCTTTAATGCTTTAAATTAAGAGGATCAAGGCCAGTGAGACGTCTGAGTGTGTAATTAGCTATTTGAGTTCAATGTCTGTAACTCATAAAGTTGGAGTATAAGAATTACACTGTGTCTTTGACCTCCATGGGCAAACCACACATGATTACAATCATCATTATCCTGAAATATCTTCAAATGCTTAGACTTTGATCTTTGTTGTTTCAAATAACACTGTGGCATTCGAAAAGTCGAGGTAAACCACAGATGTTAGAGATAGGTAACACTATTATTTCTTTTTGGATCTTTTTAAAACTGATACAGTAGTCAGGCATGGTGGCACTTGTCTTCAATCAGAGCACTCATGACTCAGAGGGTGACTCAGAGGGTGCTAGATACCTGTGAGCTTTAGGACAGCCTGGTCTACACAGCCAGTTGATCCAGGACAGCCAGGCCTATGCAGAGAGACCTGACTCAAATAAACCAACCAACCAACTAACCACCCACACAACAAACCAACCAACAATCAACCTCAAACCCCAACCCACCCCTCACAAAAAGATAACATTTTAAATTGTGTTTTTAAAAAACTACCTTCCCAGGATTTCTTCAAGAGTGAGCTTTACCATTCCTGAAACATTTTCCTTTTTGGCGTTCATATTTGAGATCTGTTTCCATGTTACCCTGATATGGAACAATCTTTGTACACTGTCAGTATGTATTACTCTCATTGGTTATTAAAGAGCTGAATGGCCTATAGCTGGGCAGGAGAGACTGGGTGAGAGAAACAGACTAGGATAATTCTGGGAAGAAGGGCAGAGTCAGAGAAGTTGCCAGCCAGATGGAAAGGAAGCAGGATTTGCAAGAGAGGTTAAAGCTATGAGTCTCAGGGTAGTACATAGATTAATACAAATGGGTTAATTTAAGTTCTAAGGGCTAGTTAATAATAAGTCTGAGCTATCAGCCAAGAATTATAATTATTTGGCAAGTGGCTGCTGAGACACAAAGAAGCTCCATCTAAATTACCCAAAACTAGAAAAGTTTAAAACTAAAACTATTTTAGTCATTTCTCAGTTTTTATCCAAGGCTAAGCTCCATTTCACCAGAGGTAATGTCTTTGGGTCTGGGTTTGGCTCTAGTCTCTGATCTACAACTTTTTCTTTATGATAATATTAGAATTATTCTAATTGCCTTAATTAGAAAGCATCTTCCTAAAAAGATCTGATTCAAAGTAATAACAATGTAGCAAAAACATATATGAGCAACCAGGATAAGAGAGTAGTCAAGGTTATAGATACCTTATCTGAAGTGTTTAAAGACAGAACTATTTCTCATCACAGTAATAAGATACAGCAAAACAATGTCTATTTTTTAGAAAAACAGCAAGTCTAAACATGAAATTCATTTGTTTCATATGTACCTTATATTCAAAATCTAAAAGTAATTTTATAACATTTTAAATAATTGTACATGAAACATTTGTGAACAATCAATGACAGATTTTAGCATCACATCTTTTTAGTCAAAACATTGAGAATTTGTGCATTTCAAGTTTCAGATTTTTAGATTATAGATGCTCAATCTGAACTAGATTTTTATTATTACAGAAAACAAATGAATTCAAGGTACGTCTCACTCTGTAGCTCTGAGTAGCCAGAACTCTCAACATGAGGGAGGGTGGCCCCAAACTCTGAGAGTCCATATGGCTGCATAAGACACCTGAGTGCTGGGATTATAGCCAGTGCCACCATACCTGGGTTGGGTTCAACACTACCAACATTACAAACCTGGAATAAAAATATTTGAAACTTCTGATATTTCAAGTACAAATGGATAAAAAAGATTAGCTTCACTTATCTGTTTTATAACATAAATACAGTTCTAAGTATCTAAAATGGTTAGCAACTATTTAAGGTCCAGAAAATTCCATTTGTTGGTAGTTTGGCTATCAGAGAGACATCTGATTTGATATGATTTGATAAAAATGAGAAAAAGAGAGGGAAAGAGGCAAAACTCAAATAGGCAAATTCCAAGTGATTTTAAATGTCAATTTGTAAACAATGGTTCAAATTCTAATTTTTTTGGAGGGATATAAGTCAGAATCTCAGTACGTAGCCCAGGCTGGCCCTAAATCGCAGCAATCTTTCTACCTCAGTCTCCTGACTGCTGAGATTAAAAGTGTGTCCCTATGACCAAAAACCTATTTTAATTCTAAGAACTACTCATATGAAGAAACAAAAAACATTATAGATTATAGGTATCAATTTAATGAGGAAGGCAAATATAGTTAAATACACATATACATATATGTCATATACAAATAAATGTGCATGGCCAGGTCTGGGACACAGGCTTGTAATCTCAGACATTTTGGGAGGCGGGGGCAAGAGGACCACAAATTCAAAACCTGTTTGAGCTACATGTTTCGATGGTAGTGTCCTTACAAATTCATGCACAAGGCCCCAAATTCAATCTCTAGTCATGAAAACACGGAATTAAAGCAAAACAAAAAAAACAAAACTATCTATATGTGGGAGTTGGCAACCAAACCTTGTCCTCTAGAAAAACAGCAAATGGTCTTCACAGATGAGCTATCTGTTCAGTATCTGCAGGACTACTCTCTATTAAGATTCTTAGTGGTATAAGAAAAACACTACTACATATCATATAAAAGCTTTTCTGATAAATGTATCATTTTTATAAAATAATTCCACATATGTGGGTGTATGAATCATATTAAAATATATTCTTGAATTCTAATTATATTAAAATATATTCCTAAAGTCCATGCATTTTATAACCATATAAAGATGTATCCTTAGCATTTATCATTATTAAACTCTTTGAAAGGTAAGGTACTATACTAAAAATATGATTTAAAAAAGCACAAAGAAGAGAACTGAAAAATTGGCTCAGTGGTTAAGAGCACTGGTTTTCTTCTAAAGGACTCAGGTGCAATTTTTGCTATCCACATGACAGCTCACAACTGACTGTAACTCAAAGCCCAAGGGATTCAATACCCTCTACTACTACTGGCCTCAATAAGTATTGTATGCACATGGTACACAGACATACATACAGGCAAAAAAAATTTTATCTCAACATGTATGCTGTATGCCACTTTATGTATGTATGTGTACATACATAAAGAGTATAATTTTAAAAAACACATGATGTGGGATTCCTATGCTGTAAATATCACTGGTTAATAAAGGAACTGTTTGGGGCCTATAGCAGAGCTATAGGAGAACAGAGCTCAGTGGGGAAAACTAAAACGAATGCTGGGAGAAAGGAGGCATAGTCAGAGAGAAGCCATGTAGCTTTGCAGGAGACAGACGCCAGAACTTTAGCTGGTAAGCCACAGCTAGGTTGCGATACATAGATGAATAAAAATGGGTTGAATTAATATGTAAGAGTTAGCCAAAAATAAGCTAGAGCTAATGGGCCAAGCAGTGATTTAATTAATACAGTTTCTGTGTGGGGCTAAGCGGCCTCTTCCTATAAACACATAGAAGGGACAATTCATAAAGATGTATTTCAAAAATTGATGTCATTAACCATTTGAGTTACTTGTGGGTTATCAGTAAGTGACATTTTATCTGCTTCAAAGGCTAAAATGTGACTAGTTTTACTAAATCACAATGAGAAACAGTTCCATGCTAAAACTTTATAAAGGTCTCAACTTATGAAAATGTAACGGAACTAGTTTAAACACTCCACTGTCTTTACTTGGTATCCACAAACACTGAGTAAGGGAGAGAAGTGACTGGAAAGAAAAACAGCATTTAATTAATGTCTGCTATTTGCCATATAGAAATATTTAGCTTCATCAGATATTTCTGGGACCTCAGATTTAATGCTATCCACTCAAGCTCTTGCCTCAAAGAAAAACTTCCATTTTAAAAAACTGACCTGTCTACTTCGTCTCGAGCCACAATGTCTCCTTTCTTTAAGGCTTTTATAGCAAACATTTCATTTGTGTGTTTATATTCAGCCAACAGCACCTGAAATAAGATTGAAACAGTTCATATCCTTTTGAATTACTGCTTTTGTAAGTATTCTTAAAGAGCTGATAGATTACCTTTCCAAAATGTCCTCTCCCCAAGACAGCACAGCACCTGAAGTCTTGTAGATTGAACTGAAACCTTTGTTGAGATCTAAAACAGTAATAATTAAAATAAGGCAACTACAGAACCAAGAAGACAGTAGTAACACATTTCATCTACTTGCTCCTCACCTATTTTCCTCAAGCTCTCCAACACTCCAACAGCTTCGACCTGAGTCAGGAATGTCAAGCTCATATTCAGAATAGGATTTTGGACGCATGTTATTTCTGTCATTCTCAATATCAAAAACAGTTTCTGAGCCCTGCAAAATATTAAGTGCTCAATAAACTAGAGGAACTTATAGTAAAAAAAAATTATTTGATAATCATAAAGTTGGAGAAACAATTCCAAAGGCATTAGAAAAAAAAATTCAGATTTGATTACTTAGGTTCCCATGGAAAAACAAACACCAATATGAAAAAGTAACATATTATCCTCCTCTAATTTATGCAGCCCATTGTATTCCTTTTGGCCTGTGAGAAGACAGAGGTCAAGGGCAACTGTTCAACAGTAAGAAAGCAGCTATATCCCTTCAATTTCATCTCCTTGAGAAAATTTACTCATTCAAAAAAACCCAAACAAAACAATAAAAACCCCCAAAACAAAATGCAAACTCATAGTTCATGCTGGTAATTTTAATTGAAATATACACTTTAGTCACTATAATAACTTTACTGAAGAAGGAATTGTAGAAGGAAGGGTTAGAATGCCTTGCCTGTCCAGGTATATCCAAAACTCTCAATTCGGAAGATTCATCTATCTCTCCAAGGGAAGAAGCACGTGGCGGGGCTGGAGGAGGTTCAGGTTCAAGATCAAAGTCCAATTTGGTTACTGTAGAATCACTTACAGAAGACAAAGCAATTTACCGAAACAGCAATCAAGGTCTTTATTTTTAAGTAGCTGCAAAATAAAAGGAAACTAACTTCTTTTAAATAAGGAGTGCAGTAGTTTCACAATTGTAATTGGAAAAGACTAGGGCTAAGTACAACTACTGTAATCCATACTATGATGTCACGGTAATGGCTGTGTAAGACATACTTAAGTCTTCTAAGACATACCTGGCTGGAGGAGCGAGTTCAGGGATGTGTGCATCAACCACTGGTACTGTTGCGGGCACAGGAGTCTGAGGGCTGAATGTGCCAGAATGATTTACTGTGGGAATAGCTCGTCTCACTAGCCTTCCCCAAGTGGCAATATTAATATTCATTTGAGGAGCTCTGAGAAATGTTTTGCCTGCAGATATAATAGATAACAAAAGTAGGATAAGTAATTTCTTTATATATTACCAAAAGCCATAAAAAATTTAAAAATCCATATTCATCAGTTTATAATTTATGAACAACAAATAAAATTTGTAACTTAAAAACTAGTTCTCTAGTTAACTATTTTGTTTTTTATTAAAACTATTGTAAATCACACACATAATTTTTAAAAATAGATAAAAAATTTGGATTATTTCCTAATTCTAGTAGTTAGGTGCGACTAAAGTTTAAGACATTTATGATAATGAACAACAGGACTCAGTGATACCTGAATTCGCTTCAAATAAGCTCAGAAAGCAGGGCAGGCAGTGGGTGGTAAATGGTAAGACAATCATGAGTTGATTATCGCTGAACTCAGTGACTAAGCCAGGCATGGTGGTGCATGCCTATAGTCCAAGCACCGAGGGACAAAGGCAGGGGGATCACTTTGAGGTCAGACAGATAATTTGAGATCACACAGGCTATTATTAAGAATATGTTTAAGTACTACTTAAAAATGTTAGAAATCAACTTACAAAAAAAGAAAATACAATTACTTTTAAGATGACAGTTGGATTTTCTAAAAATTAAATACTATACTTGATTCTTAGTAATTACCTTGTTGTTTTGAAAAAATTTTCTTTTGTCTTTGGAGTTTTGGTCTTCTTTCAATAACTGGATTAAAAAAAGTAACCTGTGGTAAAGAAAATTTAAGTCAACATGAAAACTTTAAGGATTATGTTTCATGAAATTTACTAGGCTCCTAACTTTTGAGAATTTAATAGAATCTGATCTATAACTGAGTCCAACCCCGTCATTTTCCAGATGAGAACATGGACCTAGAGAGGATAAATGATTTTTCTCCAAGTCACACCCCTAATATGCAGCAGAGCAGTCAAGAGTTCAAGGTATCTGTCTTTTGACATAACGTTCTTGACACTTCTGTCATACTGCCGACATATACAATTTCTACTGTAGTTATGCACATTGAATAAAATACATTTATTACCTCTGCAAACAAAGTACCCTGTGGTTCCAAATAGAGACACATGCCATGCCGCTGGTTGTCTAAAAAATCTTCTAACCTCAGAAATTTTACAGCACACAGAGATCGCCAATCACGCCAATAAACTGAAATTTCCAGTTCACGTGACTAAGTAATTAAAAAAAACAAACAAAAAGAAAACAAACAAACAGAAAAGACATCATTGGACACACACTTGAATAAAATATCACAAAATATATGAAATGCAAATACAATAAACAAAGTACACATTACAATCAAGTATTTTGAATAACTATTTTTTTCAATTGTATATCACTTTTATCAAACTAACAAATTTTAACTCAAATAATAAACAGACTTATATTCCCACCATCTCTGCTAATGCATTTCTAAGATTCAAGACCCAAAGAACACGCCGACAACAATCAATAACTACAGAAACCTCCCTCCCACTAAGAACCTCAATCTTTTGGGTCTCCAAAGATCATCATTGCTACTGTCCTGCCACTAAAATGTCACAGGACTTCCCTCAGAAAACCCAGTTCTTTGACCCACTATTGGGCCACAGAGGTCTGGAATGGCTTCTCTTCCGCACTTTTGTGTGCCATATACTGTAAGTACTATGAGAATATCAGGCCATTCAATTTTCAAAAGATTACCACAAGGCAATAAGGCTGGTGAGCATGACAGTCTGTGTCAGATGGAAGCAGGGTGATGTTTAACTTATGCCTTTTATGAAAAATGTCCTTTTACTATAATCTAAAAAAGACATATAAAAAATTGGTAATGACTTGAATATCCAGAACATGAGGACAAGTTAAGTATATATGATTTCACGACCAACAAGATAGTATAGTGTGGTCATTAGAAATAATGTTTATTTGGGAAAACATACTTAAGGTTTTGTCAACTTACTCCTAAATAGTTTGTATGTTGGGATCAAATCATGGCTGATTTCTGCAGTATGTTACAATTTATGCACATTTTAATTAGAAAGTACCAAACTGTTCCACTGTTTCATTTTTAGGAATTATGCAGATTACCCACAACAAGATATAAATGTATTTCCCTTTAGGTTCTATAAGAAATTACTTCTTTTATATAACAATTTTTAATATGTGAAATTTTGCTTATTATATAAGTTCCTAGTATACACACATAATACTTTACTTTATAAAACTAGTTGATGAAAATTAAAACATTTATAAAAAAGAAACATGAAACATACACGAGTCAAAACAGAACATGTCAGAGGTTTTCTGTTATCATCTGGTCTGAAGTGTCAGTCTCCCCAGAACCCTGCTGAAGGTGTATCCAAGGTGACAGCAGTGCTTCTGGGGAATGGTGGAACCCGAGGAGGTGGGGCTTTAGGGGGGAAGGAGCACACTGGGAGAGTACAGCTGAAGGACTGGACTACTGGTATTCTATCCTTTTTCTTTCCTTGCTTTCTGGCTGTCAGGAGGTGAGAAGTCTTTCTCCTTTAAGTGCTTTCATTATGTCTGCTTTACTCTGAGTCTAAAAACAACTGGGACAAATGACTATGAACTCCAAAGTCTGAAACTGAAAGCTACAGTAAAAAGTCTGCTTGTTTGAGACGATTTTCTCATGGGTTTTGTAACAATGACAATGTCTGGTTAATACAGACTAATTACTAGCAAAAGAAAAAATCAGAAAATAGAATTTTTGATGTGATTCCAGGATTTCATCTCATTTCTGACTCATAAGTAATATGACAAAAATATATTGGAATTAAAAGTATGAGAATATATGTATTTTAGGATTAGCAAGTGGCACATACATACAGACAGACAGGCACATACACACAAGCATTAATACTTATATTCTATTAGAAGTTTAAAAACTTTAGAAACTGGAGAGATGGCTCAGTGGGTAAGAGCCCTTGCTCTACAGACATGAAGAGCTGTCCAGTGTGGCTATGGGAATCAGTAACCCCAGTGCTGAGGGTGAAAAGGGTTAACAAGAGGAGTCTCAAGAGAATAAGGTAAAGAGTAATAGAACATAGACCTCCTCTTCTGGTGTCGGCACTGGTGCACACACCTGGGAGGATACTCACAGGCACGTGTACACATACACGCAAATCACAAGTATACACAAGGTTTAAATATTTTAGAATTATTTTTAGAAATAAACTGGAAGAATAAACTAAGGATTGGTAATTTAGATTTTGGGTTTTTCTTTCTTTTCTTTTTTTTTTTTCCTTTTTAAGTCAGGAGAATGGAGGTTTACTGGCTCCTATCTTCGGCCACTGTTTTGAACAGAAAGACTTACTAAAGATCAAGAAGATATGAGGCAAAGGTTGATGTGGGAGTCTCCTCTGTGTGCTGGGATTACTATTAATGAATAAAAATCTGCCTTGGCCTGTTGATAGGGCAGAACTTAGGTAGGCGGGGAAAACTGGACTGAATGCTGGGAGAAGGAGGTGGAGACAAGGCACCATAGATCCACTGCCGGAGATAGAGGCGCTGAAATTTTGCTGGTAGGCCACAACCTCATGGTGATATACAGATTAATGGAGATGGGTTAAATTAATATGTAAGAGTTAGCCAATAAGAAGCTAGAGCTAATGGGCCAAGCAGTGACTTAATTAATACAGTTTCTGTGTGGTTATTTTGGTTCTGGAAGCCGGGACAAACAAGCACCTCCTCCTACAAAAGGCTTATAGATTAAGCAGCCTGAGGAAGCACAAATGCTAGTGGTGGAGGAATTACTACTGTTTGCACTGCTCAAGTGTGGGAAAATGTGAGGAGTTGTCCCAGTCACTTCACTTCTGCTATCCACTCTAGTGAGTCTAAAACTTACTAACTGATTTCCCTTTTCCCTATCTCTAGTCTGTGTCAATCTGCAATAAATTAAAGCTCTGAGATTTGGTATGGAATGTGAATTCACAGAGCTAAGATGAGTATTCTTGGAGTTCAAAAAGATTTCAGGGTCAATAACCTTTACTTTTTGTCCCTTGCACTGTTCCCTATGAACACTCTTCCCAAACTGAGCAGTATTATGACCTAGAGATATTATCAGTACTCTATAATTTATACAACAAACTGTCAGTTTTCTTTAAATCCCTAATACCCAAAGTAATTTAGGAAAGTTGGCTAGAGATACAGAATCTGAGGCACAAAGCATACAGACTAGCTAAGGCTTCTATATAAAGAGATACCACCACTGTCTTGAATGGAAACTATAGGTTAGTTCTAAAGGGCAAGGGCTTTACAAGTAATTTCAAAGGACAGGAGAAATACAATTTAGATAGGGTAAAAGTGCAATTCAAAAAGGCTGGGCAGTTGGATCTGAGTTAAGTAATAGCTGGCAATACTGGTTGACTATACAGCTCCTGCTTCATTTTGCTTCATTGTGAATTTGAATTTAGGGTATGAACAAGGAATCTGTGTGGCTTATCATCACTCTAGGGCTGGAATATAAACAGAAAAAGACAAGAGGTACCCCACCTAGTCAGCTTTACATGTAGCTATAGTAGAAGTATAACAAATACAATACTGTATTGCAACTTAAGAAAAAAGATGTACATTTAGCACAAAGAGGCATGAGGAAGGATGAATTTTGAAGTGATTTGCTGAGGAGCCCAGGGTGCTTGGGAATACCTTTACTTTTCAGAGGGAACACAGTAGTATCTATGGTGCACAATGAGAACTACCAGCTGAGGTTTATATATAATTTCACTATAATATAGATATAGAGCTATATCTATCTTGATGCCATCAAATCTTTACTAAGATTCCTTTTCGGCAATAACAACAAAAAAAAGTGCAAAAAGAAATAGAGTCCATTTGATCCCAAATTTTGGAAAACTATATTTTGGACAACATACATGCATACTACTTATTATTTGTAATTAAATGAGGACTACATAAACGCATTTAACACTTGTTCCTCCGAAACTGACTTTTAAGGACATAAATGCAAATTCCAATTAATAATTAGTTTAATGTTTTGTTTTTGAGAAAGGCTCTTACTGTACATATCCCAGGCTGCCCTTAAACTTTCCTGCCTCAACCTCGTAAGTGCTGAGATTATGCCTCATCTGGCACTTACTTCATAATGAAGACAACCATGGAATATGTATTTACTCTTATATTTTGTCTTATAGAGACACCATGAAAAATTTACTGGAGCAGTAAACTGAAAAAGTTTGAGAGCTCTGCTAAAGTAAAGGAGAATGAAATTCTACTGCAAAAACGACAACACAGAAAGTAAACTTTTTGTTTGTCCTAAAGTTAAGTTTTAAAAATCAATGAGCTAAGGAATGGTAACATGTTTATAATAATGTATGTAATGATTATTGGTCTTTAGTGAGCTTCTGAGGAAAACGTGGGGTTTTGCAGCAAGCAAGCAGATGACATACTAAAAACTTTAAAGAGTTAAATAAAAATTTATTACGATGTGATTAAAGAACAAAGAATAAAAACCTGAGTACTTAGCTAGAGCAGAGTCATGATTGATCACTCTTAGGATAAACAAACAAGATCCAATAATTATCAGAATCCAGTGAAGATGGATCGTGACAAGACAACCACCCAGAAGGAGCAGTAACTACAGAACACTGCTGTAAAAAGCAAGGCCAAGAAGTGAAGGAGAGGGGGAGTGCATACTAACTTTCCAATGCTCCTGCCCTCATCTACCAGTATCTCTTATTCTAGGACACTATTCAGTAATTCGGGCACTTCACTATGTGCCTATTAGGACAAAGGATAGAACAGGAAAGTTAGAAGACTAGAAGATCCTGGGGGCAAAGACAAATCAATCACTTGAGGAAACAGTAATATCTGGTTCATTCTGGAAATCCAATGAGGAGATTCTATAGCTGGAAAAAAAAAATGTGACAAGAAGGAATAAAGGACAGGACACAGGGACAAGAAACAATTTAAGGTCATGATTTATGCTTGAAAAGTCAGTCTGTCACAGAAGCACTCTTACGTCATTACAGGGAAAGAGGCAGGCAACCAATTAGAACTGAATGAATTATTGTCTTATAAAATTATGTTACTTATAACTCTTTCCTATGTCAGTCCATACTCTTCCACAGCCTTCTTTCTATTCTAAACTTATATATTCTTCTGTCTCTGTACACTTATTGTTCCTACTTCGAAATTTGAATCTATTTCCCAAACGAAAACAGCTGATTTTCCTTCTGGTTTTTCTTATGGCAGTACAACTCCCTCCATGCATTAAAGTTAGATTAAACATCCACAATCCTCTCTCTTTACTTTTCATATGTGGGTATCTTATTCTTCTAGAAACTTGGATTCTCAAATCTGCAGCTCATAATTATAACTGCCTCTGGAAAGTTCATATAAATGGCTACCCTCTATTCCTTCATTTTGAACTCTACTTAGTGTGTTGGCCTTCTTGTTCTATCCTTCATGTGTCTTGGCCTCTTTATTATAATTTTATAAAACCTTATTTTATTCTTCCTACAACTTCTTTAGCTATATCTCAGAGCCATTTAACTCATCCTTAATTTCAAATATAACATTTGCCACTTTTGTAAGTTCTATCAGTTCTCCTTCCCATGTATATGAACAAATAATTCATCAACTAATGGCCAAACCACATTTTATTTTCTACTTCCCATCAATTGTATCAAAATGAAATCTACACATCTTTAATTTCATTCCATTTTTTAAAACTCTGCCTACTCATTTTGGTTTATCATTCATTATTCGCCCAAGTTTTCAAAACACTTCTCTTTAAACATTTAAACATTAACTTCAAATTCTCTATCTCAATCCCATGAACTATTTCTCCTTAAACATCATATTTTCAAATTTTGGATACAAGCTCATATTGAGTAAAATCCAACTTTCTGATTCCAAACTATTTAACTTTTTATTTTGTCATAATTTGTTTTTTAACCTGCCAATCTTAGGACCTTTAATGGAAGAAACATTTCTAATTCTTTTCCATTTCTCTTATAGTAATATTATCTCAAGGGAATATAGATGACACAGGATGTTCTACCCTGGTCTCTGAGCATGGACTTGTGGAAGCAGCAGTGCATGCTTATTAGTGTATCACTGAATGGCTAAAGTGTGCCAGGATAATAAAAGGCATTGTATATACACTGTGCCTGCCTTTCTACCTAACATTACTGTATTTCATCTTTAACACCCATCTTAGAGATAGTGAGCCAAATAGATGAAAGTAAACTTAAAAAACTTGTCATATTATCAGACAATTAAAAGATAGCAAATGGACTCAAAGACTTGAATCTGTCTACTGGTTTGTGCCCTGTCCTTCAAAGTCACGAAGCATAGTCAATCTCTTCTCCAAGCATCTGGCAAACACTGATTAGATTATCTCTTAAAACCAAGACCTGCCCAGGAAAGATCCTTATGAGCTCGCTCCAGTGAGTTAAGACTCATACTCGAACCTCACTGATACTCCTAGTCAAACTTTCTCCTTTAACTTAAACCATCTTACCATCCTGGAAATTCTCCACTGGATAAGAGTAAGTAAATACAGTGCTCTAGAAACAATCAAACATTTAACATCCCTTACTACCCCCTTTCTACTTCTGGAATATTGCTTATGAAAGACTTTTTTCATTGTAGATTAGTGGTAGCTTCTCTAATAGATGGTATTTCTTTCTGTCAGATCATTTACTGTAGTAAACCAGAGATCAAGCACCCTATTAAAAGTCTACAGGCATGGTAGAACATGTGGGAATCTGAGACAAGAAGAGCGCGTTTGAGATCAAAATGAGCTTAAAAGAAAAAAAAATCCACAAGACAAAACAAAGACAAGAGTCACAATAAAAAGATCTTTTACTCTCTTCTACCTCATAGCCTATAACTAAGTTATAATGTGGCACCCCTCCGCCTCTGCTGTTTTACATCATACCACACCTCTCTCTCAGGTTTTTTTGTTGGTCACAAATCAAGTTCCCATCTGTGTTAGGGAGTTGTTTCTCTTTTAGAAATACTCTTTGGATCCTAGCAATCTGTCTACGTCTTCCCACACCAGGTCTCAGGTTAAGTATAATTTCCACTGTCTAAGGTAGTCCCTCACTTCTGATCCTGTGCATATTTTAATCTGTTTATTTGCTATCTTCTTTTTCTATAGGACTTTGACTGTTTTGACCAATTACAGCCAGCAATGATATAATACTTGGCATGGAAATTCAGTGACTAGTAAGCCTGTGAGTTACACTGTAACTATGTATCTCTGTGAACCTATATCCTATAAAATGCCTGGCACATATAAGCTGATGAGTAAGACCACAAAGAATGGTCTTACAGATGGATGGGATTAATTCACTTATGATCTCTAACTCGAAGAACTCTAGAAGTTCTCCTTCTACAGTATAATTATTTTCAGACCTTTGTGATAGCATTTTCTTCCTGTAGATCTGAGTCAACTCTGTGATAGCATTTTCTTCCTGTAGATATGAGTCGACTCTGTTATAGCTTTACTAACTTGCCTTTCATCTTTCACATATTCTTTCTATTCCTACCAACACAATTTAGTTTACCTCTCATTACTAAAGTATATTTATAGTTATACCTCAGTGACAGATATCTATCAATCTATATGCCTTTCATCTCTTCGCCCTCATAGTTATTCTTCACATAAATTCCCTAAGGTCAAGATTTCTTGTATGAATTTTCTAAGCACACTACCATAAAGTGTGAATAGCAAAGTCATTATCTTTTAAGATGAAGTCATTAGAATAAAGATATGACTTCAAAACTAAGTAATAGACTACATAGATAATTCTGTTGTAATAGTAAAGCCTGTAACTAAGAAGATATATACTGAAAAGCCAGTGAAGTATAAAATTTTTAACAGAACCTGAGAGACTTGTTTATATTGTTCATTTTTAATCTGCACCTGGAAGTACTGGGATGCTACAGTAATCAATAAATATTTGATTAAATAGGAGCGTCTAATGAATGAATGTTTCCAAACTGAGATGAAAGTAGCATTTGTTGAAAATCAGTCTGGTGCTTAGGTAGAGAGATTAGTTAGATTCCTTTAGTGAAATAGTGAACACTAAATTCTCACCACTTCTTTAAAAAATTATATGGACTTAGTTCTCAAATATCTCACATATCACTGAAGAGGAATACAGAAAAGTTTAGATATCTGTAAAAGTTATCTGGCAGATATAGTTACGAGACAATAAAAGCAACATTTAAGTCTGAAACAGGATGTTTACTTTGACGATAACATCAAAAAAATTAGAAAAACATTTTACAGGCAGAAGTTAGAGGTGTAAATGGCTGCACTTCCAAAGCCTATAATCTCCCCAGACAACAAATATAAGCTCTCACTAACTGTTACATGTAATTAAAATAGTATAGATGTATTGATCACTAAACAGTAAAATCTATTACTTTTAGACCAAAATACGATAAAGGCTGATTACTTTTCTTCTAGACTAATGGATGGATTAAAATCTAAAAGTATCTTGCAGATTTAAATGTACTGTGTTGACCTCTGTTGTTATACAGACACAGACTAGACCCTAGCTATCAACACCATTCTGACACACTGACAGCTGGGAAAACAGAGAATAAGAACTCCTTTCAGAGTCAATTTTGCAAATCTTGGTACAGAAGAATCACTGCAGTAAATAGATTGTATGTTATTAAATACAAATAGCTGACCATGGCAGTGGCAGAGGGCTGTAATCCAAGCACAGATTGAGGAAAGAAAACTGGCAATTGAGCCAAATGGAGCTACACTGAAAAACAATACAAAATAACCCCAATGCTAATATACTCTGTAGGAACATACACATACTCTGGTACTAGACTTTACCATTACAGACTTTTTTAGTTGATATAAACTACACATTTTCAGATTATTGCAAACTAAAGCTACTGCAGCATTCAGATATATACCTATGTCTTAAGACAAACGTATACAGATCCCTCAGATGAGAAACCTCAGAAATATGTAAGTTCTTCTTTTACAAACTTCTTGGACCTGGTGCGGTGATCCTTCAATCCCTGAGGCAGGAGAAGCTCTGTGAGTTAGAGCCCAGCTTGGACATATAGTAAGACCCTATCTCAAAATACAAAACAATGTAATATAATAAAACTTAAAGGCTTCCAATAAGTAAAATTTTTATACTATTTTCAAGTAAAAATTTCTCATCTTACCCTGTCTAGTTCCAGTGTAAACTTCTGGTCCCATGACTGATTGGAAATAGGCTTCCAGCTAGTTTGGCCAACCACAGTATTATCTAGCTTCAAAACAGCACAGACATCATCTGTAATTAGAATTTGAAAGTCTGGTTAAAAACTGTAAAATGTTAAAATAATATAATCATCACTATTTTACAGTAACAACAGTCTGAGGATTCTTTGTATAATGAATATCGAACTGTCAAAATTTTAATTGGGTTCTTTTGGATATATAAACATTCCTATCAGCTCCTCCTACATTATCATTTCTGATAAAACACAAACACTAAAAGCTGTTTTTCATATGTAATAATGTAATTCAACTACCCTGCTTATATGTGCATCCATATTAGCCATCTGATCATCTCCCACTACATTTGCTGGATAAAGGGCTCATTCATTGCCTTAAATTTTATTTTCCTCTCCCAGTACCCTCTAAACATAAGAAAGCTACTTCCGTATTCTCTAGAATGTTAAACTGTCATTTGCCTTCCTTCTCAGCTATATGTTATATACTAGGATATCCTCAATGTGCTCCTAAATCTCTTATTTTTGCTTTTACAACCCTGAATGCATCCCCTTCCAAAGCTGATTACAGTCACTATTCTAGCACAATCTCGTCCATTAGCTATTTACTAAAAGTTCAATTTATAATGGTCACCAAACCATTAAAAGAACCAAGATAGAGGATAATAGGAAGAAAAATCTCAAGTGTCCATAGCCCTTCATTTTGGTATAATGAATGATGTTCAACATTTCATTCTTTCAAATGATTTTGTTATTTGTCATGTATTGTCATTCATTTTTAATAGAGCAAAATGTATTGCTTTTCTATTTCTTATTTTAAATTAAAAAAAATTAAATTATGGCAATTAAATCTTTTGGTCCTATTTGGACACTTCCCATTTTTGTCTGTCTCCATTGATAAGGCCCTTTAATCTGTGACATGATTTTAAAAAGCATGGTTACTGAACTGGATAAGTCATCGGTTTTCAGGAGATTGCGACTACTTCCACTTTTACTTTTACTAGTTCTGCTCATAAAAGATGATCTGTTTTCACTGGGACTCCATCCAGGCAGTGCAACCGATGTTGCTTTTGACCGTCCAGGGACGTTCTCTAGGATATCTTGGCACCCCATGAGACGGACTTCCAAAGTACCTGTTAATAAATAAATATGAAGTAAGAACAATTGTAATATACAAAGCCAAGTCTTATCTATTTAGAAAGCGGAAAAAAAAGATGATTTGCTGAAATAACAAAATTTCTTCAACAATCTGTGAGGAATCTGCCATCCTCCTTCATCCACTCAAAGAAACAACTGAGAACTCTTAATCATGATAACTGCAATAGTTTTTATATCAAGGAACATTACCAACCAGAAGGGTAGGCTACACCTATTATGCCAGAACATATGGCTGAGGCAGAAGAGGCCTTTAGGACAGCCTGTAACTAGATAGACAGTGCAAGTTCAGCCTGGGCTACATAAGAGAACCCGTCTTAACAAACTAACACAAATAAGTAACAACTTTAGAAGAACAATATTTACCAATATTTATTTTGTGGGGGGGGGGAGACAAAAAAAACACACATACAAATAATTCTTTGATAATCATAACGATTTTAGAATTATGTGGCTAGAAAACATGAGGGGAAAAATAAAGCTAAATATTAGCATTCAGATTAGATACAAAGAATTCTGAGTGAAATAACAGCTATGCTTAATAGTTTGCCTCGCTGTCTGCATAAACAAACAGCTCCTGTTCTATTTGAAATGTAAAGTTAACATTTTATTTTCTGTATCAGGAAAGTTAAGTAATTATGCGTTATAATTAAGTACAACTATATATTTTTCTTAGACAAATAAAGGTGTTCAAAATGAAAACAAAGAACTGTGACTAAAGCTATCTGGATACATGGATTTGTCACCATGCGGACTAAACTTTTAATTAAAAGTATTGTCTCAGGGCTGGAGAGACGGCCCAGGAGTGAAGAGACTTACTGCTTTTTTCAGAAGACCAAGGTTCAGTTCCCAGTACCCATTGGCAGCTAACAACTGTCTGTAACTATAGTTCCAGAGTATCTGACATCCTGTTCTGCCGTCTAAGTGAACAGCCTGGATGTGGTGCACA
Source organism: Alexandromys fortis (assembly GCF_014885135.2). Lineage (NCBI taxonomy): Eukaryota > Metazoa > Chordata > Mammalia > Rodentia > Cricetidae > Alexandromys > Alexandromys fortis. Next base: position 839,621 of record NW_026067995.1, read on the forward strand.
GACAGACATATAAAAAGACAACACCAAAACACATAAAAAAAATACAAATAAATAAATCTTTTTTTAAAATGTTGCCTTCATGTCGAAATTTTAGGCAGTACAAAAAAAAGGTTGTCTGAGTTAAAGACAATAGCATCAGACAAGATTAATACACCAATGAAATGAATTACACATATGTGAACTATGAATTATACTTAGAACCATGCAAGTTTAAATAAAGTTCCTGATTTAAAAAAAAAAAACAGACAGAATGGGAAACAGAAATATATATATATATATATATATTTTAAGAAGTGGCTAAAAGCTCTCAAAATTTTATGAAAATGATAAGTTCAAGAAGCTCAATGATCACTAAATCAAAGAATCATAAAGTATATCATAGTGTTTTTTTTTTTTTTTGATAAACAGAAAACACCATGGGCAACAAGAAGAAAATAACACTACATACAGAAGAACAGAGATTAAAATAACAGTAGTTTTCTCACTGGAAAACAGGGCAGAACTACTTTTCAATACTTTCAAAAGATGATATGTATTTATTTTAAAACTTATTAAACAGTCCTCCCCCCTTCCCCCCCCCAACCCCCCCTCTCTCTCTCTGACAGGTTTTCTTTGTAGCTTTGGAGCCTGTCCTGGAACTTGCTCTGTAGACCAGGCTGACCTCGAACTCACAGAGATCCGCCTGCCTCTGCCTCCCGAGTGCTGGGAGTAAAGGCGTGCGCCACCACTGTCCAGCCAAATGGTATTCTTAAAATGGGTGAATCCTACTGAATCACTTTGCAGTAGCAAACTTGTTAAGGTAGGAAGAAGAACAATTATCTTTTTGTTCAAGCTTGTTAGGCTATGGAGCAACAAGACAGTTTAAGCAGGGTAGCTATCCTTTTACTGTTGTTCAAAAAGAAATTTGTTGTGCTTGTATTTTACTTGTTTTGTTGAAAACAATGGCAAACTTTTCTCATTTCCAGTGTAAATACTAAGTTGTAAAAGTTATCCTGGGGAAACTGAAAACATCTGGTTACGACTTCAAATCCTGGTGGCTTATTAAATATTTCAGTAATCTCAAAATATTAGGACATGACAATGCTTACCACCTGCTTTCATTTAGAGCAAAAAAAAAAAAAAACCTTAGGATCTTTATTAAACATCTAGAGGTTCCATTCTTTTATGACATGGCATATTTACAATTGCTTGTAACCACATTAGAAATAGGGTAAAACTACATTCTTCACCTTCATAAACCATAATACAAAAAATTTAAAGCACATGAATCTAAGAACTAAATACATTCATAAGCTTTTTTACTAACTCAGTATTGTGATCTACAAAATTATGTTATTAACTGCTATGGCTGTTTTGAGATGAGGCCTTCTGTGTAGCCCCACCTAACTTAGAACCCTGATGGATCTTCCCATCTCAGCTTCCCAGGGTTGGGATTGCCAACATGCACCACTATGTTACAGTTACATACTCTTGGCATAATTGAGTAATACATTTTAAAACAAATTATGAAAAAAAAAAAAAACATGTCTTAGTTAGGGCTACTGCTGCTGTGGTGAAAGTCCATAACCAAAAGCAACTTTGGGATGATGAAAGGGTTTATATTTCAGGTTAGAGTTCCACAGCATAGTCCATCACTGAAGAAAGTCAGGACAGAAAAAACTCAAACAGGGTTGAAACCTGGATGCAGGAAGCAAAGCATAAGCCATGGAAGAGTGATGGCTCAGAGGTTGGGAGAACTGACTGCTGTTCCAGAGGACCTGAGTTCGATTCCCAGCAACCACATGATGACAGACACTCATCTATAATGAGATCTGGTGCCCAGAACACTATATACATAATAAATTTAAAAAAAAAAGAGAGATAGCCAATAAGAAGCTAGAGCTAATAGGCCAAGCAGTGATTTACTTAATATAGTTTCTGTGTGGTAATTTTGGGTCTGGGCAAGCAGGAACAAACAAGCAGCCTCCGCCAACAATATATAACAAAATTGTGATGCAAATGAAAGAATAATTATATTCCTCTAGAAAAACAAATTCCAAGGCAGTCCTTCCCCGCATTACCTACTCAGAAGTGACGTTAAAAATGGCTTACATTTAAGTGAAAAGACACTAGTTAGTAACCAAAGATTTGAAACCAAAGAAAATATAATGAACACTTATAACACAAATGACATTAGTATATACTAAAGCAAATACCATGATTTTGGGTTTGTAATTATTTTTAACATACCCTAACTCTGAAACCAGAGCCAAAGAAACACACTTTGACCCTGGAACCATAGCCAGTGAAAGAAATATGCCCTGTTCCCAAAACTAGAGCCAGAAAGCTATTAAAAAAAATTAAAAAATTAAAAAAAAGATCAGTGAAAGAAACACAGTTTAGTCCTGAAACCAGAGTCAACTTCTCCCCTTGATAAACTGAAACACAAAACCAACCAATTCCTGAATACCCTGACTCTGAACCCAGAGCCAGTGAAAGAAACTTTATCCCTGAACCTAGAGCCAAAGAAACATATTTTGGCCCTAGAACCAGAGCCAGCAAAATTAGCCTTAGCCCTGAAAACAGAGTAAAATAGCTGAAAAAGACCAGTGAAAGAAACATAGTTTGGCCCTGAAACCCCAACTCTGCCCCTGAACAACTAAACTAACGAATCCCTGAGCAGAAAAACTAACCAATCCCTGGGCAGAAAATTTTCTCCCAGATAAAACCCTATTGTGGTTATACGGTCTGGCTTCCCAATTATACCTTTGTAGCTCCAGAGCGGTAAAACCCAAACTTGCTTGCCCTGTTAATGAGCAAATCATGTACAAAGACAATCTTTAACAGCAGAAGGGGAAGGAACACCTGTATGTAACAGTTTTTGTAGAGTACTAAAAAAATGCTGAAATTCTGGCATCTCACACATACAATGCTGGCCCTTCCCTCGCCCCACCCCACACGCCCCCTCTGTCTCTGTCTCTGTCTGTCTGTCTGTCTGTCTGTCTGTCTCTCTCTCTCTCTCTCTCTCTCTCTCTCTCTGTCTGTCTGTCTCTCTCTCTCTCTCTCTCTCTCTCTCTCTCTCTCTCTCACACACACACACACACACACACACACACACACACACGAAGCCTTGAAATAGCTACACATTTCAACTCAAGCTATGATATCCAGGAAAAAGAATCCTTGAGCTAGGTGTGGGGTAAATGCCTATAATTCCAGAATTTGGGAGAAGGGAAAGGAACAAATTCAATATTAAAAAATATAAAGGCAAAGGGCTACCAGGCTTGTAGTCTGGAACTCAGACTGGCAGAAAGCAAAAGAGAAATATAATGGCAGACACCCATCATTACAATGTACCATACATTACACTATATTACATTATTACATTACTGGCTAACACCTGGGCAATGTCCACACAAAGAGAAGCTAATATAAACTATGGACTTCAGATGGCAATGATGTATCAGTGTAGACTCACCAATTATAAAAATTTGTGACTCGTGCCTGTAATTCAGGAGGATGAGTTCAAGGCCAGCATGGGATACAGAGTGAGACTGCATCAAAATAGCACACCCCTAAAACACAAATGAGAAAGGGTGTGTGTGTAAAAAACCCAACCTCAAACTAAAACACACTCATGCCAGTCTGGTTTAAGATGTTGATAGCAGGGGAGATGATGAATACATAGAAATTTGGCTTATGAAATCTTCTATTTCTTGTTCAAATTCTGCATGTGCCTATTATAACCTTTTTAAAAATAATTCACTAATTTAAAATTAATTAATTAAATAGTAAAAAAATGAGAGAATAAGAGACTAGAAAAATCTATAAAAAGGTCATATCATAAGGCTCTAGGAAAAAGTACCATTTATGGAAAAGTAGCAAAAAATCTTTTGTTTAAAAATTTACAAATTACATTACTTGACTGATTATGTATGTATGTGCATACCATAGCATGCATGTGATCAGAGGAAACTATGGGAGTTAGGCTTGTTAGCAAATACCTTTACTTGCTGAGTCATCTCCCAGGCTCTATTGTGTTCTGAGACAGAGGTCTCAAATTTGCCCGGGCTGAACTCATTCTTTAGTAGGTACTTTTGTTATATTAAAAAGAATTTTACTATTAGTTTATGGTAAGGAGACCCTAAGCCAGGAGTTCTCAACGTGTGTGGGTTGTGTCCCTTGGGGTTCTTCAAATGACCTTTTCCTGGGGATTGCCTAAGACCATCAGAAAACAGATATTTACAATTCAAAACAGTAGCAAACTTAGTTATAAAATAACAATGAAAATAATTTTACAGTTTGGGGGGGGTCATCACAACATGAACTGTATTAAAGGGTTACAACATTAGGACCACTGTCCTAAACTTTTGGAACCGTCTCCAGTACAGAAATCTGGTACTCACGGTGTGTCAGACCATGCTGGAGTTTATGTTAACAAGGTGTTTCATTGTAGGTCCCTAAACAGTTTCATGATGGGGAATAACATTTCTAGAAAAGGTAATTATAACATAGGGGGTTGGGGCTTTGAGTCATGTGATATAAGATTGATGCCCTGACCTCCTGAACAGGGCAACTAGCTGGAATTGACTTCACTCACACAGCAATGATTCACTCAATCACAACCACATAGTAAAGTTCAATAAAAATTCAGAACCCCCAAAGCTAAAGTGAACAGCCTAGTTGGTGATAGACATGGATATGTTACGCAGGGCAACAAATCCTAAGAACCCAAAGACCCTCCCAGTTCTTGCATTTCGCTTGTGGCTCAGCCTACTATCTCCAACTCTACTTTAAATTAATTTTATTGGTTAGCATATGAAGTAATGAGTTTTATTTTGGCATTTTCATACATATGTGTCATTTTACTTATTCCCATTCACTTCCCTCCCCATGCTTCCTGCCCTTGCTTGACTGGCTCCCTTTATTTTACCCTCTTCTGCTTTATTACATATACATCTAGGTTCTACATATAAAAGAAAAGATGTATTTTTCTGAGTCTAATTCATATCCTTTATAATAAAACTGTAACGTTAAATACAGTCCTTTATGAGTTCAGCAGTCTGTCCCAGGGAATGGAGCCTGAGGTTCTAAAGAAGTACAGAAGTACAGATGACTGGACCTCCAAGCTTATAATTACATGTCTGAAGTGAAGGCAAGCATATAGAATAACCCTATAAAATTTAAACTAACTTCCAGTAGTTAGCATTAGAATTTATTAAATATCACTGGCTTTTATTATAAATATAGATGCATGAAACAATGTAGTTAAAAAATACTAACAGAAAGCATTAAAGATGATATAATTGTCAGACAAAACAGACTTTACATCAAATTGTTATGACAAAAAAGGACACTATATATTGACAGAAGTCAATTCATGAGGAAGATATAATAATTATATAAATAGAAGCATCTAACAGAGACAAAAAAATGTGAAACACACACACAACTGAAAGAAATAAAGACAGCTATACACAAACAGCCAAGGACCTATACCCTACTTTCAATAATGATCCTACTAGGATAGCTATAATAATTTCAAAACCAACAACAACAAAGGAAATAACAACACTGAACAAAAAGAAAATAACAAGCACTGGTGAAATGTAGAGAACCCTCATGCACTTGTTTTGGGGAATGTTAAACTGAGCAATAGCTGTCGAATTTGATAGCTGTTGTAGAATATTTTTTTAAGGTGTGTTACATTTGTTTATGCTCTGGAACATTTGTTTAATAATGTAAAGATGTGTTGCCTTTGTTTATGCTGCATTTGCTTAACTGTGAAGCTGTGATCCTTTGCCTGTCTAAAACACCTGATGGCCTAATAAAGAGCTGAACAGCCAATAGCAAGGCAGGAGAAAGCATAGGCGGAGCTGGCAGGCAGAGAGGGTAAAAAGGAGTGTAGATGGAGACTACACTTTTGTTCTCCAGCCGCCCAGACCCAAATAATCACACAGGAATTATATTAATCACAACACTGTTTGGCCGATGGGTCAGACATATTCCTAGTTAGCTCTTACATCTTAAATTAACCCATTTCTATTAATCTGTGTACTGCCAAGAGGCTGTGGCTTACTGGAGAAGCATGTTACTCCTTTGATTCCGCCTATTCTCTTTATCTCTTCTCTTTTCAGATTTCCCACCTGGCTTTACTCTGCTAAGCTGTTAGTCAAAACAGCTTTATTTATTAGCCAATAAAAGCAATACATATACAGAAGGACATCCCACATCAAAGGTGGATAAAGGAAGAAGAAATGAGAGAACAAGGAAAAGAAGATGCTAGGAGCCAGTCACCCAACCAATCATGGAGTAAGAAGGAAAGTAAGATAGATATACAGCAATTTTATCTACTTCCCTTAGCCAAGAGGATAACTATATGTTTTTTCTTGGGAGAGAAAAGTAAGAAGGGGAGGATTGGGGGAACTTGGGGAAACAGGAAGATTGGGATAAAGGAAGGTCGGATAGGGGAGCAGGGAAGCACATATCTTAGTTAAAAGAGCCACCTTAGTGTTGGCAAGAGACTTGAACCTAGAGTGGCTCCCAGGAGCCCAAGGCGATGTCCCCAGTTAGTCCCTTGGGAAACTGAGGATAGGGAACCTGAACTGACCCTATCCTATAGCATTACTGACGAATATCTTTCATATCACCATAGAACCTTCATCTGGTGATGGATGGAGATAGAGACAGAGACCCACACTGGAGCACTGGACTGAGCTCCCAAGGTCCCAATGAGAAGCAGATGGAGGGAGAACACGAGCAAGGATGTCAGGACCACGGGGGGTGCACCCACCCACTGAGACAGTGGGGCTGATCTATTGGGAACTCACCAAAGCCAGCTGGACTGTGACTGAAACAGCATGGGATAAAACCGGACTCTCTGATCACAGCGAACAATGAGGACTGATGAGAAGCCAAGGTCAATGACAAGGGGTTTTGATCCTACTTCATGTTCTGGCTTGGTGGGAGCCTAGCCAGTTTGGACGTTCACCTTCCTAGACATGGACGTAGGGGGGAGGACCTTGGACTTTCCACAGGGCAGGGAACCATGACTGCTCTTTGGATAGGAGAGGGAGAAGAGAGGGGGGAGGGGGAGAAGATTGGGGGGAGGGGGAGGGAAATGGGAGGCTGGGAGGAGGCGGAAACTTTTTTTTCTTATTCTCAATAAAAAAAAAGAAAAAGAAAAAGAAAAAAAAAAGATAGATATACAGAAGAAAAGGAAAAAGCCCAGAGGCAATAGGTAGTCAGGATAATTTAAGTTAAGAAAAGCTGACAAGAAACAAGCCAAGATAAGGCCAGGCATTTATAAGTAATAATAGGTTTCTTTGTGTGATTTATTTGGGAGTTGGGTTGCGGGGCCCCCCAAAATCTAGAAGATTAAAGGGGAAAAACAATCCAACAACCAACAACAACGTTTTGGTGTTCCAACATGGGCTAAGAGGAAAAGAAACACCAGAAACAACATTGACACCCAATGTGACACTATAGTAAAAGAAAATCCAACAACAGATAGCTGTTCAAATTTTAAATAAAATGGAGTCATATGACCTGGTATGTGCATTCCTAGATATGTGTTCATCTAGACTGAAAACGGGTGTTCAAACAAAAACATGTACACAAATGTTCATGTAGGTATTATTCACAATATCCAAATGGTAAAAAGAAGCCAAATATTCTAACAAATGAACAACCAAAATGTAGTATAAAACTATAACATGGGCACCATTCAGTCAAAAGATGATTAAGTGTGCTATGTGAAATAAGCCAGATACAGAAGGCAATAGAGCATATAACCTCACTGAAATGAACTAGGAGACAAATGCGCTGAGACAAAAAGCCAATTAATGGTGCCATAGGAAGGTGCCTAGGAAGAAGAATGGGGTACTGAATGAGTACTAGTTTTCTTTAGGGATGATGAAGTGCTCTAGAATTTGACAGTGGTGATGGTTGGATATTACATTATAAGTCTGAATTTTATACTCTTATGAACAGTTTTAAAATAAACTTTCAAGGCTGGGGAGTGAATCTTCATACATGCTAGGCAAGCACTCTTCCACTGAGCTACATTCTCATCATTTATTTAATTTTTATTTTGAGCCAGGGTTTTACTAAGTTCTCCAGGCAAGCCTTAAACTTGTGCTCCTCCAGTTTCAGCATTTCAAGTAGCTAGGTTTAAAGGCGGTGCCATCAGCCCCAGCAAAAGCAATAAATTTTACTATAGGAACCTAAACTATAATTCAAGAAAATATCTGTACAAATGTCCTTGACTCCAACTACTAATCCATAATCTAATGTTAACAAAAACACACACATACATAAAGAGGCACATACTACGCACCGGTTAGCGCTGCTGGTTTGGACAGTGTGCTGTACTGGTTCTGCGTGGATATCATGCTCTGTCGCGGACTTAGGGTTGGTGATGCAACAAGTGAAAGCTCCTCAATGACAACACTGCTTTTGGGATGGTTCTTGGGGAGTTCATTTAACCTTTGCTCTAACGAATATTTTAAAAGGTCCAATTTCTGACTTGATTCATTAAATCTTGCTTGAGCCTTGCAAGGAAAAGAGATATTGTTGTCATCTAAGCCATGATATTCTTCAAATAACATATTAAACAGCTAAAAATTGTTTTTAAAATTACTTCTGAAAGTGCTTTTCTGTCTGTTACTTTTCCTGAGCCAAGTAATTTCATGACATTCTTTGCACCTTCTGCTACTGCAAACTCTATCCTAAAATGATGCCTTAATTCTTCCATTCGAAGCTCAAGAGGACTAATCACAGGTTTTGCTAGAAGAAAAAAGAAACAAAAATTTATTAATTGAATCATTTCATTTTCTAACATCTAGTGATTAAAATCCATGAAAAATAAATGAATTACTGACATTGGGCTCATTCTTAAATCAATAAACACTACAGTAATAAGAGATAAAAGGCTGAAATACAAAATGGTATTTTAAGCCATTATACATACAAATCACATCTGAAAAGGTTCTACACCTGAAGACACTGATATATATATAATTTGATGAGATGGAAACACAGTGGTTCTTCACACTACTAAGTTCCATATTAAGAATTCAACCACCTCCAAAACAAAAATGTTTGAAGGAAAACTGAATCTGTACTGATAATATAAAAACTTTTTGTTATTGTAATTTTTTTTTTTTTTTTTTTTTTTTTGGTTTTTTGAGACAGGGTTTATATGTGGTTTTGGAGCCTGTCCTGGAACTAGCTCTGTAGACCAGGCTGGTCTCGAACTCACAGAGATCCGCCTGCCTCTGCCTCCCGAGTGCTGGGATTAAAGGCGTGCGCCACCACCGCCCGGCTGTAAATATTTCTTAAGCAATAGAACTATTTATATTGTGGTTACATTGGACTAGGTATGATAAGCAATCCAGAGATAAAGTATGTGAGAGGAAGCACAAATACTCGTTGCAGATACTATGACATGCTCCACTTAGAACTTGAATATCCATAGATTTTTGGATCCACTGAGGACATGAAACCAATCTGTAGATACTGAACAATTGTAGTTTCTGGCTCTCTAATAACTAGCTCAAGACTACTACTGGAACAAAAAAATCTAAATAAAGTAAGAAAAATGCTAAACAAAGGAATACTATTAAATAGTAACATGCTTCTTAAAGCATTAATCAAAAAAATCTGCTTATTAAAATGAAGAATTCTGTTCTACATGTGAAAAACAATGGGCAAATATCTGAACGCGACCATCCTATGTAAAACTCAAGATAAACAAATCAAAATCCCTAAGCCAAAACTTTTTCCCTAAACTCTGAATGTTTCTTTCTTTTCCTTTTTTGAAAGGTCTTTTTTTTTTTAAAGATTTATTTTACTACTTTATGGACATGCATGCTTTTGTTGTATGTATGCATGAAAACCATGTACATGCCTGGTGCCCACATAAGTCAGGGAAGGTGTTGAATCCCCTGGAACTGGAGTTACAGATGGTTGTGAGCTACAATGTGGGTGCTGAGAGTTAAACCCAGGTCTTTTTCAAAAGCAATAAGTAATCTTAGCTGATGAGCCAACTTTCGAGCCCATATGCCTCGTTCTTAATGATTTTAATAAGCACTCTAAACTTGTAAAAGACAACAAAACTTAAGTGTACTCCATCACCATTGTCAAAAGCCAGCTCATTGGTCTGGACAGCCTGAAGAATCTGCATTCGAATGACTTCTATTTTTGTCTTGCTATCCTGGAGCAGTTGCTGAGCTGTACCATGGAGTTTCCGATCCTATCAAAAATGAATTAGAAAAGGTAAGTGGAGAAAAAGATAAATCTTTATCTTTTTAAAAGATCAACTGATAACCTAGCAATTAAAAGGGCTAAAAGAATGTGCACATTCTAATAATAAAGTTTGGTCTTGGTCTTTTGAGACAAAGTCCTCCTGTGAAGCCTTGGATGGCCTGGAACTCAATATGTAGACCAGGCCTCCTTATTGCAGTGGTGAAATTAAAGATGTATGCCATCATGTCCAGCTTCTAATAATCTTAAACATATACAGACACATAGACACACAGACACGAGCCATCAAGACTTTAAAGAGAAACATTATTGGTTTAGACAATGAGAGAAAACAAGTGAATCTTACGTTAGCCTGACTGCTTACATTGCCCAGGGTTTTATCCATAATAGGTGTGTGCTCTACCACACACTCAGTTACATCTCCACCTATGTATCTGAAAAGTACAAAGTGTTAATACAGCCATGAACTTCTAGTTACCCTTATAGTGTGTATGTGTGCTAAAGGCACCTACAGTCTGTATCTTTAATATATTTCTCAATACACAATATTAATTCGTGATGCTGAGCCTTACATAGCACTGAACTAAACCTTTAGTCTCTCAATACATAATATTAACTACAGTTTTCAACCTATACCTAAGATCTCTAGACTTATTCATCTGCCCTAAAAACTTGTAGCCTGCAAGACCTACCTCTTCCCATTTCTTCCCTCACCTTGTCCTAGAACAAGGGTTCTAGTGTTATATTGATTCAACTTTATTATCAAAGGTCTACATACAAATAAGATCATAAAGCATTTTTCTTTCTTTGCTTAGCAAATTCCACTTGGCATGATGTCCTCTAGGTTTAGCTATATCATTACAAATATAAGAACACCAGTCTTTAAAATTAAAATTTATTGGGGCTGGAGAGATGGCTCAGTGGTTAAGAGCATTGCCTGCTTTTCCAAAGGTCCTGAGTTCAATTCCCGGCAACCACATGGTGGCTCACAACCATCTGTAATGGAGTTTGGTGCCCTCTTCTGGCCTGCAGACATACACACAGACAGAATATTGTATCCATAATGAATAAATAAATAAATATTTTAAAAAATTAAAATTTATTTATTTATTTAGATTTTTCAAAACATGGTTTCTTTGTGTAGATCTGGCTATCCTGGAATCATTCTGTAGACTAGGCTGTCCTGAAACTCAAGAGTTCACCTGCCTCTATTTCCCAACTGCTGGGATTACAAGCGTGCAACCCCCCACACCCAGTGAAAAATTAAAATTTATTATTGTTGTGGTGGTGTGTGCATGCACATGTCTGTGTTTGAATGTAGACATGCATGTGGTAGCTTGAAAACAACTTTGGGGAGTTGGTTCTCTTTCTATCATGGGATCCTCAGACTTGTACTCAGATCAGGTGTGCACAGCAAGTGTGTTTATCTGCTGAGTCATCTTGCCTGCTCCAGAATCTTCCTTTGAAAAGTAGCACAGTATTTTATTGAATGTTATATGTATATCATACAATTTCTCTATTCATCAGTTAATGGACACTCCTTGAACCCTAGTAATATTTTTAAAAATTCAAAATCGCAATTTTCTTCCATCTTTGTTTTATACAAAATAGGATGAATGTCCCTTTATCATCATCAGTAATACCCAAAATCTGAAGCACGGTATCTGATGTTTACTTCAATAATGTAACTTAAAAATGTTCCAAGATGTCTTCCTATCTTACTATATTTCAGTCAGTTAGTTGGAGAGGCGGCTAAGCAGTTAAGAGTACATTGACATTGCAGAGGACCAGAGTTCAATACCCAGCACCCATGTTGGGCAGCCACAACCTACAACCTGTAACTACAGTTCTAGAGCATCCTCTGCCTTCCTCTGGCTTCTGTGGGCACCTGCACTCACATATATATACCCACATACATAACCATATAACTAAAAAATTAAGTCTTTAAATTTGAGTTAAAATTCAGGGAATGTAACATACATGGGCAAATTTTAATCCTAGAAAATATTTGTGTTCCCTTAAATTAGGCAAAAAGATTAAGGACAGGACTGATTTGCACCGGTGATGAGAGGAAAAGTCTAGAAAATCTTGATAGTCATGAATGAGTTCTTTGCAAATTGAGGAGTTAGTCATCTTTTAAGACTTCAAACAAGATTCTGAACTAAGCAAAATTGCTGTAATTCTGTTTAATTCTAGAATCACTGATGGTAAATGACATAGAAGGACATTAAACAAACACCCACCCAAAGATGTCCATGTTTAATGGGAGAATCTTCTAAGTTACCATACTCAGCAAAGGGATTTTTGTGGAAGATGGATTTGAGATTGTTAATCATCTGACCTTAAATTACAGAGAGTATCCCGGATCATCCAAGTAAACGCAACATGAATAGAAAGGCCCTGAAATGTAAAACTGGAAGAGAGAACAGGCTAGAGTGATGAGACAGACTGTGATAAACAGTGGACACACAGATGGGGAGTCCCAGTGCACAGCTTCCAGAAGATGAAAAGGCTCAGAATGGAATCTTCCCTGCAGTCTCTGAGAGGAAACACTGATCTGCCAACACCTGAACTGCAGCTTAGTGAGGTCTATTTCTGACAAAATAACTATAAAACTGTCACACACAAAAAAGTCTACATTGTTTTAAATCTCTAATTGGTATGATGTTTAGAATGAGCTGTTCCTCATAAGTCTAAGGCTTTACTTGATCCCAGTTAGTTGCTGCTGGGAAGGTTTAGGTGGTGTGGCCTTGCTGGAAGTTGTATGTCACTGGGGTCAGACACTGAAGTTTCAAAAGACATGTACCAGTTTGCTCTCTGGCTCTAGCCTGTGGTTTGAGATATGAGCTCTGGGCTTTTCTGCCTCCATGCTTTCGTTCCACTATTATAAACGCTAACCTCTGGACCCATAAACCCAATTAAACTCTTTTATAAGTTGCCTTGATCATGGAATCATAACAATAAAAAAGTAAGTAATACAATTTGTTCCATACAGTAATCACAGAAACGCAACAAGGAATTTAAAAAACTATCAGATATTAATAGAACTACTATAAGAGTTGTAATTTAGCTGAACAGTGGTGGTGGACTCTTCAAATCTCAGTGCTTGGGAGGCAGAGGCAGGTAGATATCTGAGTCTCTGAGTTGAAGGCCAGTCTGGTCTACAAAGCTAGTTCTAGGACAGCCAGGGCTACACAGAGAAACCCTGTCTTGAAAAACTAAATTAATTAATTAATAACTAAATAAACAATTTTTTAAAGAATAGGTATTCACAACACTTGATTAACGAATCAAATTGGTAAGTAGTTGTTTACATGGTAGGCTAATCTTCACTTATTATTGATGCAAAACCTTTAACTTGGGAATAAAATTGACTACAATAAGCTCCATTGTCCGTGATACGTAGGGCCAGAATTCAAGAAACAGGCATAATTTAGCAGTACCATTTCAGTTAAACAACCACATAGAATGGAACACTGCAGAAAGAGAAAAATGGGTATGTATGGTGTGATGTTTTACAAAGAGAAAAGGTTGAGTTCTTAATTTACGTTTGATGTATTTAACAGAATTAGTATATAATTGGGGAAATGAGTGGCATATTTGTGCAGTTTTTCTTTACTTTTTTTCTGCTCCCAACGCAATAATTTTAGGAACTTCTACCTAGTTTTTACTCTTTTTTTTTTAATTTATTATATATACAATATTCTGTCTGTGTGTATGCTGGCAGGCCAGAAGAGGGCACCAGATGCCATTACAGATGGTTGTGAGCCACCATGTGGTTGCTGGGAATTGAACTCAGGACCTTTGGAAGAGCAGGCAATGCTATCTTAACCTCTGAGCCATCTCTCCAGCCCTGGTTTTAACTCTTTAATAAAATATTTTGATTTCATGCCAAGTAAAGAAGTCAGGCTCAGACACATTACTAAATCCCTTTGATATAAGGCAGAAACATATACCCCATATACATTTGTTAATTACCCTTTACCAGTGAGGAATCTGTTTGAATTTGGTATCTGTCTGAGGCACAGCATATACACTGTTATGAATACAACTCTTAACTTTTCAATTTTAAAAGGAAAGCATTTTTCCTTTTCTTCTGCTTCTGGAGTGTTAAGAACATCAGACAAAGCAGAGTGGTGGTGACGCACACCTTTAATCCCATTACCAGGAAGCAGAGGCAGGCGAAGCTCTGTAAATTCGAGGTTAGTCAGGTCTACAAAGCGATTTGCAGGACAGAAAAACCCTGTCTTGGAAAATAAATAAAGAAGGGAGGGAGGGAGGGAGGGAGGGAGGGAGGGAGGGAGGGAGGGAGGGAGGGAACATCAGACAAATCAAAGATCTGAAATAAGAGAAATGTTTGCTCTGAAACTCATAATTTAATCAGACATGAATCAAATTGTCTCGCGTGTGAAAATGACTACTTTCGTAAAGCTGTTGGTTTCTATCAGAAACTGTAAAAGGAGATACAGCTCTCTGAATACAGAGTTTCTGTGTTACATAATACTAAAATTATACTGCTAGGGCATAATTATGGTTAAAATCTTTTAGGGCAAGAAAAGAATGGTACAGTACCTCATCTTTAATGTGAAATTATAATTAGTAAGGCAATTATGCAATGCTATGTTTTTTTAGTAAAGCCATTTTTTTTTATCTTATCACTATGATGATTTGTTTTTTCTCTCTCCCTCCCTTCTCCCCTAACACCCCCATGAAAAAGCTTCTTATTATCCAAGGCTGATATCAAACTCATTGTGTCACTAAGGATGGCCTTGAATTTCTAGTCTTGTCTCTGACTTGCCTGGTCTAAGTACTGATAAGAGCAGAAAGCAGGATAGTGTGCAGAACAGGCAAGCACTTGCATCAGCCAAACTATGTCCTTATCCCAGAAGTTCTTTTAACTATTTTAGTATAACATGAAAGGAAAAAACTAAATGGACTTTCCCCACACAGATCTTTTTCAGAAGAGCTGCTCAAATGTCAACAGTGTGATGAAGGTTTTTAAAACTGACTTAGGATACCACCTACCATCTTCAGCAGTGTATAGTTACTATACCAGTTTTAGGCCAATATTTAACTAACTTTGGACTAAAAATAATTTCTTAGGGTTCCACCAAATAGAATAATTAAAGTGAATACTAATAATAAGCACTTTACAATGCTTGATAATTATAAGTGCATTGGATATTTTATAATTATAAGTAAAAATAACTATAAATTTCTTATTTTCAACTTATGTATCATTTTTAATTATTGAAAGTAGATTCTTTGTCTCATACAATACATCCTGACCATAGTTTCCCCTCTCTCCACTTCTCCTAACTCACCCCCAGATTCACTCTCCCTCTGTTTCCCTTCAGAAAAGAACAGGCCTCCAAGAGACAACAACCAAAAATGACAAGATACAATAAGACAATGCAAAAGTCTTCTAAGTATGCGCTGCTCTTGACCTAATAGAAAACAGCTGATCAGTCATGACAGCGCATGCCTTTAATCCCAACACTCAGGAAGTGAGACAAAGAGATTTCTGTGAGTTCAACGTCAGCCTGCACTACATAACAAGTTCCAGCCAGCCAGAGCTACATAGTGAGACACTGTCTCAAAAAAATGAAAGAAATTTTAAAATGTACTGCTTTGTAAAACCATGCAGGTATAACATACATTTCACAAATACACAGCTATCAAATAAATAAGCCCATTATAAACTTTTCTATCATACTTGTAGCTTATTTTTCATACATTAAATATTACCATACTCATTAAAATACAAGGTTTGGCTCGTCAGAATCCTAACCCAAGCTTTTAGTTTGATAGACATTGAGAAAGAAAGACAGACAAAGGGGTATTTCCCAATTAGAAAAAAGTATGACAAGGGTTGAGAACAGAAGGAAAGGAAGAAAACATTGGAAAAAGCCCTAGATTTTAATAGTTTTGTGTATTATCTGAACATAAGCATAAGATTCTTCAACAAATCTTATCAAAAGCTTCACAACCGAGAAAGTGCTAATAAATACTACTCCTTAGACAATAAGGTAAGATAGATATATCGCACTGCCCAGGTCTCTGTATTAATAATAATAAAAATGTTAGTCGTGTAAACTATAAAGTAGAAATAATTAGAGTATACAGATATGAAATCAGAAAAGAACAGTGTGCAACAGGGGCCAATGGAGGACAGTGGTAACCAATGAGTGACAGTGCGGCGTTCAGTCTTGTGGCAAGTAAAGTATGTCAGAATACTAGGAAGGAATTCTTCTAAATAGTACAGACAGTAAAAAGCAAAGCAATGTCCTTGGCTTACATAAAATTTGCATTTTAATGTTAAACACAGGATGACGGAATTGATCATGTCGCAGGCATGGCTGCACAAACCTAGAAGAATCTCACCACTTAGAAGGCAGGAGGCAGGAGCATCACAAATTCAAAGCCACCTTAAGCACATAATGATTTCAAAGCCAGTCTGGTCAGACAGCGCTGTAAAAGAACAGCACTGTGAATGTGAAGAAGACATCCATACCCTGTGTGAACCAATTAGCGGCAGTGTTATGAAGAGGAGAATTGTTGCTATTTCACTTGGGACAGTAATAAAGAGCTTGCTGTGACATGATTGCATCTAAGAACTTAAAAAAAAAGTCATGAAAATATTTAGGAGAAGAAAATACTTAAGACAAAGGCCCTGAGTAGAATGTGCTTGCTATATTCAAAGGGCAGGAAAAGGCCAGTGATGATACAGGACAAGGTGGAAAAGCTGTTTTTAAAAGATAAGATACCCAGGGATAAATTTTCTGGGTTTACCAAATCAGAATCAGGACTTAGGATTTTGTTTAAGCTAAGATAGAAAGTATTGGGGTTTGAGTAGGAGGTTGAGAATATCTGACCTAATATTTGAAAGGGCAACTCTGACTACCACATACATAGTGGTTACTATCATATAGAAACCAGTAACTAGACTGCTGAAGAGGACTTGATTGCCAAACTGAGAGTAATTATTGCCTGTTCCAAAACTTCTTATTCCCTCTTGTGAATTTCTTATGAATAGCACATTCAATTCAATCTGCCTACATGCCATCTAAGGGTCAGTTTTGACTGTGTTCTTCCTCATTCAGATACCAATAGCTTGATTCTATGTCCTTTATTTTTACTGCTACTTCAAGACACATGAAGTCATTTAACTCCTATAAAAACAAACTACTCAAACTTCGATCCTCCCCAAAGATGCCACCCACTTGCATATGTACTTGTAGATATGTGTATATCATACACACAAAAAGTAAACTTTACTTACTCTCAACTAAGGTTAAAAATGGTACTACAAATTTGTGTTATAACTCTATCAATAACCTCACTGTCTTAACCAGGCAACTCATACCACCATCCCTAGAAAGTAGTTGCCTTTTGTTTGTGGAGACAGTTTCATTACATTACATAGTCCATGCTGGCCTTATAGTTATGATTCTACTGCCTCAGCATCCTAAGTGTTGGGATTATAGGTATGAGCCATTAAGTCCTGCTGAATTTAGTTTTTAAGTATCAAATTGTCTTTCATATTCCACAGTTAAGATTTAAATAATTTGTTATAGAACTTCAGTGGTCCTTCTCCAGATTTCCAGAGTCATTTGCTCAAGCCACTACTATTATTTGCAATTGCCTTTTTAAGATAAGTCTTCTAAAAGCTTATATCCAAGTACCTACCATGCATATTAAACTAGATCCTTTCAATACTCTAGAGAATTCTAATTCAATTTTATCTCTAATCTTATAAAAATGTACGTTGATCCTTTGAGAAGTTACCAGTTAAAATCACGTCTAGACAGAAGAGAGATGTTAAGACTGTGTTGGTGAATACAGCAAGCAGCTGCTAATAGGCTTTGGTCTTCTAATTAAGTATAATTAATTAAGAGATTTCCTAATTATAATTCAAAAGCTACAGGAATGTAAATATCTGTTCTAATACTATGCTTACAGGTCTGTTTAGTTTCGACCTGTGGTTTTTGTAATTTATCCACGTACTTCTTTGATTTTAGTATGTTCATAACACTGTTCAACTGATATATTATGGTTCTTAGTCTTACTATTCTCCAAGAACTCTAGGAGAATACAATGGAATCTATGGTCCTTTTATCCACACTTTAAAGGGATCTCTTAAAACCTTCAAATTAATCCATAAACCTAGGATTTAAAAAATCTTATGACAGACAGACAGCACTAACTGGCTTAATTTAATTTTAAAATGCTTGGCATCGTGTAGCAGAACGTTTCATAACTTTTCATAAATATAAAAATTTCCTATACTAAAGGCCAATAGTAAAACCACTAAAAGCCAATAAAACTGGGCACATTAGCAAATATCTGTATTCCTAGTATTTGGGAGGCCAAGGCAGGGCGGATTGTAGGGTGAGGCCAGCGTGGGCTATATAGGGAGACACTGTCTCAAAAAAGCATTAATTGGAGATGACTTGGTGAATTCAGAGATTTGTGGTTCTTCAAGTGACAGCTGAGTGTGCATTGCTAACCAAGATCCATACCACCAAGGAACACCATAGAAGAGGGAGTGGAAAGACTGTAGTATGTGGACAACAGAGAGATGTTAACTGCCACCTTTGAGGCAAGACACTGCCACTGTAAACATAAACCCACGGCAGTTTTGGTGGCTCACACAAGTGTAGGCCTGTCAACAGAGATGCACAAATAAAGTGTTCATAGGGCCCTCTCCCTAATGAGCCACTGGCTACTGAGAGATTTTGGAAGAGGAAGAGTTAGCACCTTTAGTTGTATGCTCACTGTTGAGTGAGACAAGCAACCTTCAGTGGATAGTTTCACCCAGTGATTGCATAAATGACTCTGGCTAAATTCACTGGGTCAAAAAGTAAAGCAAAACTGACATGAATATCTGAAAGGAACTATAACGGAGGGTATTGATAGGGAGATTAAAAACAGAAATTTATAATTATTATTATAATTTTATCTCCAAGGTTAGTTAAAGGTTAGTGAAGCAATAGTCTATCAAATAAAAACATATTCCACTAAAATTTTTAATATCATCTAGCTAATTTTCATAATTAACCTTAAAATCCTGCTTATTATACATATCTTTGTTCAGTGGAAGACTGGGATACAAGACATTAAGAAATGATCCTCTCCGTTCTCATTTCACATTCTTTCCAAGCTGAAATACCAAACAGCTCTACACAAACACACACACACACACACAGACACTGAGGCAAGTGAAAAGGCTTAGAGTGAAGAATATTGATGTGGGATTCCCTTCTGTATGCTTTGAATACCATTGGTTAACTAAGAATCTGTCTTGGACCTGGCAGGGCAGAATAGAGGTAGGGGAGGAAAACTAAACTGAATGCTGGGAGAAAGAAGGTAGAGTCAGGAGAAGCAAAGGAGCCACAAGAGGAGAAGGATGAAAGATGCTAGCTGGAACCTTGCCAGTAGGCCTCAACCTTCATGGTAAAATATAAAATATTAGAAATGGGTTAATTTAATATGTAAGAGCTTGCCAGGAATATGCTAGAGTCATTGGCCAAGCAGTGTTTTAAATAGTTTCTGTGTGATTATTTCGGGGTGGAACAGCCAGGAACAAAAAAGTGGCCTCCTACAATAGGATACCTGCTCCCAAACCTGATGACCTAAGCCTGACCCCTGGGACTCACATGATAATATGTGGGAACTAAATCCCACGGCTGTCCTCTGACTTCTATACATGCTGTGGGCCCAAACACATACATACCACACCAAAAAAATAACACATACGTGTAAGCTTTAGAATACAAAGAAACACTGATATCCAGAGATAAGAATCTTTAAAATAACTGAGATTAGATAGGTAGAATTTATAATAAATGTACCCCAGATTTTCAGAATCATAAAATCTATGAAATTTTATGTTGGGAAGAATCATTAGTATAATATGAGTCAGATGTTCCCAACATTTCTTTTTCCTGCCACAGTATATTTAAAAACATATGCTCCCTCAACACAGATTTTCAAATGGTAGTTACAATATTAGAATCGCAAGAATATTCAACAGTAAGTCATGTAATTGGTAATTCTAGGACCCCCTTTCCCAACGTCTGTTAGTGGCTGGAAAATTCATTATCGTCTTGATTCTTTTGGGGGAGTAGATTTTTTTTTTTTGTTTATTCTGATGTGATTTTAGGTTCACAGAAATGTCACAAATACAGAAAACTAGGTTTTGAGAAAATACACAATTTTTATACTATTGCTTTTAAAAAATTTTTTTCTGTATTTTCTAACTTTGAGGCTAAAATTGTCTCAGGACCATTATATACTGTTTAAACTCCAAAATTATCAACCCAAACCAAAACTATATGAAAAATGTGTCACTAAATGGAATGAAAAAGATGCTTATTTGCAGTGGGAGAGCTTTAGAAGGTGGTAATCACCTGTTGACCTCAGCAGGGATCTCACATTGCCAGAAGAAGCAGGTCCATCACTCTGTGAAGATGTGCCAATGACAGTCAAAAGACTCTTATTGACACCGGGGTAACAAATGAATTTTAGGGAGTAGGTAAACTCATAAATATGGAATCTACAAATACTAGGGACTTTACTTACCTTTGAAGAGCCATTTGAGTACATCTGTATCATGTTCTCTGCACCTTGCTTTACTTTAAGCTCTATATCCAGTTGTTTCTGCAAGGCCATCAATCTATTGTTGCTAGTAGAACTACGAGAATCACTATTTGGAGTATCTGGAGTCCTTGGACAATCTGTGCATAAAATATTATGCTAATGTTACTAGGACCAACTGCTTACTGAAACTGGATGTCAGGATGAATCTGACCAAAATACATTATCTGCAAGTGTGAACATGGCACAATAAAACCCATTATAAAGTGATACACATTAATAAAAATTATCATTGGAAATAAAATCTGCAAGTTAATATATTCAAAGAATAAGAGTTTGAAATAATTTTCAAGCCACTTAAATGGAATTTTTGTTTATAAATAATAAAAATTTAAATAATTTAAGCAAAGGAACTACCTGAGTGACAGAACTACCTGCTAGTTCAGTATTATACCCTATAGATCTAACCATTCGGGGCCTGGCATGGTATAACCCCTATAGGACGTTGAGGCCACTGTGGGGTACAAAGTGACCTTAAAATCAGTCTAAAGCTGAATGATACCTGTCCAAGGCTTTTTTCTTAATATTACTACTTTTAAATTAAATCACAGCAATTTGAATACTCTATTCAATAATAAAATTCCCCTTTGTCACATTATTGATAAGAGAATAAAATATCCAAATATTACACAAATTCCACCCTGGTGATTCTCTATAAACAGAACTGACATTAAGTGCTAATGAATTAAGCATAAAATGTGCACATTTTGTTTTATACTGTGATAATGTTCAACTACAATGGAAGCTGTTCAAGATGTACAAAATTACATCAAATTTTGTAATAGGTAGGAGTAAAGAGATCAAATGTACTGAATATTGTGCTGTTTACATTTACATTAAAAAAGTATATTGACTTCAAAAATGACTGTTTGACAACTGACTTCTGATAATTTGACTATGTCTCTAAATGTTCATATTGACGGTAACTGGTTTCTTTCATATCCACACTTGTTCTTGTAATTTAAAAACAATAGGCAGGACAAACAATTAGGCCAGACATAGAACATTACACCTGTAATCTTGTCAGGAGGAAGAGGAATACTTTAACTTCAAGGCCTGCTTGTACTACAGAGCAAGATCCTGCCTCAGAAAAAAATAAAAAACAAAACATTTATGTACAACTTACTAAATACAATTACTAATCAAAATGTTTTTAAAATATGAGCATATACAGAAACAAGATTGTTCAACAGGTACGAGCAATTACTATCATGGCTGATGACCTGAGTTTGATCCCTAAGAGTTACACGATGGAAGATAGAACCAACTCCAAGTTGTCCTTTGACTTCCACTGTGATATGCATGCCAAAATCCATACACACACCCAAAACACACTCAAATAATAAGTGTAGCAAATATAAATGAATACACAAGTATCAATCTTCATAAGAAGCCCTAAACTATCACATTCATATTCCATTAAGAAAACTAGGGTACAAAATTAGTTAAGAAACATGTTCCATGCCATATAGCTATTAAAGTAGAAAAAACAGATTTGAATTTAATCAATTCTATTTTGACCTCTACCCTATTGATTGCTGTGCTATGTCATGTTTAGCATGTATTCTTTTATGCATTTAAAGGCCTATAAGCAACTACAACACACTCTGTATATGTATGCATATTTATGAAAACAACAGTATAACCATGAATCACATGAGTATGTATGCTACTAATCCTTAAGTAACCCTTTGAGACAGATATTACCTGCTTCAAGACTCAAACAAAGCCACAGCTAGAATTCACTTTAAGAAATAGTTCTATTTTAAGTGAATTAGATGGTGGCACACGCCTTTAATCCCAGCACTCGGGAGGCAAAGGCAGGTGGATCTCTGTGAGTTCGAGACCAGCCTGGTCTACACAGCTAGTTCCAGGACAGGAACCAAAGCCACAGAGAAACCCTGTCTCGAAAAACCAAAAAAAGAAAGAAAAAATACAACACATTCTTATAGAAAATGACATAAATGTACCTATGCTTTCAAATTAGCACACAGGAACTATTGACCATATGCAGTACAGGGGATAAAAGTGCTTAGATCTAGCTGGCTGTGGGGAGCACGCCTTTAATCCCAGCATTCTGGAGGCAGAGGCAGGTGGATCTCTAAGTTTGAGGACAGGATGATCTATGGAGAAAGTTCCAGGACAGTTAGGGTTACACAGAGAAACCTGGCCTCAAAGGGGGAAAAAAGAAAAGCACTTGCATTTAAATTAGACACTGGGATCCAACTCAAACCTTGTAACACAGTAAAGTTACTGAATGGCTGTGACACATGTTTTTCTAGGATGAAAACACCACGTGCCTCACAAGATTATTGTGAAGATTAAATGGGTTATGTATAAAGACTTGAGAAAAGGGTATGGTGCATAGTAAATATATAATAAATATCCCCATATTAACTGTAGAAAAAATCTCTGCTGAGATTATAATACAATCCATAATATAGTTCTGAAAACATTTTTTCCTTTTCCCTTTTTGTATAAATGATATAAAGGTTGTATAAAATACTCAAATCACACAGAATCTGGGACACAATTACCATAAAAGCATATTTAAATTAGAAGAACTAAAGTCTATGGAGAGTACAAAGCCCTCTGCCGAGGAAAGAACAGGAATGTGTTGTTTGTAAAACTGTGGATGGTGTTTAGCCTGGGACGAGGGGAGAAATGATCCCTGTCTAAACATTTGCCTGTAAATGAAATGAAAACTGTCCTCTTGATGTTTCCATATGGGTCAGAGAATCAGTGGGTAAAAGGTGGTGGGGACACAAGTTGTACCGTAAGATGAATTCCTTGTAGTTAGGGTTGTTTAACAACAGTATGGCTTGCCTGAAGATGTAACAAAGTTCTCTGTCTCTAGAAACATATATACATTTTTTTCTTTTTTCCTTTTGGTTTTTCCGGACAGGGTTTCTCTGTACCTTTGGAGATTGTCCTGGAACTAGCTCTTGTAGACCAGGCTGGTCTTGAACTCATAGAGATCTGCTTGCCTCTATCTCTCGAGTACTGGGATTACACCACCACTGCCTGGCCATATATACAAAATTTTATATGTTTTGGTAGAGACGGTGTATACTGAATTCCTGTATATTACTGCAGGTTGACTCTGACACTGAACTACTTACTGTGTGTAAAGTTAACGAAGTAGTATACACTGACTTCAGTCTGAAGAACCACAGGAGCAAAGGAAAAGAACAGGTGAGCCAGAGCTCTAGTCTGTATTGCATGGCTAACCTTGTAGCTGTTAATAATCAGTGTGGTTATAACTACATACTTAACATATCTGTACTGCAGCTATTATAAGGAGCTTAAAGCACACTAAAGGTAAAATAAATTAAATCAAGGCTCATCTAAGCAGTGGACAGTCCTCTTCACTTAATCTTTACATAAGTAATTCTAAGGTCACAAATGCAAGCACCAATTTTTGGTATGTGTTTTTTAAATGAGATGCTGCTGCTGTGTTCTCTCTCTCTCTCTCTCTCTCTCTCTCATCTTTTCATTTAGAAATTAGAGAAATTATAGCTAGTTATGTGATCTGTCATGCCTGACTTCCAGCACTCAGGCAGCTGAGGCAGGAGGATCACTGTGACGCTGAGGTCAGCATGGGCTAGAGAGTAAGACCTTACTGAAAATGGGAGTGAGGGGGATGCAAACTCTGCAAGCTTCCTGTCTGCTTGTTTCTCATTTTGTCCTTGGTTACTGGTAACTGGCAGCTTTAGAAATAAATCATTTCCAGTGTACTTGCTAGTATTTCAAAACCGTGGTAACAAAAAGCCTTCACTAATGTTCATTGCACATAATAAAGAAAATTTGGGTTGGTGAGATGGTTCAATGGAAGGGAGCTCGCATCAAGCCTACTGACCTGTATGTTCAAGGCCGAGGACCCTGACTCCTGAAAGTTATCCTCTAATCTCCACACATGCACCCTCCTTCATGTGTATACAAATGACATAAAGGGATGTAATATGACCAGGTGGTGGTGACACATGCCTTTAATCCCAGCAGTCTCTAACCACCTGCAAAGGAAAATTACCTTCCCCAAGGGAGTCTCACTGGTATACAAACCCCTACACACAAACGTGTGTGCAAGAATAGGGAGAGAAAAGAGACAAGGCAAACATAACCACAAGGGGAAAAATTGGGAGTTGTGATTAATGGCAGAAACTGAAGTAATATGTAGAAATGAAAAGTGAAATTTATTCTATGGCACTGCTGAAGCATGCATGGGCAGACTGAATATGGTGGTTCTGTTGAATTTGTTTCAACAGAAACAAGTTTCTGTTTATTGGGTTTCATAGTCTAAGTTGATGAGGACGACTAAGCAGGTCTCTTCCTCAAGAGGATACCAGATCTCATTACACAGATGGTTGTGAGCCACTATGTGGTTGCTAGGAATTGAACTTAGGACATATGGAAGAGCAGGGAGTGCCCTTAACCGCTGAGCCATCTCTCTAGCCCCAAAGTAATATGTAGATGCCTCGTCATAAAGGGAATCTCTGACATGTTACAAATCTGTGCTATATTTTTTTTATAGAGAATGGAGGACCACCTGAAAACATAAATAAGGAAACAACAGGATCAAAACATTATTAGAAAGCTTGAATGAGTTTTGCACTTATAATCCCAGCACTAAGGAGTCCAAGGTCACTGTTAGTTACTACCAGGGTTAAAGCCAGCCTAGGCTACAAGATCCTGCCTCACAAAACAACAAAAACACAAGGAAGCAAGCAACCTATCCAAACCAACTCCCCACTGCATACTTTGTTAAAAATAATGCTGGCAGCAATGTTTAAATTGGAAGAAAAACTGGCTGAAGAAGAAAATACAGATCTGAAAAGGACAGAATCAGGCCTTGGTGATCTGAATGGGGAAGTGAAGGTGGCCATAAAAATGATATCCATCCTAAAAGCCAAGTTTTAATTATGGCCACTGATGTCATTACTATAGAAAATGTGGGCAAAAATTTAGAAGTGGGTTGTGTCCCTTGTGGTTCTTCAAATAACCCTTTTCTGGGGATTGCCTAAGACCATTAGAAAACAGATATTTACAATTCAAAACAGTAGCAAACTTACAGTTATAAAATAACAATGAAAATAATTTTACGGTTGGAGGGATCATCACAACACGAACTGTATTAAAGGGTTACAACATTAGGACCACTGTCCTAAACTTTTTGAACCGTCTCCAGTATAGAAATCTGGTACTCATGATGTGTCAGACCATGCTGGAGTTTATGTTAACAAGGTGTTTTATGATGGGGGATAACATTTCTAGAAAGAGTAATTATAACATAGGGGGTTGGGGCTTTGAGTCACATGATATAAGACTATCAGTACAGCTCAGAGAACATATCCTGACTAGAGATACAGCTTTTGAGTTATCAGAAAATAGAGCATGGTTAAAAGATCTCTAGGGATGGAACTTCAGAAGGCCAGAACATACTGATTTGTTATCACCCATCCCCACCACAAATTTGTAATACATTTGATATGCTGCTTCTGGTGCTTTTCCTTTTAAAGTAGCATTTGTAATGCACATGCGTGTGTACACATGCAAATGTATCATAATGGAGGTGTAGATGCTAGAGGACTAATTGTAGAAGTCAGTTCTTGCCTTCCACCACGGAAGTCCTGGAGACAGAATTCAGGTCACCAGGTAAGGCAAGAAATCTTTACTCCTCTAAGCCATCTTACTGTCTGGCTTCTGGCATTTTTAATATTTTGACAAAACCACAACTGAGTGCTTTGAAGAAATATTAGCGATTTAGAACATGGGAATATCTTTAGATCAAATGCTTCCCTGATCTTTAAAAAACATTTATTTTTATTTCATGTGCATATGTGTTTTGCCTGCATGTATGTAAGTCCATCACATGCACGCAGTGCTTGTGTCGGCTGGAAGTGGAACTGGATCACCTAGAAATGGAGTTACAAGTGGCTGTGAACTGCTATGTGGGTGCTAAGAACTAAACTCAGGCCCTCTGCAAGAGCATCAAGTGCTCCTAGACATCTCTCTAGTCCCCACTGATTTACTTTCCTTCCCTGTGCTAGAAAACTTTTCTTAAGATTTTACTTACATCCACAGAGGTTTCACATTCTGATCAGCTGAGCTTAGGTGCCTTATGCTTGACACATATGCTATTACAAACAGCTTGTTCACAAATACCCCAGTGAAGAACATACTGTCTAGCTTCTTTTTCTTTTTATAAATAATAAAAACAAAGTCTGAAGGTCATCCAAGTGGTAACCAACCATAAAGCAATGTAATGATCTAGCTATGTGACTACTCAATCATATATAACCTTTGGTCTTCATTTATAGCTAATTGACTCTATGCTCAAAATTCATCAAGGTGTACTTGTACAGCCTGAGTGTCTGCTTAGGAGACAAAGCTATTTACTTCATTTAAAACAGTTAAGAGAAAAGACAGTTAAAACAAACCAGGCCAAATCTATATTAATAAAAGTACTATACGGAAGCACTACTTATCTATTTCCTTAAGCGTCTATCTATCTACAAGTCCACAAGGTGCTAAGTACTACTTATTAACCAACATTTCGGTTTACACTTGGCACTTAAAGACTGATTAATTTCTATGTGAGCTAACAAAGAACATTCCATGATATTATTCTTTTTAAAGTTTTATTTTACTTTTAACTGATGAATAACCATTGTATACAATATGATGTTTCATTTCTACACCAGAAATACCCAAATCATGCTAATTAACCAGCTCTTTGTGCTCTATCTCTGAGTTGGATGTTTTTAGGTTAGGCAAATGAACTGATATACAATACTTGTCACTTTATATAGCTTATTCTACTTGTGATAATGCCCACTAGGTTCACACATGTTTCAGTAACTGTTTCCAGCTATTTAAGAGCTTAATGGTATTCCCCATGTATATAAAAGCATGCGAGGGTGCAGTGATACTAGATCTTGAACATAGAGCCTTGTGCTTGTTAAGAGTACTGTCAAATGAGCTATATTCAGACTGAAATTTTACTTTTAATCCATTTGTTTACTGATGACACGTCAACTGTGCCCACAGATTAGATATGGTGGAAAATATTGCAAGAAACACGGGGGTGTGGCCATCATCTCTTTGATGTGATAATTTTGACTCCTTTGATTAAAAACCCAGAAGAAAGACACACTACTGAACTATATGGCAATTCTTTTGTGTTTGTAGCACTAGAGACTGAATGGGGGCCTTGCACACACTCTTACTACTGACGTATTTTTTCTTTTACTTATGACAAAACTCCATTCTGTTTCCCATACTAGATTTGCTAACTTGCAATAGCACCAAGAATACACAAGAATTTCCTTCTCTCCATCCTTGTCAGTATGGATCCTTCAACTTCTAAATAATTAACTCATCTAAATGGGGGGAAAAATGTCTCTCTCTGGTTTTCAGCTATATTTCTCGAACAATTAAGTATTGAACAGACACTTCTATTTGCATGTCCTCTGAGAAGTACCTACAATTAGAGTTTCTGTTTTGTTGGGTTTTTTTTTTACCCCCCCCCTTATTTTTGTGGTATGGGTAGAAACCAGAGCCTCACACTCTCAGTGAACTACACCTACAGTTCTAGTCAAGCTTTTGGTCTTTTTTTTTTTTTTTAAATAAAACAAAACAAAACAAAAAGCTAAGGTAATTAATGTTTTCTTTATTGATAGTCTGAGTTCCTCAAAAAATACTGTAATATATGATTTGCATATATTTTCTGCAACCTGTATTGCCTCTTCAATCTATTATTTCCTTTGTCATGAAAAAGTCTTTTAAATTTGCTGTAATCCCATTTATTTATTTATCTATTTTCAAGAAGGCCTTACTCAGGTTGATGACATGGAATTTTTTTTGTAGTTTGCTTCTAGTAGCTTATAGTTTCAAATCTTACACTTAAACATGTAATCCATTTTTAATTTATTCTGTTATAAGGGTGAGTTAAAGGCCCATTTTATTTTTCTACATGTGGCTATCCAGCTTCCTAAACACTATTTATTGAAGCGGCCTTCTCTAATGCATATTCCAAGCACTTTGCCAAAACTGCACAAATGTGTAGGCTTATCTCTGGGCCAGATAACTTCATTAGTTGATATGTCTGTTTTGTGCCAATATCATGCTGTTTTAATTAGTATAGTTTAAAAATATACTTTGAAAACCAGTAATCTGATACTTCTAGTTTTTCCTTTTTCCTAAATGGCTCTGGTCATTCAATCTTCTGTGATCCCATACAAGTTTTATGGATACTGCCTATTAATATCTCTGTGAAGAATGATATTGGAGGCTGGCAAAATGCCACAAGGGGTCAAAGTGTTTACCATCCAGGACAATGACGTAAGTCTGAGCCCCGTAACCTAGGATGTATGGAGAGAACCAATTCCTGAAAGTTCTTCTGATCTCCACACATGTGGCTCATAAACACATACATATACATGAACATGCATACCCCACATGCTGCTAATAAAAAAAATACTGAGTTTTTTTTGTCAGAGACTGCATTAAATCTATTTTACATCTTCCAATGACTCAAACATATCCACTGTGCTATATCCACAATCCTTTGTATTTACTTTGTATTTTTAACACATTATATTTATCCGTATTTACTTTGTATTTTAAGACATTGCCTAACTAGCTTCTCTGGACTGGACTTAAATTCACTTTGTTGCCCAGGGAGACCTTGAAGTTGCAACCCTCCTACCTTCTAAATTAGTTTACAGGCCTGCACTACCAGACTTGTTTACAATACTAATTATTCTATGGATGAACACAAGACATTTTCCAACTGATTTAAGACATTTAAATTTTTATAGGCAATGTTTTACAATTTGAATTAAACAGTTTGTTCATCTACTTGATTAAATGAGGTACTAAATATGTGAAATATGCTATTATAAGTAGGACTATTTTCTTAATTTCTTTTTCAGATATTTTACTATTGATGTATAAAATACTACTAGTTTTGTATGTTGATTTTGTATTACACAACTTTACTAAACTTCATTATCAGTTCTAAAAGTTTTGGAGTGGAATTTTAGGGAGTTAAACAGAAGTCTCTCTATCAAAATAGTCCTGTCAGCAAACAGATAATTCCTCTCTTTGTTATTGTCTAGATGCATTTTATTTCTTTTCTTCCTTCATTGCTTTGGCTAACATTTCTGGGACTTTACTATCTAGAACTGGTAAGAGTGGTTATCCTGTCTTGCTTCTGATCTTGGAGAAAAAGCTTTCAACTATTTAGCATTACAATGTGAACTATGAGGCTAAATCTCATATATTGTTATATGGGTATGTGCATGTATGTGTGTTGAGGAACATTCTAACTACATCTAATTTGTTGAGTTGTTATCATGAAAGAAGCTGACCAGGCCTTTATGATAAACAACATTTCAGAATTTTATAATTAAGAAGTACACCTAATAAAAATCCTTATTTTGAAAATAGGTAAAATTGTTTACTGTACACAGCAAGTATACAATATGAGACCCTATATGAAGCTAGCTAAAAGGCAAAAGTTGGCACACATAGCTCTCTCCTCTGGCCCCAATATGTGTGCTATGGCACATGTGCAACCAATGATTTGAAAGTTATTACAGAGATGAATCAGTGTGCAAATCTGACAACTAGAGTTCAGATCCCCAGAATCACATAAAAGTCAGACATGGAAATGCACACATCTGCAATCTCAGTACTCCCACAGGGAGATAGGAGGCACAGACAGGAGAAACCTCAGAAGCTAACCGGCCAGTTAGCCTGGTGTTCACAGCAGTAAACACTATAAGATCCTGTATCAAGTGAGGTAAAACAAAGTTGTCTCCTCTTGCCTCCATATATGTGCCATGGCATGTGTATATGTGCCTGTACTACACACACACACTAAATAAATGCATAATTTAACAAAATTACTAAGTTTTACTCCAACATACTGATATGTTAAGGAATCAGAACACAAAGTGATATTATATACATTTAGCTTCCAATTATCTACAAAGTAAATATTCAACAGTTTTGGTTTTATCTTGAAACTTTTTTTAAGCTTATTCTCTACCTCATTTAATGTTTAAAGTGAAATGACAAATTATACTTTGATAATAATTACAAAAGTGAAGCATAATTTTGATTTGCTGCATTTGAAACATCTAATATTCACAGTTATATGCTCCCATGTTCCATATTCTATAACAAGCCTAGAAAACATCAAGGGTCACACAGTGAGGGATAAACGTGAATGGAAATAAATTACATCACAATAATGAATGAGCAAAGCAGCCCAGAGAGGATAAGAATAAATTGGCCAGGACTGTTTCACAACGTAGCTTTTGAGGGAGCCCAAGAATATGACAGTAGGGCTTAAAGGAAGTCACTAAAAAAAAAAAAAAATATCTTTCAAGAGATGGTCAATATTCTAAAGTATTTAATGTTAAGTGATGGACAGAATATTAGTGGCTTCCAGGAATCAGTTCTGGGAGTGGAAACTACCTGAGAAGTAATGGAACATTCTAAGTAGATCTAATGATAATTCCATAGATACATTATGTACATTTGTTTAAAACCATCAAATCATATACTTAAACATATATGCAAACCATTCACATATATTTATATGTAATTTTATTCCATTAATGCTCATTTTTAAACAGGGACTAAAGAAAACAAAAGGGTAGCTATATTTTGTTGCTAAAACATTCAAATTTTCATGAATCACAAGGCAGTTCTCAGTATTCTAAAGAAAAAAATGCTTTCTCTAAATAGAGTTTAAAGCTCTAGCAGTTTCTTATTTTAGACTTCCAAAGACGCAATAGGCAAGACATGTAGAACTTGGCAGAGAACCAAACACAACAGACTATCTTAGTTTATAAAATACTACTACTAAAAACGGAATTTTCACAATGCATGTTTCCATTTATAATATAATTACGGAATTTGTGGGTAAGAGACTACTAGCCGAGGAGTAGAAAGTGTATAACCAGTCTGACTATTCTGAGCAAATTAATTCATACCTTTGGGACTGTTTCAGTTATAAAACGGAAAAACTGGTTTCCTATTATTTATGTCATTTTAAAGATTAAGTTCTAGTACATGGTTGAAGTCTATATACAGAGCCTTCTCCAAATAAAAGTCCTAAGTCCCAGATGTTTAAGGTAATAAAGTAGAGGAGGAGTACTAAATACTGTTATTTTTAGAAATTTTTTAGAATGTTAGTTTTACACCTATTAACTCTTACTAGCTAATCACACAGTAATCTAAAATCTCTGCTACTAGGGTTTTACTCTTTATGAATGACTTTTCCTTTACCTGTTCACTTATTGCAAATGAAAGGATCACACAGCTTAATTTATGTCACTTAAAAGATCATATTTGCAATAACAAAACTATTTTACCACAAGTGTCTTAAATGTTTTGTATAAAGCTATAGAAAGAATATACATAGGGAAGTGGATAATGGTATAAACAGACATTTTTCTTGAAAAGTTATACAATAAAAAAAGCAAAGCTGCCTTTATGAAGAGGTCTGAAGGAGAGGTAATTTTGCTATTTTCACCTTTTGCACTACTGAAAAAATTTCTAACTGTTAATTCTTTAAAAATAATGGTCTTAGGTTCGAACCATGAGTTAGTTAGTTCCCTCTTATTTTCTATAATTACAGAGAAGTAAAAGGCAAGTTTCAGTTCTTGCTTTGTTTTTATTTTTATTTTTATTTTTTTGAATTAAACAATGAGCATGATAATGTAGGTACTTAATTCAGCTTTTTTGTACCCAAACACCAGGGTGATAAATTGGATTAATGGCTGAAAAATCTGAAGTATCTACTTTTACAGAATGCATATTATTTCACAATTACAAGGGGGCAAGTGGAGGTCATAAGAATATTTGTCTTCCCACCATGTGGTTACAGGCTCCAGCACAAAGGCTCAGAAGCAAACACCCTTAGTGGCTAAGCTGTCTTGTCAGCCTGTGGAATGAATTCTTCACTTTTAAAAGTCAACTGGTACACTTTTGCTTCAGATCTTAAGGTTAAAAGCATTTGGCTGACTCCATACTAGACAATACTAGATTGACAATACTAGAAAATAATGCCACGCCCTGTCCTACTGACTGGGGATAAGAAAATACAAGAGCTATTTATCTTTCAGTAAATGTTTCAACTCAGTAACCTTATGAACAGTGATATAAACAAGGCATTAACCACAAAGAAAAAGTCTTTGTACTTTAGAACAGCTAAAAACTACTATCATAAAATTTAGAATTCTCTGGAAGAACATATATCCTACAAATATATAAAAATCGAAAAAGTACAATACCTGCAGCATCTTCTGGATCCGATACAACAATGTGTGCATTCAATTCTTGTAGTTTGTGATGTAATTCTTCTAATTTTTTATTTGACTTTTTCAAAATGTTGTCTACATAAGCCAAATTTTTTTTATCTGTTGTGACTTTCCTCAGATTTTCAGCTCCTTCTTTGATTTTCAGTTCTTTCCTTATTTCTCTCTTGATTCGATCTTTGATGTCATCCAATTTCTGTTGCACCATTGTATCTGAAAAGTCTAATTTTTGAACAGCACTCACGTTCTCAGAAAATGAAAGACTCCGGGAATCTCCCTATAATAAATAAGTAAGTAAGTAAGTAAGCAAGCAGACATCCAACATTGGAATCTAGAAAAGCACATGTAGCATCAAGGATAAGTGTTTGTATCATGAAAAGACTACTTATTAACTGAATTATATTTAGGTTTCTCCTTAATAGGCAACAGTGTACTTATTTTGCTGAATTAAAACCACATTGAATAAAAGTTTAAATATTCTGTCCACTTACTAAGTAATGTTATTTGACAAACACACTTACATTGAAATGAGCTAGGCATGGTGGTTCATACCTCTAACCCCAAAAGGAAGCTGTGGCAGAAGGATGGCAAGGTTAAGGGCCAGTCTGGGTTATACAGCAAGGTTATATCTCAAATAATCTAGGTAAGTACATGGATCATAACACATCTACAACACAAAGGCATCACAGAGTTGTGTAAAGATGGTTAAATTGTCACTCTCATATTATAAACTCTGGGCAAGTTATTTCATCTTTAGAAACTCAATTCAATTATCTATAGCATCTGGAATACAGTATTAGCGGCCTTTCAGAGCTATTTGGTAATTCAAGACATTCTAAGAGAAATTTCAAGTATAATTTTGCCTCACTAATAACTTAATAAAATTCTAAAGGAGAATAATGTTATCTTCTATTTAAAAAAAAAAAAAACAGAAAAACAGCAAAACAAAATAAATACTTTTCTGGTCACTTTTTATCATATCACAATACATAGACTTGTAAACATGATATTCAGAATTGCATATATATTTTTCAAGGCTATCTCATCTGATAAGTTTAGTTGGGAATACAAAACCAGAAAATTATTAATAGAAAATATCTCTAAATTATGCCTTTAAATACTAAGATGGTGCCTGTATAATTAATTTTCTTATGTATACAATATTCTGTCTTTGTCAATGCCTGCAGGCCAGAAGAGGGCACCAGACCCCATTACAGATGGTTGCAAGCCACTATGTGGTTGCTGGGAATTGAACTCAGGACCTTTGGTAGAGCAGGCAACGCTCTTAACCTCTGAGCCATCTCTCCAACCCCCTTAATTTTCTTAATATAGAACATCAGCTAAGTAAATCCAACATACTTTTAAAACAGCCAAAGTTACGTTTTAGCTATTTTTACTTGTCCAATTAGACTAATAATAGTGGATATTAGTCTAATAGGATTGCTTGAACATTCTTAAGTTCTGAGAGGCAATCATACATCGGTTTCCTGTGAGAAGAGCTGAGTTTATTGATAGGATGGAAAAGAGGATGACATTTCTCTGTGCAGCATGTTTACCTACTTCTGGAAATACAGACTTAATGAAATAAAAGACTGCCTTTCAGTTCCCATCACACACACACACACACACACACACACACACACACACACGTATGTATATGTGTATATATGAGTAAGTACTATTTAAATTTTTGGTATATTACCTTTTACATCTAATTCAAGACAGAGCTTCTCTGTAGCTTTGGAGCCTGTCTTGGAACTAGCTCTTGTAGACTAGGCTATCCTCAAACTCATAGAGATCCGCCTGCCTTGCCTCCTGAGTACTGAGGTTAAAGGTGCACGCCACCACCATCTGGCCCCTTTTACATCTAATTCTTAATCTCTAATAAAAATATGTCATGCAAAGTAGGGGGAAAGGTGAGCAGAGGGTAGCCTCATANAACTGGTTTCTAATATTCTTAAGGCTAAGATCTCCTTGACATTCTGACGAAACAAAACACACTATAAAAAAATGTTAATGCATCTCTATATAATCTCTATACTGTACTCTATGCATCTTATCTAAACTAATTCCTGAAATGTGCCTATTGACTTTAAATTTAATTTTATCAAAGTGTGTTATTCTTCCAGGGATAAAATACTGCTGCAAATTTTCAGCATTCATTCACAAATACATTCATTCACATAGTGCTGGTGATAAAACTCAAGTTTCACATATTAGCCAAGCACCCTACCCTAAACTACATCCCCAGTTCCTTCAACATTTATAATTCAGTGAGTCTCATCATTTTAATTTCCAAGTCACCTTAGGTTAGGTACTGGAAACACCAGTCATATGATGAACGCCAAAGAATAAAAAATTCCCACTGTACAGCCTTTTGGAAAATAGCTTGAAGCAAAAAATGCTTAGATAAGACTTTAAATTAATCCAACTCTACTAGGTATTTCAATTCTTTTAAGTTCACCAGAAAATATCACAGAAATGAACAAGTTCTTGGATTAATATTATGCAGTAAGTCACTAGTCCTTAAAATTTCTTGGTTCATGATATCCTTCACTTTAGTAACTTCTTTCCTTATTCTTTGTAGGCCAAAAAAAACCTAACAGTTCTGTTAAGTAAATAGTAAGATCCAACTACCTTAATATTTTTTTAACAATTTAGCCATGGTATACAGTGACAATACAAATTGAAACAAAAGTATAACATTTACATAACAGCTTTTAATGGCTGTTAAAATAAAAAGATAAAAATAGCTCACATATTTGATGTGAATTCTTTGACATCCTTTCCTTACTTCCACTCTTTGTTCTTTTCAGATTGTTCTCCAAAGTCCAACAATATCAAGTTGTGTGAAATTACTTTGAGAAACCATGTTTCTTGGCTCTATCACCATGCATGTTATAACTTTGGGATATACCACCTCTCTGTCTCCAATTACTTGTTCCAAGTTCCTTCTTGGCCTGGGTAACTTTTTGTTTCAAAGTTCATGATAACCTTCCTGGAAAGAATTTCCTGCCAATGTTCTCCCTTAGGAGTTAAATGACTCTCCTGTGTGCTGGTACCATGGACCTTGTTTAAATGGTTATTTCTCTTGTTATGTGATCACTCCAAAGACTAAGAGCGTTCGACGGCAGGATTATAGTTGGCACATAAACTTTTTTAAAAAAGAAAAAGATATGTTTAAAACATTCACACACACACATGAATTTAAAAACTCATGCTTCCCTCTTTCTGATAAAAAGAATACTTGTTGAAGCTCAGAAGCAAACTAGGATTCCACCATTGAGAAGTCAGATACAAACTTTGACTGATAACAGATTGGCTCCCTCTTCTTTTCCACAAATCTGACTTTTTAGTAACCATATTATTACTCCCACCTTTTTCTGTGACATGAATCAATTACCTTTAGGACAGGAACAAGGGGTGTACATATAGCCATTAAGTTAGGATAAACAATTGTTCTAGATACCAGATCCAGATCCCAAAAAGGTTAGAATATTCTCCACCCCTACCTCAGCCTTTCCTTAGGCATAGTAGTCTCAGTATGTAGATATGGTGTGGGAAGTCCTTTTGTATAAGTGTTGTTTTAATTGGTTAATGAATAAAGAATCTGCTTGTGATAGGGTAGAGTAGAGCTAGGCAGGGAAAACTACATTGAATGCTGGGAGAAAGAAGGCATAGTCAGAGGAAGCCATGCAACCTCCAGAGAAAGATGCAAATTGTCAGCCGGAACCTTGTGGTAAAACATAAAATAATAGGAATGAGTTAATTCTAGATGTAAGAGCTAGCCAGTAAGAAACTAGAGCTAATAAGGCAAACAGTGATTTAATTAATACAGTTTGAGTCTGAGCAGCCGGGAATGAACGAGTAGCCTCATACAGCATAGCTATGGTTGGCCTGGAACTCTTTTGTAGGCCAGCCTAGCCTCATCAAGATCCTCCTCCTTCTGCCTCCAGCATGAGCCACCACTATCCTTTTAAAACATTTTAAAAAATTAAAAATTTTAAATTTTAGTAAGAATAAACTGAAGGTTTACTTAAAACAACCATAATTTTCTTATATTTACAATAACTGAAATAACGCATTTAATCCCCTAAATTGTAATGCTTCTATCCCCAGAAACAAAATGTCTATAACACCAGGAACTATTACTAGGCAATGAAATAAATAATACTCTTAACTTGAATAAACTAAATTAACTACAGAAAAATAGTTCATAACCAGTGGGAGATCCTTAGTGGCAACTTCTGCCTTAGTATTTTCTGTTGAGTGAGAACTGACATCTATACCTACCTTAATTACTAGCTTCATGCTTTTATCTACTAGTTCAGAACATCTTTCTATAGAAAGTGTAGTGTGGAGACATGCACCTATTACCACAGCACTTGGGAGGCAAACAAGAAAGCTGAGACTAACTGGCCTATCAGCAAGCAGTTCAAGAACTGTTTAAACTACATGGTGAGAGTGTATCTGGAAAAACAAACTGACAGAGTTGTCAAGCATGGCCCAGGTCCTCAATTTGATCCCCACCACCACACTGTAAAACAGCAACAAAAATAAAGTTGGATCGAACTTCTAGTTACAAAGTCACTGTTATATTTATTAATATGATCAGAAAGTATAAGAACAAGAGAGGAAAATGAGTACATGAGCTATTTCTAGACATAATGCTAAACTATCAACTGGACAGACTATCCACAACCACTGAATATACATGAAGAAAACCCACATTTCCCCTATCTTTTATCACTGAAACTAACTGCATGCTTAGCTACTCCACATTCTGATCAAAATAATCTGAAATCTGCGGTTTACATACATTCTAATTTTATTTTGCTTTGCAAAGGCTCTAGTGTTTTTTAAAAACTACTAATCTAAGTCCAACATTAACCAAATGACTGACCGAAACGTCTTAAACTGTTTTAACAAGGTTTGCATTATCAATCGCATCTATTAATATTTAATACATAATAAATTTTCTGTCATCTATCTTTAAAGCAACATTCAAATTTTACACATGTGAACCCATTTGTGAAATTAATGTCCTAAGAATCATCTTTACAACTAAAATGATTAAATAAGGCTTCAATTGGCAGGACAATAAAAACAACCAAATTAATAATAGACAAAACAAAAATTACAAGAAATTTCAGAGGAAACAAATAAATTTAAATTTTTAAATAAATAGACTGAGTAAGAGACTAAAAATAATTAGTACATCAGACAGATAACTGAGGAAAATAAATTCCCAATTAAGAAATAAAAATTCATCTGAATTATTTTCATTAAAGAAAATCGCTGCTTTGACAAAAAAGACTACACCATTCTTTGTCCATTTGATAAACATTTATAAACGTCATAATGCTGACTATATGTAGTTCTAAGACTAATGGCCTTAATAGATAGTTATTAATATAAATAGAAACTTACAATGATGCCTTTTGATCTAGTAATTATAATTGTAAAAATAAAATAGAAGAAAACATAAATAATCAGGATGCTACTTAAGTGTCATAACAAAAAATTTACAGAATCAAATTTCTCTTACAGCTTCAATTAACCCACTCACTCACAACAGTTATATCTGCTAATCTACACAATTTTTCCAAATGTTATGCTTAACATAAAAATGGAAAAAGATACTAAACTAGTCATAGCTATCCCTAGGACAAAATATTAACAGGGATTTTACTCTATTCTTCCAAATTTTACATATTTTCTCTAGCCTTTGGAAATAAGATTTTTTTCTATTCTTTTATTTTGCCGATAATAAGGACAGTTTTTAGAAGAAACCAAAAGCAGCATTCACTTTATTTCAATTCTGTCAAATTAAAAAATTTATAATGGTATCTAACACCATGTATTTGCTATTAAAGCTTTTTAATTCAATATTTCTATTGTAAGAAATGGAACTACAAATTCTTCTTTAAGTATACCAAATCATTGACAGTCAGGAATTTCAAATGAAGAAATGTATTATGTGTAAAGCTATGTTTACAAAACGCATACTTTATGAAACAAAATTCTGGTTTTAGTTTAAAACATAAATTGGCATTTTCAATCTACTGTACTTCAATAAGTTCACAATATAGTTAAGAAAACATTGAAATAAGAATAGGACCAGATTTGAAAAATAAAGCCTGCCACTTGTGACCAAGTACTTCATTTTAGAGGAGACAGGAAAAAAAGACGTTTATGCCTCACTGGCAAGGTCCCCAGAGCAAAGGCTGTTACTTCTACTGCATTTCAGAAATACAAAAGTCTGACTTGACAGATGCCAAAAAATGTTGGAACACCCATGAAAACCTTGGGTGTCACAATTCACATGCTGTTGACTATAAGGAATAAAAAATCATTTGGTCTAACCCCCTTGACTGTAGTTTGAGGCAATCAGGTTGAAAGTAGTCAAGCAAATAATCTAAGATCACAAAGTAACCTGGCTAGTTCAGGACAGTAGCCTTCTGACTCCTGGTCTGGTGCTCTTTTTTGCTATACCTTCTTTAATGAGGACCCTTCAGAATACTCATTTCCTATATTTGAACTAAGCCTTGACCTAAATGACTTGCATTGCAACTTTCTCAAGTCAGGGGCATTGGCAAACACAGGTCTTTCCTCTCTTGTTTCACCCTAATCCATCCTTTATACTTCAGAGGCCTAATCCAACAGCAGTTCAATGCAATCCCTAGTAGGAGTGTTCCAACACATACATGGCATACCATCACTTTCCCTCTTCCCAGTTTGCTTATATACAAAATAGGGCTTTGGTTTTCCTGTTGTTTTAGTATTTAACTACTTATTTGAAACAATACACAGTAGTGAAAATATAAAAAGTGACTTTTTTCTCAGCCCATTTATCATCTGTGTAAAGGAGAGTTACTGATTTCCTTGAGTTAATCTTGTATCCTCCTACATTACTAAAGGCGTTATTGAGTTGTAGAAGTTCCTTGGTAGAATTTTTGTGGTTATTTATGTAAACTATATTATCAGCAAATATTGAGAGTTTGACTTCTTTTCTGATTTGTATCCCTTGATCTCCTTTTGTTGTGTTATTGCTCTAGCTAGAACCTCAAGTACTATATTGAATAGATATGAAGAGTGGACAAACTTGTCTTGCTCCTGATTTCAGTGGGATCACTTTGAGTTTCTCTCCATTTAGTTTGATGTTGGCTGTTGGCATGCTGTATATTGCCTTTATTATGTTTAGGTATAATCCTTGTATTCTTGCTCTCTTCAAGACCTTTATCATGAAGGAATGTTTTACTTTGTCAAAGGCTTTTTCAGATCATATGTTTGGGTTTTTTTTTCCAGTTTGTTTATATGGTGGATTACATTGACAGGTTTTCATATGTTGAGCCACCCCTGGCATCTCTGGGATGAAGCCCTTGATCATGGTGGATGATGATTCTGATGTGTTCTTGGATTTGGTTTGTCAGTATTTTATTGAGTATTTTTGCATCAATGCTCATGAATTGAGATTGGTCTGTACTTCTCTATTTTTAGTAATGTCTTTGTGTGGCTTGGGTATCAGGGTAATTGGAGCCTCATAAAAAGAGTTTGGCAATATTCCTTATGTTTCTATTGTGTGGAAGAATTTGAGAAGTATTGGTATTAGTTCTTCTTTAAAAATCTTGCAGAATTCTCAGCTGAAACCATCCTGTATGGGCTTTTTTTTTTTTTTTTTAGTTGGGAGACTTCTGATGACTATTTCTATTTCTTTGGCAGTCATAGGTTTATTTGTCTTGTCTTGATTTAATTCTGGTAAGTGATATTTATCCATAAAATTGTTCATTTCCTTTAAGTTTTCCAATTTTGTGAAGTACAGGTTTTTGAAATGTAACCTGATGATTCTCTGGATTTCCTCCGTATCTGTTGTTATGTTCCCCCTTTTCATTTCTGATTTTGTTAATTTGTTATTCTCTCTCTGCCTTTTGGTTAGTTTGGGTAAAAGTTTGTTTTGTTGATTTTTCTCAACCAACACTTTGTCTCATTGATATTTCATATTCTTTTCTTTGTTTCTATTTTGTTGATTTCAGCTCTCAATTTGATTTTGTCTAGTCCCCCTAAGTGAGTTTGTTTCTTTTTGTTCTGGAGTTTTCAGGTGTTCTGTTGATGCACTGGTGTGGGATTTTGCCAGCTTCTTTGTGTAGGCATTTGGAACTATGAACTTTCCTCTTAACACTGTTTTCATTGTGTCCCCTAAATTTGGGTATGTTGTGTGGATATTTTCAATGAATTTTAGGAAGTCTTTACTTTCTTTATTTCTTCTTTGAGCCACTAATGATTCAGATGATTCATATCTATCGCCATGCACAAAATTCAAGTCCAAATGGATCAAATACCTCAAGATAAAACAAACTACACTGAATCTCATAGAAGAGAATGTGGGAAGTACACTTGAACACATTGGCACAAGAGACCACTTCCTAAATATAACTCCAGTAGCACAGACACTAAGAGAAACAACTAATAAATGGGACCTCCTGAAACTGAAATGCTTCTGTGAGGCAAAGGGCACGATCAACAAGACAAAATGGCAGACTATAGAATGGGAAAAGATCTTCACCAACCCCACATCAAAAAGAGAACTGATCTCCAAAATATACAAAGGACTTAAGAAATTGATCATCAAAAGAACAAATAATCCAACAAAAAAAATGAAATGCAGGCCTAAACAGAGAACTCTCAACAGACAAATCTAAAATGGCTGAAAGACACTTAAGGAAATGTTCAACATCCTTAGCCATCAGAGAAATGCAAATCAAACAACTCTGAGATCCTATCTTACACCTATAAGAATGGCCAAGATCAAAAACACCGATGACAACTTATGCTGGAGAGGATGTGGGGCAAAAGGAACACTCCTCCATTGCTGGTAGGAGTGCAACTTGGTAGAATCCCTTTGGATATCAGTATAGCAATTTCTCAGAAAATTAGGAAACAACCTTCTTCAAGACCCAGCAATACCACTTTTGGGTATATACCCAAAGGATGCTCAATTTGTACCACAAGGACATGTGTTCAACTATGTTTATAGCAGCATTGTTTGTCATAGCCAAAACCTGGAAACAACTTAAATGCCTCTCAACCGAAGATGGTTAAGAATAATGTGGTAAATTTACACAATGGAGTACTATAAAGCTGGAGGGAAAAATAGCATCTTAATTTGCTGCAAATGGATAGATCCAGAAAACATCATATTGAGTGAGGAAACCCAGACCCAGAAACACAAATGTACTTACTCATAAGTGGCTTTTAGACATAAAGCAAAGAAAAACCAGCCTACAATTCAATCCCAGAGAACCTAGACAACAAAGAGGATGTAATTTACATGGGAAGTAGAAAAAGACAAGATCTCCTGAGTAAATTGGGAGCATGGAGACCTTGGGAGAGGGTAGAGGAAGGGAGTACAGTGGAAAAAAAATATATAGCTCAATTTACACAAATGTAGGCTACATGGGTATTTAGCAGAAGGCCAAGTTAGAATGTAACATAAAGAGAGATGCCTTCAAAATCAGAATGGTCATTTATAAATTCTAATATTCCAATCACGCTAAAGCTTCAATTTCTTCATTGTTTTTTATCATCACCACTACCATAATATACTATTTCTATGTCTTATAGAGGTTATGCTCAGAATTTAGAAATGTAGTGGGCTAGAGAGATGGCTCTGCCATTAAAGGCTAGGCTCACAACCAAAATATAAGAAATGTGTTTTCATAGCAACAGTGCCATTCCTGGCACACAGCCCTGAGGCTGTCAATGCTGGGTACTGGGTTCCTACATAATACCAACCCTCCCATTATCTTCACTAAGACAATACTTTTGGTTAGATGCATCCAAGTGTACAGATAAAATTCTCACTTCATCAGCCTTTCTTGTACTTACAAATAGACATATAGACAACTCCTGTTAAAGAGAACTAGCTCCTTCTTTGGGGTGGCATTCATAGCTTATTTTCTTTTGCTGGAATACAGATCCAAGGCCTGAAAATGTAGCAACCATCTGTGACAATGAAGTACACATGAGACAAAAGTCAATTCACCATGAATGAC
This sequence comes from Alexandromys fortis, assembly GCF_014885135.2. Taxonomy (NCBI): domain Eukaryota; kingdom Metazoa; phylum Chordata; class Mammalia; order Rodentia; family Cricetidae; genus Alexandromys; species Alexandromys fortis. The sequence continues at coordinate 882,909 of NW_026067995.1, forward strand.
AGAAGAGAAAAAAGGCTGATTCCTAGATATCCTTATTTGCCTGGTACACAACTCCTACACTGCCTACCCTTGGCCTCCAAAACAATTATCAGCATATAATCATTGCACACAATAAGGTTCATTTTGACATTTTCATACATTTATCATATGCTCTGTTCATCTATACCCCCTATAAATTCTGACACCCCTTTCCCTACTCTTGCTGGTCCCCTTCCTCTTCCAGTCCCTCTTTTATACAGATTCTAATATGAGAGAAAATACAGTATTCATCTGAGTGTGCCTTATTTCATATAACATGATAATCTCCATTTCTATCCATTTTCTTGCAAATGACAATTCATTTTGTGCAGCTTCTCTAGAGCCCCACAGTGCATATGCATTTTCTTAACTCATTTATCTACGGACAAACATCTAGGTTGACTCCACAAACTGTTATGCATGCTGCAATAAATATGATGTCTAAGTTCTCTGCTGTATGTCAGTCTGGAGTCCTTCAGTTATATGTATGCAGAGACATACCTGGATCATATAGTTAATTCTACTTTCTTTTTATCTTCCTTCCTTCCTTTCTTCAGGGCAGGGTTTCTCTGTGTAGCTTTGGCTGTCCTGGGATTCACAGAGATCTGCCTGCCTCTGCCTCCTAAGTGCTGGGATTAAAGGCTTGAGCCACCACCACCTGGTTTGGTAATTCTGTTTTCAATATTCATATTGACTAGCATAGCAACTATACTAATTTACATCCCTCCACACAAATAGTTTATAATAGTTCCTTTTCTTCAGCATCACAAATGCTGACTTGGATTAATAAAATATATAAGGCCTCATTACTGATTTAAGTTTTTTATTTTTACTATGAGTAAATGGAAATTCAGGGCAGGATTTGGCAAGAAAAGCCCATTATGAAGGGAATAGTATTGCTGGCACAAACAGCAATGAATTACTCCTCACTTCTTTCATTCTGTCTCTGAGGTAGTCCTTTGACTTACTCTTACTAACAGTATGTAGTAGAAGTAACAACAATGAGGTGTTCAGGACATTTTCAAGGTTGGCCTTAAGTGGACTTAAAGCTTCTGCTTAAACTCTTGCAATTTCAAATGCTATATAAAGGCTCTTCTGCTAGCAAGAAGAGCAGGGAGCCCTGGAAAAAGGGAGGTGCCACACAGAGTTCACTTAGAAAAGAATAAAGTATTCCAGTTGCTCCAGCTATTATTACTGAGATGGCAGACACTGAGTCTATAGTGGACATTCCAAACTGTCACCAGCTGACTGCAGCTGCATCCGCGAGCCCAGCTCAGACCAGCAGAAAAAACACCTAATGTTCTTCCCCAAGCACAGGATGTTTGTATGCAGAAAAAGACCTAAGAGAATAAAGTCATGGTTAATCCAGGCTCTCAGGAGTTTCTTTAATAACATCCAATTACTCTTTGTGGACCCTCAATGGAAACATCACCATCTAATTTAAGGAAGGAAATATTAATAATACTATAATAAAAAAAATAAACAATGTAATATTAGTATTCTTAAATTCTTTCCACACACCATATTTATGAGAACATAGACTATATAATCCTACCCCCAAATAAAAGATACATACTTAACACTTTTATAAAAATTCATAGAAATATTGGCTAGATATTTATTAATCGATGCTATTCCTGGACATTAGACATAGAAAGGTGAAAAGACACAGTTACAATCTACAACTACATGAATCATTTCATTTCTATGAAAATATGGATCATTTCAATCTTCTCCCTTTGCTTATTTGTACATTCTTACTCCAGTGAGAAATCTGGCTCTTACTGTCCATCACACCTTTAATGTATAGCAGTAAAAACTGTTGAATTAAACAAGAGCATAGTGGTTGCATGGCAGTTCATTTTTCTGAAAATTTATCCAATAAAAATCTATTTTAGAAACCTTTATACTTAAGGAGTGTTATCCAATGGAAAGACAGTCACAACTAAAAACTGTGTATATACAATAGAGGAAAAGACCAAGGCAAAGAAAAATATAAAAAACACATTCAAAATTTAGGTTAAAATGTTAAAGAAAGACTTGCATGACACTAATATGTATTTTAAGACTTGAGCAATGACTAAGAATTATCTAAAAGGAGAGACAGAAGAGTTGCCCCTGCTTGAACTAAAATAAGTCAGAATTATTATATCATTGGTTCTTGAGAAGATGGAATAGTTATCTTTGCTCTTATCTAGTATATACAGTGAAACACTAGTCCTGAGACTATGAGAGATGGACGGAAATAAGCAGACTAAAAAGAGAATTCTAGTCATGAGGAGACAGTAGGGAGTTCTCTGCATTTTATCCTTATTGTAGATTTCTCCCTCCAAAGCCAAAAGAAGAAAAATTAAATGGATACAAAGAAAAGAGACAAACAAACAAACAAACAAACAAGAAGGCCCAGTTCTTTGGCCAGAGAAATGCATAAGAGAAGATAGCCCAGTAGACTGTAAAGCTTTGATGTTACTAAGTTTTACACTATTAAAAAAATTAAAAAAGTGAGAAATGAGCTTTATTAAGAGCAAATATACCAGAAATAGTCAAAGAAAATTATAACTAGTCAGCGTTGTAAGTAGATTCTGACTTAAAATGCTTAGCTTAAGCTTTCTATTTCATGATACATTGTGTTATTATTACTTTATAACACGTCTTGATTTAATAGTCATTTAAAATCATATACTATTAATTTTGAATAACTTAGACTATGATTTACTTTATTTTTGACAACATTATTAGTAGTTACATAATCATAATGGAAAATATATTCTGGAGAGTCAGAGAGGGCTAGAGAGCTGGCTACGAGAGTAATAAAGAAAACTGGCTAGAGAGTAGTTAAGAAAACCTGTTGCTCTTGCAGAGGACTCAGGGTCTGGTTCCCAGCACTCACACTGTGGCTTATAACCATCTGTAACTCCAGTTTCTGGAGAGCCATTTCCTGTCATTCTCTGCAGCATCAGGCACATACACTGTGAGTATACATACATGCATGCAGAACATTCATATACAGAAAATGTAAGTTGTTTTGTATATGGTGTTTCTGTTCTGCCCAGCCCTACAGTCATTTAGTCCCAACAAAACATACAGAGGCTTATATTAATTATCAACTGTTTGGCCTATTAGCTCAGGCTTATTATTAACTAGCTCTTATAACTTAAATTAACCCATAATTCTTGTCTATGTTAGCCACGTGGCTTAGTAGCTTTCATCAGTGAGGCATTCCTGTTGCAAGGAGGAGGGCCTGCTTGTTCGTCCAGGCCCCCAGGCTTGCTTAGCCTAGAAATAACCACACAGAAATTGTATTAATTAAATCACTGCTTGGCCCATTATCTCTAGCCTCTTATTGGCTAACTCTCACATCTTGATTTAACCCATTTCTATAAATCTGTATATCACCACATGGCAATGGCTTACTGGGAAATATTCTAACCAGCGTCCATCTCAGGCAGCGGATCCATGGCTTCTCTCACTCCGCCCTTCTCCCTCCCAGCATTCAGTTCTGTTTTTTCTGCCTACCTAAGTTCCACCCTATCAACTAGGCCAAGGCAGTTTCTTTATTCATTAACCAAAGAAAGCAACACACACAGAGAAGGAACTCCTACACCACATTCCCACCTTGCTTCCTCTGTCTGGGTGGCAACTGCAGACTAAGCCTTTCCTCTTCCCAGAATTGTCCTAGCCTATACTTACTGCCAGGCTACTGCCCAATCAGTGTTTTATTAAACCAGAACAAGTGACAAATCTTTACAGGGTACAAGAGCATTATCCCACAGCACTGTTTTTTTTTTTTTTTTAATTTTAAGGAGGAGTGTGGTGGTTTGAAGAAGAAAAGCCCCACAGCATCATATATAGAATGTTTAGTCACCATAAAGTAGATCTCTTTGATAGTAGGAATAGAAGGATTAGTCAGTGTGACCCTGTTGTGTCAGTAGGGGTAGCCTTTGAGGTCTCAAAAGCCCACGCCAGGCCCAATCCCTCTCTGCAGATCAGGATGTAGCTCTCAGCTACTGCTCCAGTGCAATAAATGTCTCCATATCCTCACTATGATGATAGCAGACTAAGCCTCTGAAATTGTAAGCAAGTCCCCAATTAAATGATTTCCTTTACAAAAAGTTGCGTTGGTCATTTTGTCTCTTCACAGCAAAAGAACAGTAACTAAGACAAGGAGAATTCTGAATAAGAAAACCTAAAATCTATTATAGCTCTGTCACTGATTTATACTAGGATTTTTTTTCAAATGTTTCAATTGTTTCTTTTCTAAAACAGTGCTAAGTTCAGCTACATCAATTTCAAACAAAGAATTTGAACAAGATGAAGTGAAAAGAATGTCATAGAATTCAAGGTGATATTATAAAAATTTCCTCCTTGATACAGTTAGTATAAAACACAGTGCACAGCTGGGCCTAGTGGCACAGGCCTTTAATCACACCAGTTGGGAGGTAAAGACAGAGGGACCTCTGAGAGTTCAAGGTCAGCCTAGTCTACAGCCAGATCAAGGCTACACAGAGAGACTTTGTCTCTAAAACAAACAAACAAAAAAAACAGTAACAAAGTGGAGGATGGAGAGAGAGCCCTAGAAAAATTTTCCTTCCTATCATTGCAGAATCTCAGCCCACTTCTAGAAAGCCTCCTTTCATGAAGTCATCTTAGGCAAACTGTTTCTCGTTATTTAACATTCATCCACTCAGGCTAACAGCATGATTCAATACTACCCAATGGCTTCCTAGAGTACATCCCACACCCTAATTCCTAGAATCAGTTTCTCAGTTCTAGCTGCTTACATACCACCTCACTACGTATGCTGTTTTATGGATTTTAAACTCAGTATGACTCAAAATAAATACTTTTTAGTCTTTCCAAATCACCCTATTTCTGTTACAGATGCCAAAGTCTTCAACTTCTGTTGACTGAGGTTTCTGTCCTGCCCGGTTCTCATAGTCGTTAAGTCCCAAAGAAATCACACAGAGGTCTATATTAATTATAAACTAGTTGGCATAGAAGCTCAGGCTTCTTATTAACTCTTATAATTTATATTAGCCTATAATTCTTGTCTGTGTTAGACACGTGGCTTGGTACCTTTTCCAGCGATGCAGTCACAACCTGCTTGCTCTGTGTCTGGCTTCTCTCTGTGGGTGACGACTGCACACTGACTCTTTGCTCTTCCCAGAATTCTTCTGTTCTCATTGCTCTGCCTATACTTCCTGCCTGGCTACTGGCCAATCGGCATTTTATTAAACAAGTACAAAAAACAAATCTTCACAGGGTAAAACCACTGTCCCACAGAGAACTTCCAAGCTGTCTTTCCTTCACTCATCATAGCCAATGGATGGGCAGATAGCTACATTAACCACTTTTCATTCTCTTAGCAAAAATTCTTGATACACTATTATAGTCAAAGGTGTATTGTGCTGAGAAAATATTTTCTAAAATTTGCCGCTGGTCAATTGACGAACAAAGTTAAATTTTTTTTTTTTAGTCCATGAAAGGAAAACACAGTCTAATAAATCATAAATTTAAGTCTCAACATGTGTTGACACTTAAGTGTTTTCATAAATCTATATCATTTTTACTATCAGTGACATTTTTAGAACAGTATATATGTTCCCAATATTGATTCTCATTTTGTTTAAAAAAAAAAAAACATATAGGCTTTTGAAACAATAAATCAATGGTTTCTTCCTTAAAAGCAACTTGGACTGCATGCTTCCTTTTTATCCCTATTCACTATTCTATCTTCAGCAGTTCTCAAGAGGGTGATTCCTGGTTCCTTCAAGTCCCACTATCCTTGCCTAGTTATTTAATTACTTAAAAACTATCTCTGCCATGTGTAATCTTCATGAGAAAAGAAAATATACTATTAGTAAATATGCTGCTAATTATTATATGGCCAACCACAAAATAATATTTTGAATAGAGCAGATGTTCATTAAATGAACGGAAGAATGGTTAACAGTAAATTAGTATACTTAAAAGTAACAAGAAAGAGAAAAAAAATCATACTAGCTCATCAACTTTTCCACAAGCAGTACTCAAAATTCTCACATGAGCTATAGTATATTGTATCATTAAACAGAATAAAGTTTCTAATGTGACACATTCCATTGTAGGTGGAGCTGAACAAAAATCTATAAAGAACCTGCTAATACCCACAACTAGTTTCCTTATTCTTATTCATATAATACAAGAATTACAGGTTTAACAGGTTCAACCACACAAACCAAATCAGAGGATAATAGCAAGGCTACCGTTGTCTATGTACAGAATATCAGTAGACATTATGTGTGGGGATGGGAGCCAAAAAACAGGGCTAAGGATGTAAATCAGTGGTAGAATGTTTACCTAGCATGAACATGACCCTGGGTTCAACCTCCAGCACACACAGAGCACAGACACTCACACTCAGACACAGACACACACACAAACACACAATGTGGGGTTGTTTTTTTTTTAGTACATTTGTGGTTTTGGGGTTTTTGTTTGTTTTTTGTTTTAGTAAATAAAGTTTGCCTAAAGATCAGAATGCAAAACTGAAAAGTCAATTAAATGTTTTCTTTTTAAGAGCTACAGTGGTCATGGTGCTGAATTATCCATTGTCTTCCTCCGTAGGTGCTCAACTTAAGCTGTCATCCTAGGAAGGAGCATAAAAGTGGACAGGGTTTCCAGTATAGTCTTGGCTGTCCTGCAACTTGCTCTGTAGAGCAGAACAACCCAGGTTGACCTCAAACTCAAAGAGATCCGCCTACCTCTGCCTCTTGAGTGCTAGGATTGAATAAAGGTGTGCACCACCACTGCCAGGCCTTAAATCATGAAACTTTTACAGCCTTAGAATTTATAGTATTACATGAAAGTCTCATAACATCAATTAAAACATAACTACTGACATTAAAAAGAAACATTCAGCTGCTAGTATGGATGAGGAAGGTTAGGCAAGTGTGGTGGTTTGAATGAAAATAGTTATAGGCTCATACTTTTGAATGCTTGGTCCACAGTTAGTGGAACTATTTGGGAAGGATCAGGAGGTATGCCTTATTGGAAGAGGTATGTTATTTGGGGTTGAGCTCTGTGGTTTCAAAAGTCCATACAATTGCCAGTTAGTCTCTGCCTTGTGCTTGTGAGTCAGGATGTAATCTCTTAGCTACTATTCCAGTACCATGGCTGCCTGCAGCTCCCTGCCATGATGGTCATGGCCTCACCCTCTGAAACTATAAGCTCCAATAAACTCAGAACTATCAGTTGCCTTGGTCATGGTGTCCTTCTGGAATGTTGGGATTAAAGGTCTGCACCACTACCGCCCAGCTGGTAATGATGTCTTAACACAGCAATAAAAAATAAACTAAGACAGCAACAATGCTTAGGCTGTTCATTAAGAACTATTACATAAGATAAATAATGCTACATTTCATTTAATCTGCACAGTAAACCAACAACAAAGCAAAGGGGGCAGGAATGTTATATAATTATTTTTGTATTTTTGTTTATAAGCCTAGTCTTTAATACTTGAGCCATCTCTCCAGCCAATACAAAAAACAATAACAGAAATTAACAAATATCTTACTTTTATTGTAAATTAAAATCAAAATACGGATGATACATAAAAGGTGTTCAGTAAGTGGTAATTAAAATAACTATTAATAAGAAAGTAGTGGTTTAAATAACAAAGCTTTTACATGCCTTAGATTTTGTAGTAATACATGAAAGTAACTCATTTTATTTTTATATAAGATGATCAGATAAATGCTCTCCCACAGACAATTTAATAATATAGTTATCTTTAATGAATCAATTTTTACACAGAGTAGCACTAGATCATTAGTCTAACTTCCTTACTTTGGTTTTTTGGAGACAGGGTTTCTATGTCTAACAGTCCTTGGCTATCCTGGAACTTGATTTGTAGACCAAGCTGACCTCAAACTCACAGAGATCTGTCTCTGCCTCCTGAGTGCTGGTTTAAGGACATTTGTTACCATGCCTGGCCTTATTCAAGTTTTTTTTTTTTTTTTTTTTTTGGTTTTTCGAGACAGGGTTTCTCTGTGGCTTTGGAGCCTGTCCTGGAACTAGCTCTGTAGACCAGGCTGGTCTCGAACTCACAGAGATCCGCCTGCCTCTGCCTCCTGAGTGCTGGGATTAAAGGCATGCGCCACCATAGCCCAGCCCTTATTCAAGATTTTTTAAAAAGATGGGGGTACGTAAAAGAGTATAGCTTTTATACCAAAGAAAAGGACAACATGTTTCAAAGGCAAAAACAATGCTACAGAATTAAACATAATTCAAAGAACAAAGCGAACAATTACTGAACAGATATTTTCCCCTCAGTTATGGTGGTTTGAAAGAAAATGCCCCCCCCCCAAGGGAGTGGTACTATTAGGAGATGTGGTCTTGTTGGATTAGGTCTGGTCTTGGTGGAAGAAGTGTGTCACTGTGGGGGTGGGCTTTGAGGTTTCATTTCTCAATTTTCACTTGGTGTGACAGTCCAGTTGACTTCCTGCTGCACCCTGGTCAAGATGTAACCAGCATACCTGTCTGCAGGCTGCCATGCTCCCCATCATGATGATAATGGACAGAAACTGTAAAGTCAATTAAATGTGTTCTTTTTAAGAGCTACAGTGGTCACGGTGCTGAATTATCAATTGCCTTCCTACATAGGTGCTCAACTTAAGCTGTCATTCTAGGAAGGAGCATTAAAATTGGCTGAAGACCTTCAGGTGGTAAAACTCAGTGGTCTACCAAGCAGAAGACTAAGCAAGAGCATAAAGCAAAGCACAGCTGTTCTTTTAAAATGTATATTCCTTATATCTTTGTAGTTGCTTCTCTGACTAAAAGAAAGAAAACAATACAAAACCCTCTTTTCATGTTGCTGACCAGGTTTAGATACAGCAAATAGATCAAGGCCATCCGCAGTTATTAAATAATTTGTCTGCCAGAAAAGGAAAAAAAAACTATAAGAACATGACTCTGGGAAGCCTTCTGAATGAAAAGTATATCAATTTCCTGCTTTCATGTATTTGGCTCTCATCCCATCCTTCTTGAACTAACTACTGCTCTTCAGATATGTAATTTAAATGTCTTAAATTTATTTTTATTTATGTATATGTGTGTGAGCATGCAGATGTCCAACACTAAGTATAAAATTTTGTGTAGAGTTTCTATGAGGTTTTAACATAGTGAAAACTCGAAATAAAACAAAAATTTATAAGAAAATGAACATTCTCTTGATGTTCAAAGTATAAAGATAGGGTTTATATAGAAACAAAATAGAAATTCAATTATGATAAATAAGTAAGCTGAGCACTCAGTATAATTTGTACATCAAAGCTTGAGTGTATTCAATTAGAGAGTTCATATTATTTAGTAATATTTGCCACAAACCTTTTTATCTAGTACAAAAATATGCAGGATCTTTTGTATTTTGTAGCTATATATAATCTTAGTTCAAATTGATAACTATGTCAAGTCTCTGGGAAAATGACAAAGACAGCTATAAATTTATTTAAGCATATCCACAGTCTGCAAATGGGTACTACAGTCAGTATTTGCAATGCACAAATAAATTCTTCAATGAATGCTCAATCCTAGAAATTCATCACATAGTGTAAGACTTCAACTATGCAGGCACACAAACTCAGCTTGCTGTTATTTTAAATTAAGATTATGGAAATATCTGTAGGTTAAGATAGCTATCTTCCTACCCCTTCTTATTTGAACAAAAGAGGAAAAAGAGGGGAATAAAATGAATCTATGAAGCATGACCAATTACCTAGACGTTGGGCCAACCTGTAATACAAGGTCTCATTATATAACCTGGGCTGACTCTAGATCTTAATGCCCTTGCCACACTTCAAGTTTTAGAATTATAGAATGTGCCACCATGCTCAGCAAAATGAAACAATCTTAAAAAAAAATACACCAGAAAAGGAAAAAATAGCATAGCTATTTCCTTAATAATCAAAATGTAAGAGTCAACTGAAAAGGCTAAGATAGCAACTAATAAAAATGACCAGATCTCTAGCATAGTCAGTGAGATTTCAGAAATTTAGAAGTATTAGATTGGCCAGAAGATTTAAAACAATTCGACATTACTTATCGACTTGTGCATTTATTGAGCATAAATAGTATGCCAAGCGCTAGGGACATAAAGTGGGTAAAATGGTAGTGACACATAATTTAACCACTGCACGGATACGTTCAATGACAGGAGCTATAAAATGGAAAATAGCCTATTTTGCAAATGGTCCATGTAGCACAAATAATAAAAACCCATAGACAGATACTGGGGTTCAAGTTGAAGATCAAAAAAGTAAAGCAGCCAAGCCATTAGAGAATTCTTAGCTCTACTAAGGCCCAAAGGGGTGATCCTGTTCTCAGCGTGACCATAGACTACAATGCTCTCCACCAACCTCAGACTGCAATGAGCGCTTAGTCTCCTCCATCCTAATATACTTCTCTCCACCCAGCTGTATCACTCCTATCCCCACCTCCCTAGTGCTGGGGCATGTGACTCCTTTATAGATCTCATATGTAAAGGTGCCGGGCCCTTTTAGACAGATTCAATCTGAGCCCAGGGTGGCCTTAAATCCTGGAATTAAAAGTTGTGGCCACCACTCCCTGGCCTCTAGTGGCTTAGCTCTTCAGGCAAGCTTTATTTATTAAAACACAAATAAAATGTCACTATAGTCACAAATGTGAAATGATTAATTCACTAAATTTACTTATTTTAAAAAAGAAATAATGTGGTAGTACATGCCTGTGATCTCATTACTGGGGAAGCTGAGGTAAGAGTGTGACCTTGAGAACAACCCAGACTAAAAATGAGATGCTTTCAAAGAAAGAGAAATGGGGGATGGGGCAACCACTTTTGGATTCTACACAAATATAACTGTTCCTTCGTAGAGTTAAAGGATTGTCCAATTTGCCAAATACTATTCATGGAGAGAGACAATTATTAGTGTTATTACAACTAGACACAGAAGTACAAAAGAAATGTGGTTTGTACATCTTCGAATAGTTCAATATGCCCTAGCTTAAGACAGACAGAGAAAGGTCTAGCAGAACTTATAAGGGACAGAAAATGGAAGGTCTACTTCATTCTATAATCAAAAGAAAATTATTGAAAGAGTTTAAACGCATGTGCATTTTCCTACCCTACACTCCCTTTTCAGAAAATAATTGTCATCCCTAACACAATCCCATTCCTTGAGTTACATAGTTGAATGGATTAAGGTGAATAAGGCCAATCAGATTTTCTCAAACAAGCATTTGAAACTGTGGCACAGGGTATACTGTTCAACTAGCAATGGACTTACAAGCATTTGATCTGTAAGGCTAAAGAGATAAGAGAACACAGAATCAATGATAGAGAAGAAAAGGGAGGCAGGGAAAGAAGGCATTCAGTTTTCTGTTTAGTACTATGGGGACTAGGGTCTCCACCTTATCCTTGTATTAAGTGAAATCTTCCTGTAGTGCACACACGTCAGCTAGCTAGCCACAGGCTCCCACACATGCATGTGTGTGCGTACATATATATAAAACCAGGTTTGTGCAGGGTCTTCAAAGCTTAAACATGAAAGTTACAGGAAGTTGAAGTAATATCAGTTGTCCCTAGGATTAGAAACAGAAGACTACCGATGTCAGTAAGAGAATAACTTTAATGGTATAAGTGATAGAAAGTCATATTTAGATAAGTTAAAGAAGTGGAAAGTAAAGACAAAAGTAGCTAAAAAATTTCTTTAAATGAATGTGATTATAAAAGAAGTCTGAAGGATCACAATACTAAAAAGTCTAATAAAAAGATGAAACATGAATTTATTTTCAGTTAAGGGAGAATAAAAACCTTAGACTGCAAAGAATAAAATGTAGCTATTACATAGAATGGAAAAGACCAGCAAAGTATAGACACAGCAAAGCAAAACAATATCTCCTTAAAATGTGGTGGGGGGTAAGGAAAAAAGGACTAAAACCTTAAAGTTTAAAGAGAAAGGAAGTTAAGTAGGTTCACACTGGCATACCGTGTATACCACTTAGTAGAGGCAATGACAAGGTAAGTGATTTCTTGACTACAAAGAAGCAGGAGTAGGTTGGACTTAGAGAAAATGCCAAACTCGAGTTATAAATGGTGAATATTGTGGGAGTCAATAGAGAGGTTAAAGAATGATCTTTACTGACACAGATTTTAGGGAATAAGTGAATTATTCCAAACACAAACTAATATTAGAAGGAAGAAGTCTGTTACAAATTAAGTAAGGATAACTTCAGGCATGATTCTTACATACCTAGTATGATACAGCCTCAATTCTAACAGGAAAAACTAGATCAAATAAAGCTAATTCAGATATGACCTTAACAGATGAAAAGTACTCTATCTGAAATTTATAAGGTTGTTTGATATACATTATAAATGTTTTAAGCGTTAAAACTGATAGTTCACGATATTTACTCAATATTCAAAAATCAACTATTAAAATGTGATCCAATACTTATTAGAGTAGCTAAAATTGAGACAGACACTATTCCATGTTGCAAAGGATGTGAAGAAACAAACTCATATTCCTTGTAGGTGAGTATACACAGTAAGTCAATTTGGAGAGTGATTTGGTGGTAACAAAACTAGATAGATTCTTATCACACAATCCAAGTTACGTTACTTGGTACTTACCCAAAGAAATTAAAAACATGTACCCCCCACGAAAATTTGAACAGTACATTATTCATAGTTTATTATTTTATAGCTCGGAAGCAACCAAGGTGTTCTTTAGTAAGCAAGTGAACAAAACGTAGTACATCCAAACAGCAAATTATTAAAGAAGGAGGTAAGACAATATTGGGCTGGGGATGTAGTTCCATTGGTAGACTACATGCCTAGTACCCATGAGACTGATCCGCAGCACCACATAATCTGGGTGGGATGACACAGGCCTATTATCTTAGCATTTGGGAAATGGAGGCAAAAGTCTCAGAAGCTCGAGGTCATCCTAGGTTACGTAGCAAGTCTGAAGTCAGTCTGTGATATATAAGATCCTCCTACCTCAGAAAAAAAAATTATCAAATCGTGAAAGGATATAGAGGAAACATAAGTGCATATTACTATGTGAAAGAGTGAAAGTTAGAATGCTACATAATGGCTTCAACTACATGTCATTATGGAAAAGAAAAGCCACAAAAACAAAGAAAAGATCAGCTGTTCTCAGGGAACAGAGCAGAGGTAGAAAAGAAGGGATGAAGCACAGAGGATTCTTAGTCCACTCCACTACTCTGAATGATAGTATAATGGTTGTGCTGGCTAATTTTATGTCAACGATACAAGCCAGAGTCATCTAAGAGGGAGGAAACTCAACCAAGAAAATGCTTCCATAAGATTGACTAGTAGCCATGCCTACTTAATTAGTGATTGATGTGGGAGGGCCTAGCCCATTGGAGATGGTGCCACTCCTAAGAAGATGGTCTTGGATGCTATAAGAAAGCAGACTGAGCAAACCATGAAATGCCAGTCTGTAAGAAGTACTCCTCCACGGCCTCTGTTTGAGCTCCTGCCTCCAGGTACCTATCCTGTTTGAGTTCCTGCCCTGACTTCTTTTGATGTGAACTTCCTTTTAATATGAACTGTGATATGGAAGTATAAGCAAAATAAATCCTTTCCTCCTGAAGTTGTTTTCGGTCATGGTGTTTCATCGCAGCAACAGAAACCCTAACACAACGGTAAATATATGTTATCATATATTTGAGCAAATCTATCCAATAAACAATACCAAAAGTGAACCGAATACAGACTATGGATTTTGGAAGAAAATGCTATACTAATGCACATTAATCAATGTCAATAAACATATCATTCTGATCAGCATGGTGATATGGGAAGCTGTCATTACGTGTGTTTATGGTAGTTAGGAAATCTGCGTCTTCCTCAGGTCTGCTGTGAACATAAAGCTGCTCCTTTAAATAGCCTACCAAATGACCTAAAAAATAAAATGAAACATCACAGATTTTAGTAGAAGCCAAAGGTAGTGGCACAAATCTGTGTGAGCCAGTTGTGGCTGAGGTAGAAAGAAGTACTGTAAATTTAAGACCAGTCTAGGCTGCCTAGTGATGGGGGGGAAGCTTTGTTAACCAATCATCTTTAAGAAGTGAAACCTAGTTAAGGCGTGGCTTCCTGGAGCCCAGAAGGAAAAACTGGGATGGACCAGGTGCTTGCTCTCTCTGGGTGATTCACGCAGGACACATAGGAACTTGGACTTTCCATTCCTGTGGCATGAGTTTCCCCTTATAATAAGTAAAAATATAATTGTTTATCTTTAAGCTAGCCTGGTTATTTCCCGAATCGAGCTAACTTCTACAGTTGGCGCCTAGTTTTTTTGGGCCACTTAAGAGTCTCTGGCAGCTCTCCTAGGGAGACTATCTCAAAAATAATCTTACTAGAAAATACAGGTAAGAAAATACAGTTCCTGGGTTTAAGAAGGAATTTCTTAAGAGTGTAAAACAATTATAAGAAAAAAATGAACAAATATGTTAAAAATTAAGAATTTTTCATCATCAAAGGATACCACAGCAATAAGAAAAATTGCCCATAGGATTCTAGGTTTGCAAATATTAGTAAATTGTGATAAGGAGTAACATTATTTTTGTTTTATACTCAGATTAAATCTAACCAACTCCAGAAATAAACTGACAACCTGTGCTAATATGTAAATAACTGATTCAAAATCATACAATACTGTCTACTAACATAAGAATTAAATATTAATTACTTAATAACAAAGTATTAAGTAATTTAAGACAAATGGAATGGAAAAATGAGCAGTTTTATCAACTATTCACATAAATATTTCTCATTATTTCTACATTTATACTATGTTAACTAACATTTAAATGCCTAGCATGTGTCAGATTTACATGTTTTACCAACTGCCTGGGGCTTTTTATTTGGAAAGTTTACAAATCCATAGAAATAAATTATACTTTCATTATTTTTACACCAAACCTGCAACAAATAATAACTGCAAGCTTGTAGATTATGATTCTGAATATATTCCAAAATGGTAAAAGATTTATAACTGTTCCTCCTAAACAACATCCTGAACTGAAAGTAACTATTTAGAAACTGAAAGAAGATATTCACAATAAACAGGGTTAGAATAAAAAAATAAGAAACTCTTACAAATCAAAACAGAAAAAAAGAAAAAGTGGGCAAGAGAGAAAAGAGATTCAGCTGAAGAAAAAAACATAAAAGGTCAAAAAACAAAAGAAAATTTCCAGGGCGCCTGGAGAGATGGCTCAGTAGTTAAGAGCACTTGATTCTCTTCCAGAGGACACAAGTTTGGTTCCTGACATCCAAGTCAGGAAGCGCACAACCATCTGTAACTCCAGCTTCTTTCTAGCCTCTGTGGGCTCCTGCACTCAAATGCAAATATCCATATCGAACACATACACACCTATACATACTTCAAAATAATAAAGCTATTTTTTAAAAAGAAATATTCTATATCATGATAATCAGGAAGCATCATCAAGATCAACAGACAAAGTATTATGGCCCTTTGATTTGTAAAGTTAAAAATGATAATATAAGGTGTTGAAAGGACAGGTAACAAAAGAACCTTTATTTTCATATATTTGTTGGCATGACTATAAATTCATATAACCCCAATGAAGTTCAGTATCACATCTTAATGCTAAAAGCATTAGCCTGCTCTGTAAAGCATCAAGTGAACCTCCACATACACTTTCAGCCTTCATAAACACAGGAAACACGCTGTCCATAGTATCTTTGCTCACTATTATGAAAAGCAAAAAAAAAAATAAATAAATCACCATTAAGAGTTAAATATTCAAATATCAAACAATGGGAGATATCTACTCAATGAAACTACAGTTAAAGCTGTTACACTACATCAACAAGCAATAAGATGAATAAGTTTATCTAAAGTAGGTGGAAACCCAAGTTAAAAAGATTATATTCAATGCAATTGAATGCCTTACTGAGAAAAGGTACCAAGCCACATGGCTAAACATAGATAAGAATTATGGATTAATTTAGGTTGTAAGAGGTGATTGGTAATAAGCCTGAACAATAGGCCAAACAGTTTGTAATTCATATAAGCCTCTGTGTGTTTCTTTGGGACTGAACAGCTGCAGGGCCGGGCAGGACAGAAACTTCTGTCTACAGCGCAGATATTGTGAGGAGGGAATAGTGGTGGTCCAGGAGCACTTACTATGACAACTAATGATTCAGTACAGTATGCCTAAGGTTAAATAAAAGAAAAAAATTGTGTGTAATTTGTTCAACGAAAGCTCTCAAACAGCCAGAATAGCCATCCCTTTGTAACTAACAGAAAGACTAAGGTATAAAGTACGTGCTATTTAACATATATCTGCATACTAGGTGGCATATCTTCTACAAGGAAAGTAAATTCCAAAGTCTGTCATAATTACTTTCCAATAAATTAAAATGCCTATGTGCTAAGACAGTAAACCATTAATTAGGCAAAGTAGACATTGCAAATCTTTTATCTACAAATTGAGTGTACAAATCTACACTCAATACTATATACTTCTTGTATATCAGTTCATCTTTATAATGTATCACTTTAGCATATATGAATTGGGTATTGTAAACAGTTGACAGGTAATTGAAGACATGCAGATACCATGCCATTTCACACACAAGAGTTAAGCATACAAGAATTCTGAGACCTAGAGGTGTCATGAAATGAATTCCCTACTGGTTTCAAGGAATAACTGTAATAATATCATCTAGACATATCCTTCAATACAATGCAAACGCTATATTGTTTGGGGAATGACATGAAAAACGTTTGTGCGTGCACAATACAGATGGAGTTGGTTTTAACGATTTATTTATTTTTACTTTATGTGCACTGGTGTTTTGTCCACATGTTTGTCTGAGGGTGTCAAAACACCTGGAGCTGCATCACAGACAGTTGTGAGCTGTCATGTGGGTGCTGGAAATTGAACCTGTGTTCTTGAAAGAGCAGCCAGAGCTCCTAACCACTGAGCCATCTGTCTACCCCCCACCTCCTTGTTTTGAGATAGTCTCTTTATGTAGCTTTGGCTTTCCTTGAACTTTATGCAGATCAAGCTGACCTCAAACTCAGAGATCCAAGCACTGGGGAACAGAGGCATTTGGTCAAATCCATGGATGAAGAATCCAAGGATACAAGGGTTAACAGTAACTGCATAGGGCAGTAATTATAATGAACTTCTCATAAAATGATCAGGACAGTCTTCATTGTAGGTAAGAAATGGAGCCTCTTATCAATATACCGAACACCTTCTAAGTGCCAACACAGAACTAGGTTATACACAAACTTAAAATTTAACCTATGAACTTGAGAAATCAATCTTTGGCAGATTTTCAACAAGCTTTTAATGTCTCTCATCAGAAACAGTCATTGTTAAGAGAAGAAAGTCTGGAGAAGGTTGTTTATATGACTACTCTTTGTGGAATAGTGTACCCTATTTGAAATTAATCAAGCACAGTTAAATTATACACTACCAAATGAAATATGAACACCACTTTTCCTGTTTCTAGCAGGATCTTAGAATTTACAACAAAGCTAACTCTGATTAACAACATTTAGACCAATTTTTAGAAATTTTCATACAACACTGGAATACAAAACATTTATGAATCCAAAGAACTGAGACAACTTAATGATGTAATTGAAAACACACAGATCACAGTTCAAATTTAAAGTTAACAGCATAACCATAGGAAATTTACTTAACATTCTTGTTGGTTGGTTGGTTTCTGGTTTTTGTTTTTGAGGCAGGGTCTCACTATTTAGTCCTAGCTAGCCCAGAACTCACTAGTTAGACTGACCTTGAACTCAAAGCAATCCTCCTGCTTCTGCCTCCTGAGTGCTGGAATTAATGACGAGTGCTGTCATACCAGCCAACTTAACACTCCTGAGGCTAGTTTGCTAATTCATAAAATGGAAGTAAAACAACTTACCTTACTAGTGTATTGTGAATATCAAATAAAGTACACAAGGTACCTAAGAACAATGGCCAATATGTAGCAAATAATAAATGCTATCTGTACTTTCATAAAACTCTCCACTAGTACAAAAGCTATTTGTGCATTCTAGAAAGTAAAAAATCCTTGTCATATTTAGATCCTTCACTACAGTTTTGGTAGATATTCAGTTGACATTAACATCTGCAATTTAAGGCTAAGTACCAAAACTTTTCAATTGAGCAAATTCCTTTACTCAGGCAACACTTCACTAGGAACTTTGATGAAGGTGATGAATCACCAATATCAGTAAGATTATTTAACTGTTTGGTTCTACTCAAATTTGGTTCTGGATTCTCTAAAATTACTGCAATAGCCATTTGGAGGTTTTTAATACTTTTCATTAATCCCAGTTTTCTTAAAAATAAAATGTAGGGTTTTTGGCCTCACTAAAATAAGTTTCCTGCCATGCTTCTAATGAAAAAAAAATAATATACATTATGATATAAAAGCTGGAAACTGCCAATGGAGTTTAAATTTTCTACTAGCCTATTTTTGTTGTTTCTGTAACAAATATCCTTCTATACACCTTGCAGTCTCTGGCCATCAAAGCTCCTGTTCACTCTACTAATGCCTCCTTGTTTACTAAGTCTCCGTGTTACTAGCAAGAGTTAAAAGTGTTACTCACAGAAACACTACAGTAAGTATGAAGACAAAGTAATGGTTTCAAATGTATAGTTTTGCCTGTCTAGAAGCAAACATTATATTAAGACAATTCCAACTCCTGCAAACTACTCCAAATTCTGCAGTATGATTAAAAAAGAAACTGGATTATGTTTACACACAAATAATTCATTAAAGTTAAACCAATGCCTAGAGTGAAACAGTATTCCCAAGACAAGATATGGTAAAGTAACAGTGTTCGGTCATTAAACATGTTTTAAAATTGGTTACATAACTTAATCTTTAAATACTTAAAAGTGTGTTTGACAGATAAACATCGAGAAATTCATATTAAACTAGTTTTCAGTCTAAAAAACTTCAAACAATTTAGAAGCTTTAAAAATATAACTAAGTAAACTTTTGACAGATATTGAATCAATTACATTTGTTTCATGACCAAATGAAATAAATATTTGAATGAAGTAAATTTTATGGTCATGTATCTTAAGTGATGTAGATAAATATTTTAATAATCAGTATAAACTTTATATGTGGTAACTTTTATTACAACTGAGACTACAATAAACCAAGAAAAATGTCTTAGATATATATTGACAACGTAAAGATTAAAGTAACACTTAATAAGAACTATTATTTTTTCAGAAGGGGTTTTTCTTTCTTTTTTTCTTTTTTTTGTGGGGGGGGGAGAGTTTAGAGGCAGGGTTTCTCTAAAACTTTGGAGCCTGTCCTGTAACTATGTCTTGTAGACCACGCTGGTCTCGAACTTACAGAGATCCACCTGCCTCTGCCTCCAGAGTGCTGGGATTACAGGCGTGCGCCACCACTGCCCGGCTGAGTTATACTTTCTTAGTGAAAAGCATAACTGCATCTGGTGTTCCTTATTTTGTTTCCATTATTTAAATTGTCATATTTAAAGTTCTTTTTCACTCTTTAGCGTGCTCATTACTGCCAAAACTGACCTTACTAACAAAAAAGGCCCTAAATATAATTTAATAAACACAAAAATGTTTTTTGCTACAGTGCCAAAATAGGTGCCATTTATGCCAACCTCCAGAAAATACAAGGACACCATAAAATTTATAATTCTATCTGCACTGATAGAAAAATGTCATTTTAATGGCATGTTATCAAAATCAAAGTGTGCTTTTCATGTTTCCAAAGTAGGCAATATATGCTCTTTCCCAAAACTTCAGGGCATTTTCCTTTTAGAAGCATGCAAATTAAGAACAGAATCTATTCACTTAGCAAATGTATGCTGTGTAGAGCTGCTTACTAAGAGCTAATTGTAATTAAAATGTTATATAATGACATTTTCAAATGACAGGAAATTCCACTTTGCACTCCAAAGGATTCCACAGGCACAGTAATGTACAGTTGTCCCCTGCTCAGGTCTCTAACTTAAAGACGCACCATCATGGCAATGCACTTACGCTTACACCTGATGGCCCAATACAGTAGGCTTATGCCGGGACCTAAGACAAAGGCATTTCAAGAAGAAATTTGCAGGAAGAAGCAATGAATAATTTTGTTATAATCAACCCTCTAAGAGTCACGTGTTAAAAAAATGAACTGTCCAACTTTTCCAGAATTAACGCAAGTGCTTCAGTCCTCTCTCTAAGCTTTAAGTGGCCAAAATATGAGTATATTAAAACAAACCAAAAATGAACCAAAATCAGTTTAGAGGCAAAATTTAAATCCAGATGTAAACATCTCTTGAATACTCCAAAGTAATGACACACAATCAACAGTGTATAAACTCAAGTCTCCGACACCACCGAGATCTCAAAACAAAAATCATGCTTACATCATCAAATATTTAGCTGGAAATAGGAAAGAATAATATTGTTCCGACACCAACCACACTAATTACGGCATCTACTTTGTTATCTTCTGCGGACATGTGCTGCCTAACGTTTTCACTTAGTGAACTGTTCTCTGGCTTATAAACAACTTCTGGAGCTCTTTCTCTTGTGTCCAAACGGGAGGGAAAATAAAAGTCTGGGGGAAAAAAAAAACCATCAGCATCTGAACTTCCGGATCTGAGCAGAGGGAGCCATCCGGGAGGACCACCTATCTCTCCCTGAGTTAGAAAGGAAAAGTCAGGAAAAAGACACGGCCGGCCCGGTCCGCTAAAGGCCGTTGGTCACCTGAAGAGGGCTGGCGGAGCGAGGCCAACACTTCCGAGCGAGCCCTCCGGGGGGCTGAAGTTCTGGGGGGCGCTCTTTGTGCAGTCTGAGGGGAAAGGGAGGGAACCGCCCACAGCCAGGGAGTCATTCAAAGGAGTTCGCGAGCAGGACTGGGGGGGGGGGGGGGGGGGGCGGTGACACCGGGAGGGGGACCCGCGCGAGCACACGGCCCCGCCCGCGGGGACGGAGGGTCCCTCAGCCCGGTGGCCTCCGAGAGCGCGCGGGAGACCGGTCCCGGGCGTGGGGCAGCCGCTCCGGACTGACTCCACGCGAGTTTCCACACTTAGCGGGCCAGGGGCGCGGTGCGCAGCGTCCCCGAGCCCGCGGCCGCCATCCCTGGGGTCCCCCCCCTCCGCCGCCCCGCTTTCCCAGCCGGCGCTCCCGCAGGGCCGCGGCCCTTACCTGCAGCTCGGTGAGGAGGATCTCCCCACGGTCGGGGTTGGACGCCATGGCGCTCCGCTCGGGACTCCGCACCTGAAGGCGGCCAGCGGCGCGGCCGAGGGAGAAGGCGGGACGGGAGCCGTGCGGGGGGTGAGGACCGGAGAGAAAGCAGCAGCTAGGGAGTCATGGAGGCGCGGCCCGACTGCAGGCGCGGCTCAGGCGGCCCGGCTCATGGAGAGCGGCGGGGAGCGAGGGCCCTCGGCGCGGCTCCCCCTCGCCGCCCGCCGCCGCCCGCCGGACTCTGTCCCCTCAGCCGCTCCCTCAGGGCGACGCCGGGAGCCGCCTCGGAGCTCTCGGAGCGGGGCGAAGCGGCCGCGGCGGCAGCTCCCCCTGTCGCACCATTTGGCTGTCACCGCGTCGCAAAAGCCGCCTCGCTTGGCGGCCGCCGGCGCACGTGACGGCCGCGGCCCCGCCCCCGGCTGGGCGGGGTAAGGGAAGGTGCGGGGGGTGGCGGGGGACCCCAGGGCCAGCGGCGCGGGGCGGACGGGCTGGGCGTGGCCGGCTCCGGGCCGGCCGGGGTGACACTGGGGCGTGAGGCCCGGGCTCGCGTCGCCGGGAGGCGGGAAGAGCGTGCAGGCCACACCCACCTCCGGCCGCGTTTAACGGCCCTGCGTGAACGCTAGGTCTGGGCGCTGGCGGCGGGTCGGGCCTACGCTCCCCCGGCCTTTCTCCGGAGCCGCGCCCAGACCGGGCTTGCCCCGCGCTGCCTCCCCCACCTGTCCTACTCCTGCCGTTCGCTCGTGCCCCTTCGCCACCAGTCAGGTGCCCCGCGAGCCGGGCTGGCCTGGAAAAGGCACTTTTCGAAAAAAGTCGGAGGGATTAGAGCGCCCACAATTTTGAGTGCAATCCCTACAAGCTGCCTTTTCCTCGAGCGCTACTCTGAACGGTGGTTTGGGCTGGGAAACTACCGAGCGCAAAGTTGGACTAGCTCATTTGTTGCTTTTTTTTTTTTTAAACTAAATTTAATGGAAAGAGATAGGCAGAATCAAGGTCCGGAGTGGAAAAAAGCCAACTGTGCTTAGGGAGGGATCAGGGAGAACTCAATCGTCTACTTAGTAACTAGCTTAGTCTTCTAAAAGTAACACTATGTTTCGCAAGTATGCACAGAGTCTCAAAACTGTAGCTTTTGTTTTGTCTAATCAGTGAATGGACATCCTCTGCATTTGCTTCACTTGGGCATATCCTGAAGCATAAGTATACAGTGCTGGTTAAAGCTGTGTGGACAAGGTGGTCGTGGATATTTAGGTAAAGATTAGGAATTAAAAAGCAGGCTTTAGGTAGGTAGAGCCGAGTCGGATAAGTATGTTACAACAAACATTGATGATTTAGAGTTCGGTGACTGCAACTCACAATATATGACAAAGTCTGGTGCATTCTTCAAAAGTTTTACTATTTATATTTAATGAATTACCTGGATTGAAAATGATAAAAGTAATAAGTACTTAAATATTAAATTATGTAATAATTATTAGAATGTGTTTAGTGGCTAATACTGTTTCACTTCTAAACATTGATTATAACTTTAATGAAATATTAATTTGTAAACATACATCCAGTTTCTCTCTTTTTTTGGTTTTTTGGTTTGGTTTGGTTTGCTTTTGGTATTGGTTTTGGTTTTCGAGCCAGGCTTTCTCTGTGTAGCCCTGACCATTTTGGAACTCAGTTTGAAGATCTCAAACCCAGAGATCCACCTGCCTCAGCCTCTGAAGTGCTGGAATTAAAGGTGTAAGCCACCACCACCTGACATCGTTTCTTTCTTAATCATAGTGTAGAATTTGAAATAGTTTGCGAGGTTTGGAATCGACTTTTAATAACCTTTGCTTCTAGAAAAGCAAATCTGTACATCTGAAATACATTACTTTGTTTTCATACTTGCTGTAATGTCTGTAATGTTTTTACCACTTGCTGGTAATATGGAGTCTAATTAATCAAGGAAGAAACAAGGAACTAACAGCACTTGGAAAAGCCAGAATAGATAATTAATTACCTTCCCTAGAAACTACAGCCAGGGGGAGTTAGACTCGAGTTACACATAGGATTAAGAAGGGTGGGGATACTTTTGGGGAAGCAGTGTTGTGTCCAAAACAACTATAATGTGATTTTAAATGGTAGGTACAAAGTGTTAGGGGGAGTTAATATATGAGTAGTATGATTTTTATTGTAAAAGATACATAACAAAATTTAACATTTAAAGTGTCAATTCAGGGATACTGGATGTTTATTAAAATATGTGAGCGTGCACACATACACACACACA
The DNA here is from genome assembly GCF_014885135.2 of Alexandromys fortis. Lineage (NCBI taxonomy): Eukaryota > Metazoa > Chordata > Mammalia > Rodentia > Cricetidae > Alexandromys > Alexandromys fortis. Next base: position 906,460 of record NW_026067995.1, read on the forward strand.
CACACACACACACACACATATATATGCCTCACTCCAGGAAAGATGTGATATCTAGTATACACATAGTAAGTGCTTAACTGTTAAATTAAGAATTACTCATGTAATGCCAGGTGTGGTGGTTTGAAGAAAATGGCCCCCAAAGTGAGTGGCACTGTTAGGAGATGTGGCCTTAATGGAGGAAGTGTGTCACTGTGGGGACAGCCTTTGAGGTCTCTTTTGCTCAAGCTTCCCTCAGTGTGACTTTTAATCAACATCTTGTTGCCTCTGAGTCAAGATGAAGGACTCTTAGCCCGAGCACCACATCTGCCTGCGCACAGTCATTGCTCTCGGCCATGATGATAATGGGCTGAACCTCTGAAAGCAAGTCACCCCAGTGAACTGTTTCTTTATAAGAGTTGCTGTGGCCGTGGTGTCTTTTTACAGTAATAAAAACCCAAACTAAGATCCCAGATGTGGTGGTGCACCCCTTTAATCCAGCAGTTAAGAAGCAGAGGTGGACAGAACGCTGAGGTTGTGGCCCACCTGGTCTACATAATGAGTTCAGATCAGAAAGGCTGCATAGTGCGACCATGTCTCAATAGGTAAACAAACTCGTGCAAGATCTTAGAAAAATAGAAACACATACAATGAGCATGGTTAGAAAAACAAATTTAGATCTAAAGAGAAAGTGTTCACATTTCAGCAGCCCAGAATTTTAGATCTAGGTGGCACTTAAATTTATGTAGTCTACATCTAACAGTAAGTTGAAAATTATAAGTCCTAGTTTGACTAATTAGGAAAAAGTTATTACTAAACAAGACAAAAAAAAAGAGCTAAGTCTCAGAACCTGTGTTCCATTTGCCACTCTGACTGGTTGTAGTCTACACTGTGCTTTAAAATAGAATCCTCATATAAACTCAGAGAGCATTATGCACCCTCAGAATGTTACCACAGGAAAAACTTCAAATGTTTCATAGTTCCAGTGTTGAAAACAAGTATGATAGTCCAGAGACAGATATGGGGTTAAATCTAACGATCAGAGAAAAAGAGCAGTAAGCCACGAGAGACCTTTAACCTCTACCAATGCTCAGACTGACGGGGCGATCCTCAGACTGCGTAGACTACACTATGTCTCCACACTCCAGTGAGTTCCTGTCTCTTCCTTCTTATAGTCCTCTATCAGCCCAGCCATATCACTCCTGTCTACCACCTTCCTAGTGCTGGGGTTAAAGGTATGTGACTCCCAACCACTGAGATTAAAGATGTGAGTTGCTGCCACCACCTTGATCTGTTCCCGGATCAATCTTGTGTAGCCCAGGGTAGTCTTGAACTCAGAGATCCAACTGCCTCTGTCTGCTGAGTCCTGAGATTAATGGTGTGTGCCACCACTCCCTGACCTCTAGTGGCTTAGCTTTGCACTCTGATCTTCAGGCAAATTTTATTTATTAAAATACAAATAAAATATCACTACATTGTAGGAATTACTTCTGAGATAAATTTTGCTCCGGAATTTAATACAACCCAAAGTGGAGGCAGGCATAAAAACTTCAGAATCATAGTTTTCAAAGCAAATTAAGCTTAAAAACTATCACCCAGCTTTTTTGGGGGGGGGCTAAAAGAAAAGAAATCGTGCTTATCAGACTGATGCATGCTTGGAAAAGTTTTATGGAAATGTTTATCAATTTTGATTCCAAAGTATGTTCAGATATGTTCAGATATATGCTTATAAATGATTTTAGAGAATCACAAGTTCACTTTATTATTGTTTAATTTATATTAAAAAAGGAGGAAAGAAATTTAAATTTCTATTAAAGTCATTAAAATACCTAGTTTATACCACTAGTTATTCAGCACCTTTTAAATGATGTTTTCACATATATTTTAAAGATTTTTAGATAGAGATGACTATAGATATATATAGTCATCTATATATATAGATATAGATAGATAGATATCTATATAGATATAGTCATATATCTGGTGTGCTTGTTCCCTAAGGATCCCGGCACCAGCAGCTGGGCAGATTATAAATAATAATTACATCTTGGGCCTGATGGAATCTTGCCACAGTACTTTGTTTTTTGCATTTTATAGGCACTTAAATTCCCTCTCTGTAGAGTCAGTGTATGTAATGTAGCTCTTCTATTAGACTTCAATCACTAGAAAGGCACACGTTTTACACAGCGCAATATAGTATTTCACAAGTAGTAAATAACTATGTTCTACATTTCTGAAGGTATAACAATCTTAGCCAGGGCCTCGCTAACCAGAGAATGAACTATTCTGCCCTGGATGCGCAGTGGCACAATCTCTAAAGTTAAGGGCCTCTTTCTTCCGATCCAGTATCCAGAAATCTCTGGTAGGCTATTTTCAAATGCTTGTTACTTTTCTTCCCCACATATATTTCCACAGCATCCACACTGCTTGTATTTCTTGAGTGCCTCCATTGCTGTGGGCCAGAAATGCAATCTATGACCAGTGAGCCTTATAGTCACCCACTATCCCTAGTGTTTCAAGACTTCACTAAGTTTGCACAGAAGACCACACAGTAGGCTGTGGTACCTTTCATGTCAGTGCTGAGTCCATGCCTCTTCTTACCCTCCACAAACAAGTTAACCTTGCTCCTTTTCCTGTTATAGTTTGATCATTCACAGATTCTGATATTTCAGTTGTTATCCCAAATAAAATTATTTGGGAATTTCTTCCAAGTGTATAAAAGGTCTCCTGAAAGAGATATCAGAAAATGCCACCTTCTCCCTTGGTACAGTCACTGAAGTCCTGAAAAGGTGTTTTAAACCACGATTGGAAAGTAAAGTTTTATTTTGTCTTTACGTTTTTTTCTTTCTATTGAAAATAAATTTTTTAGCCATATAATATGTTGTTTTTATTTCTTAACTCTTTTTACTCTTTAGCTTTTTGTGGGTCTCACAACCTAGATCCCAGATAAATTACACACAAATATTTATTCTTAGTTATGAATGCCTGGCTTTAGCTTGGCTTGTTTCTTGCCAGCTTTTCTTAAGTTATCCAGACTACCTTTCGTCTCTGAGCTTTGTCCTCTCCTTACTTCTGTATTTCTTACTTTCACTCTTACTCCATGGCTATCTCCTGACCTCCTCCTCCTCTTGTTCTCTGTTGCACCTCTTGTTCTCCTTCTATTTATGCTCTCTGCCTGCCAGCCCTGCCTATCCTTTCTCCTGCCTTGCTATTGGCTGTCCAACTCCTTATTAGACCATCAGGTGTTTTAGACAGGCAAAGTAACACAGCTTCACAGAGTTAAAGAAATACAGCATAAACAAAAGCAACACATCTTTACATCATTAAACATTAAACAAATGTTCCAAAGGATAAACAGAAGTAACACACCTTAAAATAATATTCCCCTACAATAATATATCCTGTTTATGGTTTTCCCTCCTTCTACTCCTCCCAGTTCCTCTCCACCTCCCCTCCCATTCAGGTTCACCCCTTTCTGTCTCTCATTAGAAAAAAAAGACGAACTTTTAAAGAATAATAAAGTAAAAAAATGAAATAAGGCAAAAATCTAACACACTGGAATAGGACCAAAAAAAAAAGATGCATACAAACGCGTGCATGCGCGCACGGGTACACACACACACACACACACACACACACACACAGCCCAGATATAAATGCAGAGACCCACTCATTCTGCACACTCAGGAACCCTCAGTCTCTGGAACTGAATGCCTTCCCCCTCCCCCCCCCCCCAAAATCATGGAAGCCTAATAGTTGTGATGTTAGGAGGGAGGGCCTTAGGATAGTACTTAGGTCACATGATTAGAGACTAGATTACTGTTGTCAACATGTGACCAAATACCTGACAAGAAACAAGGGAGTCAAGGATTTGTTTGGGCTCTTGGCTTTTTCAACAGCTATCCATGTCCATAAGGTTCCACTTCTCAAAACAGGACAAACTTGTCAGCCTGTGGAAGACTTTTCATATTCAAACAACAGCAGACCCCTTTGTGGACAAGATGTGTGTCCGTGTAGAAAAGGCTCAGGAGAACTCCTGTGTTCCTGTGCACAGGGAGAATCCAGCACTTTTCAACTTGAAAATGGCCCTCACTGAAACACAGCTGCCATGGCACACTCATCTGGGACTTCCTGCCACCCGAACTGTGAGAAACAAATTTCTGTTTTGGTAAGCCATCTATTCTGTGTTTTGTTTTAGCACCTGGAAATAATATAAACATTGACGATCTCTTGTATTAACATTATCAAAGACCTGATGAGTTACATCTTCTGAAGTTTACTCTTTAGAAGTTAAAACCAAAGAAGTTTTAAAACACAAGAATATACAGGCTTACAGCTCATTAATCTTTAAAAGTAATGGCCTTATCCTCTCCCACACAATCCCCGAAAAATGCCATCAGAGTGAAAAAGAAAACGGGCATCCTACTACTGCTAAAGAAATGGATTTGACCTTACACGTCTTCTGCAGGCCCCGAAGGAGAGCTGCTAAAGTGTAGGACTGCGGCTGGTGACTGGATTAGCAATGCTCTGTGTCAATGATGAAGCAGGATCTCTGTGCTTCCAGAACTTCTGACTTACTACGGCCTTTGTTCATTTTCTGTTGCTATAAAGAAACACCTGAGACTAGGTGAGATATGAAGTAGAGACAGGTTGTATGGGAAGTCCAGGTGGCTGAACCTGATGAAGGTCTCATGCAAAGAAGAGAGTGGAAAACATTCATAGATAGAAAAGGTGTCACATACAAGTGACACCCTCTGTCTGAGTTAGGATTTCTATTGCTATGATGAAACACCATGACCGAAATGCAAGTTGGGGAGGAAGGGGTTTATTTGCCTTATTCTTCCACATGACAGGCCATCCTTGAAGGAAATCAGGACAAGAACTCCAACAAGGTATGAATCTGCAGGCAGAAGCCGATGCAGAGGCCATGGAGGGGTGCTGCTTACTGGCTTGCTCAGACTGCTTTCTTATAGAAATTAGGACCACCAGCCCAGGAATGGCAGCACCCACGATGTGCTGAGCCCTCTGCCATCAATTTCTAATTAAGAGAATGCCCTATAGGCTTGCTTACAGGCCAGTCTTTTGAAGGTATTATCTTAATTGAGGTTCCCTCCTCCAGTTGACATAACCTCTCCAGCACACCCTCACTAATGACAGCCTGCTGGGGGACTAGCTAATCCAGTCCCATGAGAATTAACCCAGTCCCATGAGAAAGACACTGCTTCCTTCGGACTCACTATTTATTTGTGAGTTAATCTGTTGAGATAGGGCTCCTGTTACACAGCCTTTTCTGACTTCAAACTCAACCCTCTGGTTTCAGTCTCCCAAGTGGAGCTGGAGTTATAGGGATGTGTTACTACGCCCAGCAGCCGTTCTCTTAACATCCACAGCACCCTGTAAAAGACCCACCACCTCTCAAAACTGCTATAGCGGAAACCAAATTTCAACACAGGTGTTAAAAGTGAGTCCATACCATATTCAAATCATATCAAGCATCATGGGCTTTTCCTGTGAGAAGTTGTTAATACATGAGAAATTTGAGTTGTCTTTGTCAAAATGAAAAGGGAACATGAAAACGAGACAGCTTATTAAAATTATGACCACTAACTAGTGCTTGCTTTAAAGCAAAACTGTAACTGTCCAATGGCAATACAGATGAATAAATGCCAAAACTGCTGACCATGAAGAATGCCTGAGAGGGTTTGAGGAGGAAGAGTGTGGCAGGAACCTTCTTTCCCGGCTCAGTTCCTCAGCATCAGGCTACTGTAACAATATATATGGTAAATTGTCCTTTGTAACAGACTCTGGAACCGTAACAATGTATACGGTAAATTGCCCTTTGTAACAGACTCTGGAACCGCAACAATGTATCTGGTAAATTGCCCTTTGTAACAGACTCCAGAACCCGCAACAATGTATCTGGTAAATTGCACTTTGTAACAGACTCCGGAACACGCAACAATGTATCTGGTAAATAGCATTTTGTAACAGACTCTGGAACTGCAACAATGTATCTGGTAAATTGCACTTTGTAACAGACTCCGGAACCGATCAGTTCCTCAGCATCAGGCTACTGTAACAATGTATATGGTAAATTGCCCTTTGTAACAGACTCTGGAACACTGGTTATGTTTCTCTTCTGATGCAGGTTGGAGGTGCCTTATGTCCTCTCAAAGCTTCCTGCGTTTGGAACCCATTCACTAAAGTGTCAGTACTGGGAGTTGCTGTGGAAACCTTTCAGGGATTGGCCTTCTTGCAGGGAGAACCTGAGAATAGAGTTCCTATGTAATCCTGTGATTGTTCTCTCTTGAGGCTGCTTTAAAAGAAGCAAGTCTAATCCCGCTCATCATTTTCTGCCCCACTCACTGCTTTCTGCTTCTAGGCTTCACATGTGTATGAGTTAGGGTACTCTAGAGGAATAGAACTCTGTGTGTGTGTGTGTTGGAATATACATATATAATAAGTTATATATGATATATGCATATATAATTATAAGCATACACACAACACACACATATGTAAAAGGGATTTATTAGCATGGTTTACTTACAGTCTGTGACCCAGTTAGCCCAACAATGGCTGCCTACCAATAGAAAGTCAAAGAGTCCAGTAACTGTTCCATCTGGAGGCTATATATCTCAGCTGTCCTTTAGTGTCCATTGGAATCCTAAAGAAGTGTAAAGAAGTGGGCTCTTACACCAGTGAATGAATGAACATGTCAGAGAGAGCAAGGGCAAGAAGGCAGAAAGCAGGCCTTTCTTCCTTTTCCTCTATTTAGCCTGGCACCAGAAGGTGACTCCCAAATGGAAGGGGGCACTTCCCACCTGTCTCAGTCACTGTTCTTTTGAGTGATGAGACATCATGAGCAAAGCTACTCTTATCTTAGAAAAGAAAGCATTTAAGTGAGGCAAGACTCGCTTACAGTTTCTGAGGCTTACTTAGTTCACTATCATGGCAGAGAGCATGGTAGCAAGCAGGTAAGATGCCAGAGAAGTAGCCGAGAGCTACATCCTGGTCTACAGAGGCACAGAAAGGGATACTGGGCCTGGAGCAGACTTGAAACCTCAAAGTCTACACCCAGTACCACACCTACTCCAACAAGGGCACACCTCCTAATCCAAGCAGCTCACCAAAAGCCAATGGGAGCAATTCTTATTCCAAGGACCACGCCCCTTCAAAAGATCTGGATTTAAAGTGCATCTTTCCACTGAAAAGATTTAATTAAGAAAAACCCCTTACAGGTGAATCTGGCCACTTGGGGTTTAAGTCAGTTCCAGATGTGGTCAAGCTGACAGCCCCAAACAGGCATCACAACTGCACACTTTGGCATTCTTTGCTGGCATCTCTCTCTACCACGAGACAGTCTTTGCAGAAGTGAAGCCATTTAGACTTAAAGCCTCAAGAACTGTGAGCTCAGTTTTGATTTTTTTTATTATTAAAAAAAACACTTTTCATAAATAACCTACATAAAGTTTTTGTTATTGTAATGAAACAGTAATATTTGTGTACAGGACTGCACAGAACAGCAAGCTATCAGGCTGGCTCTTCTGCCTGAGGCCGTCAGAGGACTTTTGCCTTCTCTTTCTTGCTCTACTAGTAATTATGGCATCTTTGCAGTTGCATATCTGAAAGCTTGTCAGGGAACTCCATGACCTACTTTCTGAGAAGAAAAGGAGATCATGGAGGGTGATAACGTCCTATGTCTTAAGGCTATGGCTCAAAAATAGACATTCCCACTCACATTTCGCCGTGGAAAGGCAGTGCCTTGATTGTGTCTAGTTCAGACGAGGCTGAAGAATGTCTCTGGGCAATGTCATGGGCCTACCCATAACTCTTCCTCAAGAAGGCCAGGTAGATTTTGACGGACAGTTGTAGTACCCACTGTATATATTCAGGGATTTGTGCCATCAGCAAAGCATTCGACTTTCCAAATCCAAATCTACGGCCACTAGATTTCTCTAGGACCCGGAACAAATGTAATAACTGCGGCAGTTAAAAGCTGCCATAAGTTCTTAGAACGCATTCTGTTAGCTTGAACCTCTTAGAACCCAGAAACAATTCTGTAGAACACAGAACCTCAAGCAGAGACCATATCTAGATGTGGTCAATAGTGATAGCTCAGCCAAGCCTTCCCATCGTTCCAGCCCTGTCATTAATCAACTTTGTTCTCAGCTGTTCTAGCCCTGAGTTGTTTAAGTCATCCAACAGGAGACTAGAGACGAACAAATCCTGTGTCCTGTCCAAATTCCCAGACCACATCATCTGCAGCAAGCATACCAAAATGGTTTCTTAGATTGCTGGGTTTTTTAAGGGTAGGGAGGACAGTGGATACAATCAGTCATGAGGATATAGTCTACGTTGTATGTTTAAATAGTCCTGTTCTTTAAGCTTGCCCTTGATAGAATTTTTCTGAAGTATCTAAATTCTCTACCCAATTAAAGAAAATTGACTTTTACACTTTCTTCACTCTTCTTATGCTATTTGCAGAACATGACATTTTAGTGGGGCTTCGTTAAGCAAACTACACCTGATAGGACCCATTGTATTGACTTGAGTTTCTGTGTAGACTTGCTGCTCCTGGAGTGGAAAACCAATATCAGACTTTGTACCTTAGAGCATTCAGTATTTTAAAAAGCTGCTTATGAGTGTAAAGTGCTTATTAAACTTGTTTAATTGATGCTTTAATTTACAATAAACTTGTTTATAAGCACTGGTTCTTCATGTGCACACATCCCATTTATTTGGGTGTGGCTGGAAAGACACTTTTCTATTTAAAAATAAGAACCGCTGCTTCTAAGTACTTCTGAAATATAAAACAGCCTAAAGTATGTCACTTCATAAAGAGTCTTATGAAAGGTGCCCTATTAAAGATGCTATTTTGGAAAAGTATATTACAGTCATTTGCATATTTATTTTTATATGCTGATAATTCACATGTGTATTGCTTTAGTAGTTTAACTGTAAGTTGCCCACCAAATGAAGTTTCATTTATCTATCTATCTATCTATCTATCTATCTATTCAAGACATGGTTTCTCTGTGTAATGGTCCTAGCTGTCCTGGAACTAGCTCTAGTAGACCAGGCTGGCCTCGAACTCACAGAGACCTGCCTGCCTCTGCCTCCCAAGTGCTGGGATTAAAGGCATGCACCACCTTTAAAATAAAACCTATGAAGTTTTATTTTAAGGTACCTAACTGCATACATATATGCAAGTAGTCTGAGATGCAGACTCAGCTGTTGGCTGTACTGGATATCATAGAAGAACCTCCCAAAGTACTTTATTGGAGAAAAATGAGAGATTCAGCTACTGTCTTTCAGCTGCCTTCATCACTATAAGGAGGCTTAGAAAATCTCCACAAGTCCAGAAAACCATGTTTCAGGCTGTGCTATCCCTGCCATAAGCAATCTTCTAAACACCTCTGAAGCACTTATACAGCTGGGACTTAAGTCACATGGACACCGACCTAGTCTTTTGACTTGAAACTGGGGCTACAGAGAAGATATTCAAGATTTTCCTCATGAGTTCACTTGTGAAAAACACTTTTTGCTTTTTTATGCGCTAAGAATAAGAGCTATTTTTAAACAAAGAATGAAAATGATCAATTTTAAAATTGAATTTTTATTAAATCTGTATTATTGTAGACACTATCCTATTGGCAAAAGGAACGTTTTGAAGGGTTTTACACTGAATTTAACATGCTTCTGGCTTTGTTCTGTTACATTGGTCTTAATATAAATTCTTCAGAAATACAACTTACCTATATTATCAACATCTTTTTATCACACTAACAAAAAAGTCTATATTTGGGGTAATTATTTACCTAAAAATGTATGACATCCTGACTTTACATAAAAAAGTCTTATGCTTAGTTAATAAAATTATATCAATCAACTGGATTATAATCTTTGATCTCAATCAAATCATGCTCAACTCTGAGTTTCACTATATTTAATAATAAAAAGAAAGGGGAAAGGATGAAGAGTTTCATCACAATAAGAAAAATTACTTATTTTTAAGCCAGTTGTTGATAAAGATGTCCTTTACATGGAGACTGCAACATGTCAAAACTCACTATGTAGGTGCCATTCACATACAACTACACAATGTTAAAATTCAGTTATATCTGGTTGGAAAAACACTGAGTAACATGGTTTCTCAGTTTCAATTCCTTTTCTGGACATGATATGGCCATAGTAATACAATAATAAATTGAATTATTTCTTATAGCCTATTGAGGATTTTACATCACGTCTATTTTTCAATTTCGAATCTTATTTCTAAAACCATTAACCTTCAAGGGCTTTTTTTCTCCTACTGATTCATGATGTAGACTAACATTTCAGAATGAATCATTTTTCATTAGTACATGTTTTACTTGCCCTAAGTATCATGCCAAAAGTTGATCTCAATTTTTGCCCTCCCTATCCCTTTAGTGCTGAAAGAATTTAAATTCCTTAGCTACAATGATGCATGCAGGCAGCTCATTTGTTTTTCTTTGAAAGGTAAATGAAGCCAGCAGCTATAAAGACTTATAAAAACCAAAGCTCATTCAAAATGTTAAAGATTTGATTTCTTATCTGCATGCAGTTCATAGAGAACATCCGTGGCCTAAGGCCGTGTTAATGGATGAAAGATAAGACATTCCTGGGGGGAGACTGAAGTGTCACAGTCGGACTTTCTCAGTATTTATTCTTGCTGCACTTGCTGTGATGTTGATGTGGTCTGCGGTGGAGGCAGCTTACAGAGAAACTAGCCATTACTTCTGGAAGTGGCAAGATGTGTTCTTCACTACACCATTGTAGTCTTCTTTCTGCCCTTCCCTGCTGTCTGCCTTCTACTCCACATGGTTAGAAATTACCCGAAAGGGATTGAAGACACAGAGGATAAAGACAGCGTTCACAGCAATGGCATCCATTTGTCGTAGACTCTGGCTCTTACGTCTAAATTTGTTGGGTAATTTGAGTTGAATGTGTTACTCAACTTTCCTCTAGTGGAGACTTAATCACCGATTAATACAAAGGTGATGTCTGTAGCTTGAGCTTTTGGTAGATACTTAGGATGTTTTAAGATCATGAGGATGTGCTCCAATCCCATGTTGGAACTGGTTCCTCACTAAGAAGAAAGGAGAGCCCAGCACACCCATTTCACAGTCTCACCATGCAATTCCCTCTGTCAAATCAAGTTCTAAAATCATCATGCCCACAGATTTTTTTGTTTTGTTACTAGTTAAGTAAACCTCTATTCATTATAAGTCACATGGTCTCAAGGACTTAAGTTACAGCAGCAGAAAAGGACTAAGACACAGCTTGTACATTAGCCATCCAAGAGCAATCCCAGCACACAACCCCATCTGCTCTTTAATCCACACCTTCCTGATTAATCACAGGCTTTGAAGCTTCTGTTAGTCAACCCTGTGCAAAGTTTTTATTCATAGACTAAGGCAGTTCTCTACTCTCAACTTGGAAAGTTGCCTTCTGATTTACATCTAATAATCTGAACTTGCAGTTGATTCTGAAAGTAATAAAACTTGGCAGAATACATATGCATTAGAGTTAAGTGAATGACTTACTCAACTATCTGTCCAGCAATTGGTCTGTTTACATGGGATCGAGTTCAGTTTTCTTCAACATCTAGGGGTTGTGCAGAGACCTATCTGCTTTTTCATTTGATTTACATTGTGGGTCAGCCAAAGCAAAGAAAATTCCCCACTTCTATTTCAGATTTAAAGATTTTTAAGATTTAAAGTCTAGAAATACTTTCAGCCACCTTACAGTTAGCATTTTTACCTGCCTGTTGTACTCTTAAGTTTCGAAACGTTTTGTTTTCTGACTTAAGCCCTAACAGTAAAAGAGCCAAAGAACAATGAGGTAAAGATAGTGTTTGTTGCTGGACCCTAACATCTTCCTCAAGTGAGGGGGTGAAAAGGTGAAACATCAAGGAACACAGACACTGGGAGTCAGGTAGAAGGCTTACAGCAGACTCATTTATTTAACAGTGGGGAAAACTTACATACCCTCTCCAGCACCCAGGCTTTCTGGTCCATGGACAGTTGATATTTCATGCTCATCCCTCATTGACTAGGCATGATCAGGACCTCTCAGGAAACACCACTTGGTCATTCCTTTTTGGCTAGGCATGATCAGGATCTCTGACATCACCATACAGACTCTAGGTTGGTTTCTTTTGGCCTTAACTTCTTCCTACAAATGTTAGGATGAAAAAATAAAATCAGAACTTAGAAGTTATATTAAAATTCAGTAATTTTCTTTTTCTTTCTAGAGAAGGCTTTAGTAGCTTTAAATTCTTTTCTCAAAATTTATTGTTTTTATTCTATGTGTATGAATGTTTTTCCTGCATGTTTATATGTATGCCACCTGCATGTAATACCCACAGAGACCAAAGGGGCATCAAAAACACTGAAATTGGAATTGTAAAGGCCATGTGGGTACTGGGAATGGACCCCAAGTCCTTTGCAAGAGCAACAAGTGTTTTAACCACTGAGCCTTCTCTTCACTCCATCTCCAAATTCTAACTTCAGCTGATGACTGCAAATAAGGATTCATCTTCTGTCTTCCTAAAAGGCAACAACCATTACATATGTCAAGAATAACATGTATGGAATGTATGATGTCTTCATGGATCATGTACATGTCTCAGCCAATAATGATACCATAGTAAGTATCAGTTAGGATAGTTTAATGGAGCTTAAGTCAGTAAGAATCTAATAGTTACACAAGTCATCTATACATTAAGTGACTTAGAAATTCTAGTTCTTTGTATTGGTAAATTTCCTACTGTGATTGTGGAGTTATAAATTATTCCCTTTGATTCTGTCCATTTTTATTTCATGTATTTTGAGATTCTATTATTGAACACATACAAAATTATCATTGTCGATCTTTCTTTTTCTTAAACTTATTCTTTAATCATTGTAAGATACACGTCTGTCTTAGTTATCGTTTAATTGCTGTGAAGAGACACCATGACCAAGGCAACTCTTACAAAAGAAAGCATTTAATTGACTTGCTTACAGTTTCCGAGGATTAGTCTGTAGCATGAATAATAAAGACCCAGAGACAGATATTGGGGTTCAACCTGAAGATCAGAGAAGCAAAGCAAGCAGCCACTGGCTCTTACCTCTACCTCAAATTGAAATGGTGATCCTCTCTCCAAGAATCCTCAGAATGAGACTGAGTGTGAAACCTGTCTCCTCCCATTTCATATTCCTCTCAAGTGCCGGGATTAAAGGTGTGCACCACCGCCAGCCTCTATGGCTAACTAGTGCGGCTGCTGGATTAAAGGTGTGTATCACCAGTGTCTGGCCTGTATGGCTGACTGGTGTGACTGCTTTGCATCGACCTTCAGGCAAGCTTTATTTATTAAAATAAAATAATATACAACTACATTAGCGTATTATCACCATGGCAGGAAGTAGATAGGCATGGTGCTGGAGCAGAAGCTGAGGACTTTACATTCTGATCCCCAGACAGGGGGTAAAGATGGGACTACTGGACCAGGCAGGGACTTCTGAAACCTCACAGCAAATCCCCAGTGACACACGTCTTCTAATAAGGTCATTTTTCCTAATCTTTCTTAAACAGTTCCACTAACTGGAGACTATGTATTCAAACATATGAACCAACAGGGGCTATTCTCATCCAAACCACCACAATTATTATGAAACACAAACTACAGGACATGAAGAAACAAAGAGATCCAAAATACTGTACTAGTGAATCCAATAACCCATTGTTATCAATAGTGAATCTTCCAAATTAAAAAAAAAATCAACAGAGGAGCTTCTGAGTTAAACTAAACAGTAGTTAGGACATTTTGAGAGTGAATATGCTTAAAACAGAATATATACTTGCAAGAAACTTAGAACAATAAAATAAAATAAAAGCCTGCACAGTAGGTTGAATGGACAAGAAAACACGTCGACATTTGCAGCATGTTCAGTAGCTATGGAATACACATTCTTCCCACCAACTCTCTGACTTCCTCTAAAACAGACCACATTTTAATCCATAAAACAAATTTTAGCAAATACAAAAAGGAGAAGGCAATAAGTTCTTGAATCTTATCAGATCATAATGGAATAAAATTATAGATCAATAAAAAGAGAAACTAGAAAAAGCTATTCAAACCCAGAAATTGAACAACATAACATATATGTTCAAATGATTGGTTAGCCATTGAAAAAAATCCAAAAGGAAATTTAAAGAGTGATCTATAGATTCAATACAATCTTAACCAAAATATCAATGGCATTTTTAACACAACTAAAAAAAAATCCACTTATAAATCTATATGGAAACACAATTTTCCAAAGCATCCAAAGCAATCTTTAAGAGAAAGAGCAGTGTTAGGCGTATCACAATGCCAATTTCAAATTGTACCTCATAGCTATAGTAATGAACTCATGTGGTCCTGGCACAAAAACAGAAAAGTAGATGAATGGAACAGGCTGTAGTGCACAGAAACAAGCCTTCTGATTTTTGAAGGGTGGCAAAAACATGTTGGAGAAAATACAATCTCTTCAACAAATGTGTCTTTAAAAAGTATTTACACGTAGAAAACTAAACCAAACCCCCATATCTCATCCCGTGCTAACGTCTAGGTTAAGCAGTGATTTAAATAATACAGTTTCTGTGTGGGGCTGGGAACGAACGAGCAGCCTCCCCCAACAGCTAGCGTCAAGAAAACAACAAAATCTGGTTAGGTTACAGGGGGGAATCACTCTTTTATGCTCTCCCGGGGAATGTAAATTAAAATAGCCACTAAGGACATCAGAAGAGAAGTTGCTCAAAGAACAAAAATGGAAGTACTGACTACCAAATGACCCAACCCTAACATTCCTGGATGTACACCCAAAGGAATCCAAGTCAGCATGCAGTCGTATTGAGACACTATTTATAATAGCCAAATTACGTAACCAAGTCAAGCGACCGCTAGCAGATGAATGGGTAAAGACAGTGCACATATACATAAAGGGTAATGCTATTATGTCCTTTTCAGGAAAGTGGATAGAACTGGACATCATCCTGTCTAGCAAAAGGATAAAGACTAAGAAAGATAAATAGCACATTTTCTCTCCTATGTGGAATGTGCATTAGAAAAAATGAAGAGAAAACATGAAAGCAGAAGGGGAGTGTCTGTGAAGAGACAGGGACGAGCCCCAGTGGTCCAGGGGCACAAGAGGATCGAGAGGATCGTGAAGTGCAGTGCACCACGCCCATCTGCGCTCTATGTGCCACCATACAGTTCATGGACAGGGAAAGGGGCTGGAGACTGAAACACACAAAGACAGAGAGAGACACGAGTCATCCTTGAAACAGAAATGCCCCCAAGAATACCCTCTTTATTGTGTTCAGGGGCAGCTTATATAGGGATAGCCACGCCCAAGCCAAGCGCACCAGAAACCATTCCCCTGCCATCAGGAACTCCTGAGGGTCTCGTGCTCAGACCAGCTGTAGGCACTCAGATCAGGGGAAAACAAGTTGTTTACAAGAAATTCAGGATCAGGGGTTCACTGCTCCCAACAGTGAAGGGTGAATATTACAGTGCCTGATAATGTCTTAATAAAACCCTATTTGTACACTTACTACTTGAAAAGAAAAAGTATTGCCAGATACAAACATCACTTCCGTGTTGCTTTGTACTCTCTTTTAGGACCCTATCACCTTTGTCCCCTTCCCATAAGCCCCTGAGGTGACCTGTGAAGATGGTTTGCTACTCTAGTGACCCAGACAACCCTACAAAATCATGCAAATCAAGAGATTCAAATCTTTGTGTTCACTTTAAGAACGTCCGTGAAACTGCCCATGCCATTGAGGGTAGGCATATTTGAAAAGCCGCCGAAAGTCTGAAGTGTGTTAGAAGTCGCCCTACAAAAGCAATGTGCGCTGTTGTTGCACACATTGTAGTGTATAGCAGTACGGTGGTGCAGTCAGTACGTGCTCCCAGATCAAACAGCAGGGCAGGACACAGGGCTGGTGGCCCGAAAAGAGTGTTGAATTTTTGCTGCACATGCTTAAAGATGCAGACAGTGATGCTGAAGGGTTTAGCTGTAGATTCTCTAGTCATTGGATATATCCAGGTGAGCAAAGCACCCAAGGTGTGCAGACCAATTTAACAAAGCTAATGACCAGATGGAGTAACCTGTGTATGCGCTCCCTGGCCACTCTGAGATGAAACTCACTGAAAACAAATTGTTCCAAAGTCAGAAGAGAAGGGAGGTACACGGG
>NW_026067995.1:922725-1034829 GCF_014885135.2 Alexandromys fortis
TTCTTTCCTCCCTCCCTCCCTCCCTCCCTCCCTCCCTCCCTCCTTTCTTTCTTTCTTTTTTTGATTTTTAAGACAGAGTTTTTCTGTAGCTTTGGAGCCTGTCTTGGAACTAACTCATGTAGACCAGGCTGACCTCCAACTCATGGAGATCCGCTTGTCTCTGCCACCCGAATACAGGATTTAAAGGTGTGTGCTACCACTGCCCGGCAACCCTATCACTTTTAATAGGGCAAAAAGATCTAAAATCAATTAGGAATTTGATATGAAACCAGCAAGGCTGTTTGGGCATAACTAAAAGGATCAATGAATCAGTCTGGCTGCTTAAGTTGGATTAAACATTATCTGGTCTAATGAGGAGCGTGTGGAGGCCACTCAGTGTATGGAGGCTTTTGCTGGGACTCAGCCTATCACTTCTTAAAAACCTTGAGTTTTACACGCATGGGTTTTCTCCTGCGTGTGTGTCTGCCTATCTTGTGCATGCAGTGCCTGCAGAGGCTGGAAGAGGGTGTCATATCCTCTGTGGCTGGAGTTACAGATGTTTGTGGCTTGCCCTGTGGGTGTTGGGAATCAAGCCTGGGTCCTCTGGAAGAGCAGCTAGTGCTCAGGGCTACCGAGTCATCTCTCCAGCCTCTCCATATGACTTTTCAGCTGTCACTTCCCCTCCCAGGCCCAGACTCTCTCAGATCAAATGCAGGCGGTCTGGACTAAATGTCTGTCATCCTCCAGTTATTTGCTTCTAAGAGTCAGGAAATAGGAAACGCAACCTTGGGGCCACTGGCTTAGGCAAGCAGTGATTTCACTGCTCCTGGAGCTCAGCCACTCATTCAACGATGAGCAAAATCCCCCTAGGCTCTGGCAGGGTTCTAGTTCTCTTTGTTTTTCATCTCATAGATTTAACAGTGAGCTCCTTTGATAAAGAGGCTATTTCCTTCCAGGTTTAGATGGCTGCAGATACATAGCTTCTCTGCATCAACTTCAAATTCATTTTGTCTCTTAATGTACAGCCACCCCTTTTCTTTTGCTTACAATTTGTTTGCACGGACCATATTTGTTTGTACACTTCCCCCTCCCCCCTTTTAAAAAGTTTTTTCTTTTTATATTAAATAAATCTCTTAGACTGCACACACTTGGGTAATGCTTTTCCATCCATTCTGTCAGTCTGTCTTTGAGAACACATACTGTAAAGTGCTATAATTGCTAATAATAAGAGCTTAATCTTTGTTACACTGTTTCCATATGCCTCCTTGCTTCCTGTCTCTCGATCCTGTACTATCATTGCATGTAGTTGACCTTTTGGGTAGGGAATTGTTGAATTTCTTTCTCATCTACAGTTGTCTTTTAGTTGTTTGAGAGTTTCATACATGCACAATGTGTTTTAATCAAATCCATTCCAGTTTCCTCCCTCATCTACACCCCTCATTTTTCTGTCCCAACTCCCCCCCCCTCTCTCTCTTTCTTTCTCTCTCTCTCTCTCTCTCTCTCTCTCTCTCTCTCTCTCTCACACACACACACACACACACACATTTTAAACTCACTGAGTACACTTAGTGATTCTGAGTGTGCATGGATGTAGGTCTATCTACTGGAGTCCTACAGACAGGGGTTACAACCCTGAAGACAATTGGATTTTCCCTCCCCCACAACCTGTCTGACTTCTAGAAATCATTTGCATGACACACCCAGTTGAGGCAAAGGAGCAAGGTGTCAAACATAAGCAATGGAGGGCAAAGGACAAGGCCTGGGGTGATGTCTGGAGGATAGGCTGAAGGTGGAGGCACACGCCTTTAATCCTAGCACTTGGGAGGCAGAGGCGGGCAGCTCTCTGTGAGTTCGAGACCAGACTGGTCTACAGAGCGAATGCCAGGACAGGCTGCAAAGCTACACAGAGAAACCCTGTCTCAAAAGCAAAACAAAACAAAAAACAAGCAAACAAAAAGAAAGAAAAGAAAAAGAGAATAGGGGTGATTAGAGCAAGGACAAATCTGGAATGCTGCTTGATTTTCAAGAAGGTGCATGAAATCCATCTTAGTCTAATTTCTGCTAATCCAACATCCCTTCATGATAAAAGTCCTGGAGAAGATAGGGTTATAGACAACATTTCCCAACATAATGAAAGCATTTTTAAAACAATCCCACAGCCAACAAGGAGAAATCCCACAGCTAAATGGGGAAAAAGTCAAAGCATTTCTACTAAATCAGGAAGAAGATAAGAATATTTACTGTCTCCATTTCTGTTCAACAGTGTGCTTATAGTCTTATCTAGAGGACTAAAACAAGAGACAGAGGTGAAGGGATTACAAATAGTCAAAGAAGTCAAAGTATCCTTATTTGAGAATGATATGATTTTATACATAAAGATCTGAAAGATTCCACCAGAAAATTCCTACAACTGATAAATATATTCAGGAAAGTAGTGTAACACAAAATTAACATTAAAAAATCAGAAGCCTTCCCATGTACCAAGAACAAATACACCAAGAAAGAAATCAGGGAAACAGTCTCATTTTAAAAACGACCTCCGAAGTGTCTGTAATGAATTGAAAGACTTGTACAAAGAAGACTTCTCAGACACTGAAGAAAGAAGTTGAAGCAGACCCCAGGAGATGAAAAGAGCACCTGTATTCATGAGGTGGATATGCCCATCCTACCAAAAGCAATCTACAGATTCAATGCAACACCCATCAAAATTCCAATACTTTTTTCACAGATTTTCTTAATTTAAAATTTGTATGGAAACACAAATACTCAAGATAGTCAAAACTATCCTGAACAATAAAACCACTATTGAGAGGTATCACCATCACAGGATTGAAGACTCATATAAAAACTCACACTCCTACAGCCTCTTGACTTTTTGGCAAGCCAAAGTTTATACTGGGGAAAAGACATAATTTCCAATAAATGGCGAGAGCCAAACTGGATAGCTATATGGTGAAGGATAAAACTTGATCTTTGTTTTTAACCCTGCACAAGCCTATACTATACTATATACCATATATGGAGCAACTCTTATGAAGGAAAAACATTCAATTAGTGCTGGCTTACAGTTCAGAGATTTAGTCCATTATCATCGTGGCAAGAAGCATGGTGACATGCAGGCAGACAAAGTGCTGGAGAGGTAGTTGAGAGTTCTACATCTTGATCTGCAGAAAACAGGAAGAGATTGTGAGCCACCAGACCTGGCCAGAGCTTCTGAGACTTCAAAGCTCACACCCCTAGTGATGCACTTCCTCCAACAGGGCCATAGCTACTCCAACAAGACCACAGCTCCAATAATGCCACTCTCTATGAACATCTGGGGGCCAATTTCATCCAAACTACCACAGACTTCAATATAAAACCTAATAGTTTGATATATTTAGAGAAAGCAGGAGATATACTTCGACTTATAGGCCAAGAAAGGACTTTTGGAGCAGGTCCCCAGTTACACAGGCATTAAAAACAATAACTGACAAATGTACCCTTATGAAACTAAAAAGATTTTTACTGGAAATAACAAGAGCAGTCCAGGGAATAGACATACTATTGAGTAGACAGAAGTCTTTACCAGCTATACGTCTGTCAAGGGTCTATTATCTAGAATATAAAAAAGAGCTAAAACAATAACAAACCTGAACACAAAGAAAACAACCAATTAAAACTGGAGCGTGTAGCAGACATGGTGGCACATGCCTTTAACCCTAGCTCTTGGGAGAGAGAGGCAGTTGGGTCTCTGTGAGTTTAAGGTTAGCCCAGTCTATACAGCAAGTTACAGGACAGCCAGGGATACGTGGTAAGAAATACAAGGGGCTGAGAAATAATTTTTAAAATGTTTTTTCGCCCTTTGCCATTAGGAAAATGGCAACTAGAGCTACTTTGAGATTTCATCTAGTACTTCAAATGTAATTTCTAGGGTTAAAAAATGTGTAGGGTATAGAGAAATAAGTTGAGAGTTGGTTTGTGCTACTTGTGTGAGGTGTGATCTTCAGAAGCAGGGAAGGTGGTAAATTTATAAAAAGAAATTACCTTGGCTCACAGTTTTGAAGGATGTAATTAATAATCCCTTGGCCCAACAGCTTTCAAATCTTTGGTGAAGCAGCATACAATGGAGAGAGAAGTTCTGTTTTCCTCATGGCCAGGGAGTAGAAGAGAGAGGCATCAGGGACTGGGTTCACCAGACCTCTTTCAAACAGGTAGTTCATTGACCCAAAGATGTCCACCTCAGGATCCCACTTCAATAGGTTCCACATTCCATCAGCACTGCAGGCTGGCAATCAAGCCTTTAACGTAGGGGCTCTTAGTGGCATAAATAACAATGCCTTCTTTAAAATTCTGTCAGAAAATCTCAAGAGTCCTTGGACTACTCTGAAACAATTATATGGCCATTTCTGACCAATACGGTCAATACTTTCAGTTCAATAGTGTAGGCTAAACTTCCCAAAGGAATGATCACACGGGGGAAACCATCCTTTGCACATGCACTACAAATCCTGTGTTGCACTTATATTTGGTTCTCCATCCTTTCCACCGCTTGATAATGATCTCAAAGGTGAAGAATTTACCTTGTTAACTTTGTGTATACCAAGGATATCATCTGGCATAGAACAGGCCTTCAAGAAATACTTGTTGAGAAAAGAAATGAACAAACAAACCAGAGCAATGAGTTTCAAGAAAAGTATGTTAGGAAGCTATGAGCAAACTCTCACTACCAGATGACTGGTGCTTGCCATCCATGGAAGTGAATCTCGTGCTCACTAAGCAGCCGTAGGCTTGGAAATTTCACACAGTTCCGGGGTCGATACGAGCTTAATGTAATATGCTCAGCTCGGGTTACAAAGGCATGTGCCTGCCACGTAAATGTTTTGCACAGGCAAGCAAATAGTTTTGACAAGTGGTTCTCAAAAAAGTCTGTTATAATTTATTGTTTAATCAGTTTGAAATTTGTAAGAACTCATCTGTGAAAATGTGGTTCAAGATGATTTGTAAAATCCAAATCGCTCTCAGAGAAATCAGTTGGACTGACGTAAATGATAATGGGCAATTTTAGGTTTAATGGTTAAAGAATTGTAAAATAACTTCGTAGATCTCACGTTTATCAACTCGTTTCAAAGCAGGAGCTTGGCAAGGGTGATATAATTTTAATAAGAGAATTATACCAAGAAAAGATAAGAACAAAAATCCAACATGAATAAAGTTCAAAATTGGCTTCTTTGGGGAAAGTAATGAAATTGTGGGGGAGGGAGGCTGTGGTAAAAACCGCTGCATCCATCTTTAACCATGCATAGAGGAATAAGATGTACTCTGTTCAGAACGAGCCTCGGAAGCACAGTTAAAGAAAGATGCCAGACAGCGGCCATCATTGTCACCTACCTTAAGAGGAAGTCATTTGTTTAAGAGGTGAACCGAATAGAAAAGAATGTCATGAAATGATAGTGGTAAAATGAAAGATTTTCTTCAAGTAGTTCAGGCTACACTCAGATTGTGAAAAACATCTCTTTAAGGTAGAGGCTATGCCCATGTTTCTTAAACTAATGTAACCTCTGACCCAATTTTCAACCTCTTGATCTATTTTAAAGATTAAACAAGTTAAGATGTACTGAGCCTATTTATGTACTGGATGTTAACAAGGTCCTATATGATATGAGGGCAAAAAAAAAAAACCTATTGTGCTCGTTTTTGCATTCATAGCACTCATAGGGTTCACAGCCCACAGCGGGTACTCTGTGCTCATTGAATGAAAGATCTCTCAACTTACGGAGCTTTGCGATTTTCAAAGTAGTTTTAGACACGTTATTTCATGTCATCCCATAATAGCCCTTTGATGTATTTATAATGCATCTCTCAGATGAGAAAATAGATTCAAAGGGTAAAAATGACTTCGAAGTCACAAAAGTTTTGAAGCCAAGTCTTCCTTCTGGCTTAATTCGGTCTAGTGACAATGGCTCAGTAATGGAGGGTGTAATGTGTTTGTGGGTGTGTGATGTATGAGTGTACGTATGTGTACACGTTCCTGTGTGTGAATGCAGATGCGCGTGTACCACAGCACCCATGTGGAGGCCAGATGGCAACCCGACAACCTCAAGTGTTAGTCCTCACATCTCACCTTGTTTGAGAAAGGGTCTGCTAGTCTTCCGTTGTCTAGGCCAGGTTTATGGACTGATGAGATCTTGGAATTCTCATCTCTGCCTCCCATCTCTGGGTAGGAGTGTGCTGGGATCACAGATGTTCTTCGTGTGCGTTCAGTTTCTGTGTAGGTTTTTAAGTTTCAAATTGAAATCCTGACATGTTGCAAACACTTTATCCACCAAGTCATTCTGTACCCTCTATAATGGGGTGTGTTTTAAGTCACAGAGACCCAGAGTAATTGAAATAGTAGGGGTATCTATGGGTTCGTCCTTCCAGTTCCACAGCTCCTTTGTTTTGTTTGAGACAGGGTCACACTCTGTATCTCGGGCCACAGTGATGCTCCTCCGACAACCTCCTGAGAGCTAGGAATGCAAACATGCACCAGCTTGCCCAGCATTAAAGCCTTTTTTAACAAAAGATCTCAGTTAATTACTTTGAGAGAGGGTCTCACTATGTAGATTTGGCTCACCTGGAATTCACTATGTAGACCGGGCTAGCCTCAAACTCACAGAAATCTGCTTGCCTGTGCCTTCTCAGGTGCTGGAATTAAAGGTATGCACCCATGCACCACCGTGTCTTGCACTCCAAACCTCTTTTGAGAAATTAAATGCAGGAATTTACATACACATACTTCTACCTCTCTAGTCATTGGGGTAGGAAAGTGAGGTTATTCTAGCCAATAATGGCAGCCTGCTCACAATGCTTGTCTGACCTGGGGTTATGGGCAGTGCTTTTCTGGGAAATTTTCACTTAGTGGTAGAAAAAGAAATTGACCATTGAAGCCACAGAGCTTCAAAGTATGTATACATGGGTCTGCTTATGGCCACGGAGAGACTATAGTTAGGGGAAACATAAAGGAAGCCAGCCTGAATATTTCTGCTTCAAACATCAAATATCTTCAACTAATGTCGCTATTGTTTTCCCTAATTCTACTTTTCTTTTGGTACTATCTAATTCGGCTAATGCTCTGATAAGACACCAGCTCAATACAGCCATAACACCGAGCAGCATCTTCAGCCCCAGTTTTCCTTCTCATCTAATTAGTCTCCTACTAACGTGAAACCCCTGTGAAGAATCTCACAGAGGTCAGATTCCTTGTAATGCTCCTATCATTGCCTAGGGGCTCTCCCTTAGATGCTCATCGTCGTCTATTCTAGGCGTTTGAAATAATCTCTGCACTCATTTGCTTTCTGTTGCTGTGATAAAACACAGACAACTTGGAGAGGAATGGGTTTATTCCATCTTAACAGTTCCAGGCAACAATTCATCACCGAGAGAAATCTGGGCAGGAAATCAAAGCAGGAACAGAGGCAGGAACCTCTGCTTACAGCTTGCTTTTCATAAGCTTGCTCGGTTTTCTTTCGTATGCATCTTAGGACCACCCTGGCCAGGGTTTGTACTGCTCACAGTAGACTAGGCTCTCCCACATCAACCATTAGTCAAGAAAATATCCCATGGACATGCCTACAGGTCAATGGGCTAGAGACAAGTCCTCACTGGAGGGTCCCTTTTCTCATGTGATACTAGTTTGTGTCAAGCTGACAAAGGCTAACTAGCACAGCCCTGGAAGGGTTGACCTGTGTCTCTTCTCAAGTTTTCTATAGTTCACCTCTCAGACTGCTACTTCATGAACTTCAAAAGAGGAAAGACTTGTTTTGGTCCACTCTCTTGGAGGTTTTGGCCCATGTTTGCTTCATCCCATTGCTCTTAGGCCTGTGGTCAGGCAATGCCTCGTGATGGGAGCGCATGGCAGCGCATACTTCATGTTGGCTACAAGCCAAAAGAGACTAACACAGACAGTGATCTTCAAAAACATTCCTCCAGTGTTCTAAAGGCCCCACTAGGTTCTGCTTTTCAAAAGTTCTACCACCTTTCAATATTGCCAAGATAAAAAGTTGAGTCAGTCTTAACATATGGAGCTATGAGTAATATTCTAGACCTAAACCATTGCGTCCTACCTCAGGCTCCCAAGGTTTCATGTTGGTCTGACAATGCAAAAAGAATCAAGTGTATCCTTAAACTTATTAAAGATCTCAACTATTCCAATATTGTAAAAACAAAAAGACAAGACAAACACACACACACACACACACAAAATAAACAAACAAAAAACCCAAGTCCAAAGTCTCCTCTGACACTCAAGGCAAAGTATTAATTGTGAGCAGCTGGGAATGTAAAAGGAAGCTACATACATCCAAAATATGGTGGTCTGAGAAAAGAAGTCCTGCTCCGAAGGCAAAGAAAATAGTAAGAATCAAATGAAAGCAAGATCAAAACCTAGCAGGAGAAACGTTCAATCTTAATATTCCATGTGTGACATCTGGAGCACAGTCAGGCGCTCAGTAAAGCTGTGTCTATGGTCCTTAAGGCTGCAGCCGTGATCCAAACTATCCAGCCCCAAAAGCATGTTTCTAACATGCAAATCAGATTTTACCATTCCGCAAACTGTGCTGAGGACCTCTCAAAGTCCAATTTCTTTCCATGACATACAACTTTAATTTTTCAAGTTCCAAGGGCTATATTCTAGTTACACCATTAAAAAACACAAAATTTTAGATGAAGCATGACAAAATTGGTTCTGTTATAATACTTAGCATTTTCATTTCTGTGGCCCCAAACTCACAGAAATCCTTCTACCTCTGCCTCCTCAGTGCTGGGATTAGAGGTGTGCACCATCATGTCCAGTTCATTCTTTCCTTTTAAAGATGTATTTTTAAGTTATGTGTTTATATGAGGACAAGTCTGTGGTTATATGCCCATGAGAGGGCTCAGATTCTTGGAGTTGGGGTTATAGGCAATGTGAGCTACCTCATGTGTGCTGGGAACCAAATTAGAGTCCTATACTCTAACTATAGAATTATAGTTAAAGAATTATAGTATATACTCTTAACCCCGCACCACGTGTGTGTAGGTGTCATAGAGGCCAAAAGAGGGCAGTGGGTGCCACGGAGCTGGAGTTAGACCTGGCTGTGAGCCATTTGATGCAGGTGCTGGAAACCGAGCTCAGTCCTCGGGATGTGGTTAAGACAGTGCTTTTAACCACTGGGCCACCTCACTAGCCCTCTTCATTTATTTTTAATGTTTTTTGTTCCCTAAGCAACTTTGCTAATCTTACACAAGCGTACCTTGATTCCAAATGCCTTTAAGGGCACTTATTCCCCCGTGTGAGCATCAGTCTGAGATCCTGGAGGCTTATTTCTCAGCTGTCGAGCCTCTTCACACCCATTCCATGAGCTGGTTAAGAGACAACTTTGTTTTCAACATTGCCCTGCCTTCTCTCCGGATTGCTTCTCCTTGTCTGTTCTTTACGAGATGCGGCAAGACATGGGTATAAACAGTGGCTAGTCCCCAGTTATAAACACGTCAGATCCCTCTTTCACTGTGCACTGAAAAGCAACATTCTCATCTTACCCAACTATTCATCAGCTGCACTGCAAAGTCCTTTGCTCTGCACTTGGGAGTAAGGACAACTCCTTTATTTTCGTAGTTGTGAATATCTTCAATAGCCCAAGTGGCTGGAGAGATGACTTTGTAGTTCAGAGTGCTTACCCCTCTTCCCAGAGGACCTGAGTTCTGCTCTTAGCACCTGTAACTCCAGCTCCATGGGATCTGATGCACTCGTCTGGCCTCCATTGGGCACACACACATGGGGCATACACTCCCACAGACCCCACACATGTATATAAATAAAAATAACCTTAGATGATTGTTGTCAATATTCATAAAATCTGGAAGCATGTTTCAAATTTTAATAAATTATACTTTCAGAACAGGAAATTGGACATCCTCACAGTCAATTCATTTTAATGATTAATAAGCCTGCTTCTGCCACTGGCGGGACTTCAAAATGCAGGTTAAGCCTGATCCATCTTGTTTAGTCATTGGTGTCCCATGTTCATGGCCTCTGTTGGTCACTTCCCTATTATCATCCTTTTTGTAATTTTATGTTCTAATCTTTTAAAGAAACAAATCAAAATACTGTCCTCATCTTCATAATTCTCATTTTGCCTAGGCTTGAAACCTCTACCTTTCTCTTAAAATGGTAGCTGTCAGACATGAAAGAGGCCATGGTAGGGCTTCACTAATATGGAAATAAACAGGGAAACTCTCGTTATGGTCTTTATACTCTGGTGCTCAATTTCCTAGGCCAGAAAATCTTCCTGGCTCCAGCACATTGATCTCACAGTCTCCAGGTGACACCAGCTTGAGTAGCTGCAAGCCCTCCTACAGTTTTCTCTTGCTACGTTGTTTGTTGCTGTTTGGGGTCATTGTCACCACTCAAGGCAGTGTTCCTTGTTTCTAACATCACTTGGATAGTCTGAGGTCATGTTAAATTCCCCAGCTGCTTGATGGTTAATGGTTACCCATGGCCAGACAGGTTTGAGAGCAGCACTTCTAGCCTCTCATCTAGGTCGTCCTGGGACCTAGGATCATTTACCTTTGCTCCACAGACATATGTAAGAAAATCTAAAAGAAGTAGTTTCCTACGAATACACACAAACTACAAATACCCTACCCTCCAAGAATAGAATCTTAAGCAGGAAGGTAGGAGCATACAATGAAAAATAGAGCACCACTGAGCTGAGAAAAAGGTTCCCAGAGCTTCTGCAGCAGAGCTTAGCAGTCATCCAGGTGTAAACACGTGTGAGCAAATGGATAACACTGGCAGCCAGAGCCTGTGCCCTAGGAAAGGACCTGCTGGGAGCTACAGCCACCCTGTGACTTCTGACTTTTGAAACACCCAGAATCACCAATAATTGCCACCCTGTTTACAAAAGCAATACTGACTGCACCAAGCTTCTGGCCAAATTGTAGGTATGGGCTGTCTAGTCTCATTTTATGAGAAAAATGAAAAAAGTCTTTGTTCACTTATTTATAAACATTGTAATCTACATGTGATTGTTCATTTAAAGTCAATAAACATTCAGCACTTTTCACTTTTGTTTTATGATGGAATCTCATTATCTACACCTTGGCTGGTCTATCTTTATTCCTGTAGTTCAGGCTGTCCTTGAACTCACAGAGACCTGCCTGAGTTTTTTAAAGATCTGTACTACCACGCCTAGCCTCTTTTCCCTCCTCTCTTTTTCCCTTCCTTCCCCATTCCTCTCTTTCCTTCCTTCCTTCCCTCCTTCCTTCCTTTCTTCCTCCCTCCCTCCCTCCCTCCCTCCCTCCCTCTCTCCCTCCCTCCTTCTTTCTTTTCTTCCTCTTTGACAGGCTCTCATTTTATAGCTCCAAATAGACTGGAAATCCCTATATACCCCAGGCTGTCCACCTCCTGCCTCTTCCTCCTGAGTGCTGAGATAACAGTTGTATGCCTATACTAAAATGTGACTTTTAAAATTTAAATTTTATATATGGAGTTGGACACAAGTTTCATCATAGCTAATTACAGAATATGTATTATTATCACTTAGGTCCTTTTTTTTTTTCTTTTCTTTCTTTTGGTTTTCTTTTTTGTTTTTGTTTGTTTGTTTTGTTTTTCCAGACAGGGTTTCTCTGTGTAATTTTAGTGCCTGTCCTAGAACTAGCTCTTGTAGACCAGGCTAGCCACGAACACACAGAGATCTGTTTGCCTCTGACCCCCAAATGCTGGGATTAAATGTGAGTGCCACCACCAGCAGGCTTAGCTGCTTTTCTTTTAGGAGAGAGAAAAACTGAAGTTTATAGTACACCGGACAGTCAAAAATGAGGTTTTTTTAAAGTAACTTTGTTCTCTCTATTAGTTCAAAAATTGTAGAAAGTAATTATTCTAAGTGACAATTTTTCTTGAGGCTGTTATATATCAACCTGTCTCTGAACATAATATTCAAAGCACAACTTAACTTTCATTTGATGTCACAGGTTCAGAAGAACAGGGAGAGTCAAGAGTTCACTATGGAAACTCGGCTTCTGCCATTTAACAGCTGTGCACTATGGGCAAGACAATAAATCTCTCTGGGCCTTGGATTACATTCAACCTAAACTACTCTCTCTCTGCCAGATTGTTGAAAATACATGAGGGATAAAAATCAGAGCCGGGATTATACACTATTAAAAATAGCAACATTGCTGCAAATTAGTTTGTGATTCAAACAAGAAAGAGAAGTTGAGTGATGGTTGCGTACCAACTGCATGCCATGTTTAAGCTCTTTTAATTAATATGCATAATGGCCTCATACTTTGTGGTATTATCCTACCATTCTCGTCGGTCACTATTCTAATTTCACGCAGAGACACGAAAGTTAAGAAAAGTTAAATAACTTACTCCCAGGAGCAACAATGAAAAGAGAACAGGGTCGGCCATTTTGTAGTGGGAAAATCAAGGTCTAGAGGATTTACTCCCGTGTGTTCACAGATAGGGTGAACTGAGGTCCAGACACCACTTTTCACGGTTACGTTTGGGTCCGAGTTTCTTTTGTTGGTCTGCTTTTTAATTATTGGTATCAACCAAAGCAGCATGTGGCTACACACTAGTTAGAATTCATAGAGTATCAATGTCAAGAGTGTGGTAGTCATAGCATGGCTATGATCATTATTTTAAAGGTATTTGGTATTTAGTTTGGAGGTCATTTTTTGTTTTAGTTTTGTCATGGCTTGTTTTTTAGTTAAATCTCACCAAGCCCAGACTGACGTTGAGTTCAGGGTCTGTTGAGCGCCCCAGTGCTGTGGTTAGAGGTGTGCACCCATCACATCTGGCTGAGAAGCTCTATCTCCTGCAGATACACTCTAGAATACTTATGAACAAAGGGTAATAGCGCCTGGAATTTGTCTCTAAGATAACTAGAGGTGAAAGGGATTGGGTGTAGTTTTAGGGTAGTGAGGCAATAAGGTTCACAAGAACCAATACATTTTGTTTTGAATCTGGGAGTTAACACTCTGTTTAAGTCCCCGTGATCCAAAGCTGATGTGCTGTGTGTCTTAGGTTTTTCATTGCTGTGAGAAGCCACCATGACTATTGCAACTCTTATAAAGAAATATTTAATTGGGGTGGCTTGCTTACAGTTTTAGAGGTTTAGCCCATTATCATCATGGCGGGGAGCATGTCTGCATGCAGATGGATGTGCTGCTGAAGCCTAGAGTACTATATCTTGTAGGCAAGAGGAAGTCAGTTGTGACACTGGGCAGTATCCTGAGCACGGGAAAGCTCAAAGCCCGTCCCCACAGTGACACATTTCCTCCAACAAGGCTATACCCACTCCAACAAAGTCACACCTCCTAATAGTGCCATTCCCTATCAGGTGGGGTCCCAGTAGCATTCAAACTACCACACTATGTGACTAGGTGGGCACTTGAACACCACCGCTGGCAATGCAGGTACTGGGTTTCCTCTGTATGGAGTAAGTGTTTGAAAGCTACCTCTTAGGATGCTTACTCCTGGTCTTTTGCATCTGAGAGTGTGTTTGCCCTTCGGTTAGCACCATAGCAGTGCTGGCCTTTCTTGCTGCTTCCTGGCAGGATCCAGATTCATACAGCTCCTCCTTTATTTTGCTGGTGTAGACACTGAAACAGCAACTGAAACCTCTGAATTGCTCTTGGTGCCTTTATGGCCAGATTTGCTGAACCTGGTGGTGATTTCCAGTCTTGCAATGGCCACTTGTGTGAGAATTCTCTGTAGGTGATTAGCTCCCATCACCCTCACACAGTTACCCTTTACTGAGCCGTTTCCTGGCTCTCCAACCGCACTGGAAGCTGTCCGCTTGCTAGAGGTGTCTTGAAGACACTGTGAAGTGAGTTTCAGGGCTGTTACCCTGGCTATCTGGGCTTCTCCACAGCCTCAGTTATACTGTGGACTTAAAATGCTTGGGTCTGGAGACCCTTATGCTGTGCAACCATAAGGACGTGACCTTAGATTCCCCAGCTTCTAAATAAAAGCTGGGAGTGGCAGAGTGTTTGGAACTCCAGTCCACTCTGGGGAGACCAGAGATGGGAGAATCCCCAGGGCTTTTCTGGTCAGTCAATCTAGCTGAAACAGTGAGCTCCAGATTCTGTGAGAGACTCTGTCTCAAAAAATAAGGTGGGGGTGGGAAGCAGCAAAGGAAAATGTTCAGTGTTGAACTATTGCACACAAAAGACAGTTACAGACACACATACATACACACAAAATAAATTTAAATAAATGAAGGAAGGAAGAAAGGAAGAGAAAATACTTTATTTTACTACCTGTCAAGAAAACTGGAATTGTCCCGAGTTTTTACTGCTGATTTATGATACACACTTTATACTATCCATGTTTAACTGCAGTCCTAAAATACAGGACTAATATGTCAGAGGATGGGGAAACAGTATGTCATTTTTATTAATTTTTTCCATTATTATTAATTTTAACATGCAGCCATGTAGCTCAGGTTGGCCTTGAACTTGAAGCAATCCTCCTGCCTCATCCCTCCCGAGTGCTTGTAATTTGCTGTGATGTCTTTTCCTTTCTACATGAATATTTGATTTTTATGCTATTTATATTCATAATTATGTTCGTCCTTAAATGACACCCTTACAGTTTATTAGTTTCAAATGAACCCACCTTTGTTCCAACTCTGTTCTCTGGGCACCATTTGCATTCTGAACTGTTTGTGTCCAGTCTCCTCACATTGTAACATGAAATTGCTTTCTATAAAGTTGATGCTCAAAATCCCACACAATAGAATTGTAAGAACTGCATTAAGTAAGTCTCAATAGTTTGTGGAGGGCTCTACTCTTAGCTGACTTCGGCTGCATGTCACCAGCAGGCTATATAGCTCCTCACAAATTTTCTCGTTCTTTTTATCTTTTTTCATTCCTTCTGGGAGGGGAGGACATGAATCCTGAAATGTTAGCTCAGGATGCTGATATGTGTAGAGCCCGGCAGTAGTGTGCCAGTGTCCTCTTCCTTGTACTCAGCTCAGAGGTGGGAGCATATGATCACAGCTTTGACTTTTCTTCATCTGGAACATACAGTCAAGTCTAGGGGACACCGCTGGTTGTGAGAACTGTCTCGTGTCTGCCATGTGTACACACATGTCCAGAACTCTTATTTCTGGTAGGATGGAGCCTAGGCCCTGCTGTTTTTGTGGTGTCCACTCTTTAAGTCTTCTCCTTAACCTAGGCCATTTAAGTGAATTCTTCCTGCTCCAGACTTCCATTGGCAGATGTCAGGATACTCTCTCATATTAGGAGAAAGTCTCTAATGCTACCCAGGAGGACACAGGTGCATTCCCCAGCAAACAGTTCTCAGCTCACTAAAACCATAGCCAAACTGTTCTCTCAGGAATATAAAAGACTTACGGTACAGAACTTTGTTTTATGAATTGAAAATTAGGCAAAACATTGGGCAAAGTTTTATCTCCATGAGGATAATAGAAATACATATTTTAAATCTGAAATATCCTGAAAAAAATGGGAAAATTATATTTTAAATGTCGCCAGGTTGTGGTGAATTTTAAATTTGTCTAGTGGCTCCACTCTTCAAATCTTCCCTTGTCCGGTGGCAACAGTCACAATTTGCTCAGTGTAGGACACCCAGCAATTCTGAGCATGAGTCTGGGGCAAGGATGTTTAGTCAGAGAGTTCAGATCTGTTGTATTAGAGCTGGGTAGCTTCCAGCAAGGTACTTAACTTCCTGTTCTTTGGTGCTCTCATGTTCAAAAGGGTACATAAAAATAGTATCTCTCTGATGAAGTTATCTTAGAGACCACGTGTCCTGTTTGTTTATTTGTTTTGATTTTTTTTTTTTTTTTGTCAACTCAACACAAGCTAGAGTTATCTGAGAGGAGGGAGCCTCAGTTGAGAAAATACCTCCTGCGGGACGTTTTCCTGATTAACAATAGATGTGGGAGGGCAGTGCCCATTGTGGGCGGTGCCACCTCTGGACTGGTGGTCTTGGGATTTAAAAGAAAACAGACTAAGAGAGCCAGGAAGTAGTCTTTCTCCATGGCTTCTTGAAACATGATTAATAAAAACTAAGAGAGAGAGAAATTGGGGTTCAACCTGAAGGTTAGAAAAGCAAAAAAGCCAGCCACTGGCTCTCACCTCTACCTCAGTCTGAAATGGCGATCCTACCTCCAGGAATCTCAAAATAAGACTGTGTCTAAGAGCTGTTTCCTCCCATTTTATAATCCTAAAACTGGGAGTAAAGGCATGCACCACTGGGATTAAATGCATGCACCACGTGGTTTCTATGGCAACTAGTGTGGCTACTGGGATTAAAGGTGTGTGTTAACCACTGCCTGGTCTGTAAGGCTGAACATTAGGGCTGTTTTACTCTCTTCAGGCAAGTTTTATTTACTAAAATACAAATGAAATGCCACTATAGCTTTGGCTCCAGCTCCTGTCTCCTGGTTCCTGCCTTGAGTTCTTGCCTTGTCTTTTGTCCATGAACTAAATATGTAAACAAAATATCCCTTTTCTGCACAAGTTGCTCTTTTGGTCGTGGTGTTTTATTCCAGCAATGGAAAAATCAAACTAAGACACTAAGTGGAGTAAAAATGCTTAAAGCCATGCCTCACAAAGTGAGGATCTGGGGTTAGGTAGATGACTTGGTCTATAAACTGCTTACCCCAGTTCAGATTCACATCATGTGTGGAAAAAGTTGGATGCAAAGAGCCGGTGGGGCTCATACACCACTAACCCTAACTGAGGAGCGATTGACAGCTGACAGCCTGAGAGGAAGGGAGAATGAGTTTTCTTTGAGAGCATGTCCCCTAGTGTGTCAATCACACCCCAGTGAGTGATCACACACCATGAGTCATGGGCAGTAGAAACTGGGCTTGGTGGGTTATAAAAAAAAAAAAGGAGCAGGGAGGGGTGGGGACTATGGGTGGATCTGGGAGCAGTTAAGGGGATGAGTGGATATAATAAGAATATATAAAACGAATGCATGAAACTCTCAAAGGAATAATACAAATATATTTTCCAAAAGAAAGCTGTGTGCAAAAACATGCATTTGTCACCACAGCACTGGGGAGATGGAGACAGGGAAATCTCTGGGCCTTGTTGACCAGCCAGTCTAGCTAAATCAAACTGACCTATAGCCTCACACACATGTGCACCCACAAACACACATATGTGCACAAACACACAAATACATATAAAAATGTATAAACACAATATAAGGTGCCCAATACATTATTTGTGTTTCTGGTTGTCTCTCTCTCTCTCTCTCTCTTGTTTGTTGCTTTGGACATATTAAGAACTTGGAAACCAAACTACCTTATTTAGACCCTAAAAAAGATGGAACCCATGATCTTTGAATGCCTGGTCAGAAAGACGGCCAGGAAAGGGACTGAGCGTTAGTGCGGTGTCTCCTTCAGGCGGGAAAAGGCATTGTTGTTCTCTTCTGAAGGGCTGCTTACCTGACCCTCTTCTGAGTCCCAGGATCTTGACCAGCACCCCCATCATCAGTCTAGACAGAAAACTTAAATCTCATAAAAACATTTCTTTAATTCTAGTCTTCAGAATGATGACAACAGATGAAATTGGCTCCTCCTGGAATATAAGCATATAATTTAGGCTCAGTGACGCTAGACTTAGGTTGTTCAGACACATTTCCAGAACTGTTCTGTATGGTTATGACGGTGACGGCTCGCATCCACCGTCCAGGAACTGGTGTCATTGCTAAGCCGTGATGAATACAATCCTGTCCTCTTTCATTTCGCCAACCTCAGCTTTATGAATTCTGGCTCTCCTTCCTCCTCTCTGTCCACAGCAAATACACATATCGTTGTACCTTTCAGGAACTGATTGGTCTGGTCTAATTCTGAGACACCCTCTTCAGCCACTGAGATGGAAATGGATGGAGAATAGAGTGCTCAGGACAAGAGATTCTTAGAACATATTTATTTACCATCATTATTGTGTAGGACTGGCCCCATGTGTGTCAGGCAAGAGGGCTCAGCCCCACACGTGTTTATTACATTAATGGACAAGTGCTTTGATTTTCAGAGGGAACAGAATAAAGCCATGGGCTAGAACCCTCCCCTTCCAGTTCCACCTGAATCACGTCAGCGACTAACCTGTTGTGGCTTCTTGTACGCACTAGCAGACGCTGTCCTGGCTCTCCCGGGCATTGTACACATAACCATAACACAGGAGGCTGTGTACACACAAACTCTGCAGCATTTGTTCTGACAGGTCAAAGGCCACTTTTGCTTGGTTTGACTAGATAGGCAACATTGTAAGGCAGAAGATTAAGGTAGTACGGAAGATGCTATCATTGTTTTTGAGATGAATTTTTTTTATTTGTTTATAGTTTTGAACTCCAATTTCTCTCTGGGCAGACTTTCTTCTAAGGCTCCTTTCAACTCAAGCTTATGGACATCGATGTACAAACTGCAATGTTATTTTTATTTCTTTTCTACTAGAGATTTGCTAGCCTTCCAAACACCCAATAAACAAACAAACAAAAAAAGGGGGACTGTACTCTCATAGTGTCCCATGCTAGAGCAAACTGGCTCCTAACCATTGCCCAGCCTCTGTGCCTGTAGGCTGTTGGCACTGAATTGGGTTGTACAGTGGAAAAAGAAGAATAAAATTAAAAAAAAGGGGGGACTGTAGGAAAAATCAAGAAGGAATCTAAAATCAGAACCTAATTCAAACCACTCAAAACTTTGCAGTGAGTGAAAAAAATTTAAATTTAGTTGCTCCATCTAGTGGTAAGCCACTATTTGATTTCAGTATTTTTTTCATGTTAAAGATTTTATTTCAAATCTTGTTCTGCTAAGTAGAAAAAATGTATTTAATAGATTTATCCTGTCCCTTAATTTAACAGAAAATTACTCCTGAGTAAAAGGAAATGTCACAATTTAATGAATTTAAATAGTCTTTAAGGACATGTTTGTACAAACTCCAATTTCAAATAAGTGTTTCGCACCTGAGACTAGGAACAAGCATCAAGATAATATCTATAGTAGGTGTTCATGTGTGCATTAGAGTATGCATGTGCAGGTGTGCGTGTGTGTGTATACTATATGTATTTACACCTTATCCTGAAAACATGGGAAAGCTTGTAGCTGTCCTACATGTCAGGAAAGAGATGCTAACAGAGAGATCAGACCTGCATTTTTCTTTTTACTCAGACCTGAATAAGACCTGAAAAAAGGCTCATAGTTTCATGTTAAGTATCTGTCGTAGAAAGATATTTACAAATAAAATCACCCTCATAACTAAAATAGCAAATGATTGTAGGACTGTAGGCCAGCCAGGCTACTTGAGTCTAGAGTCTGGATAGCACCTTTTAGCTGTGTCTTATGTATCTTGGTCACTCCCAAGACAGCTAGGGCTACACAAGGAAAACCTGTCTCAAGAAACCAGTGGGTGAGTGGGGGGCGGGGGAGAGAATGCCCCACAGACTTGTCTATAAGTCATTCTTATGAAGTTAGTTCCACAACTGACATTCCCTCTTCCCAGATAACTCGAGTTTTTGTCAAGTTGGCAAAAATTGAACCATCACAATAAGGGAACCTGGGCATTTCTTGGATATTCTGATTTCACTTCCTTCGATTATAGCCAATAGTGGAATTGCTGGTTACCCATTCATCTTAATTTACAAATCAGGAAGTTGACATTCAGAATATCTGAGTTCCTTGCCACAAGTGTTAGTTCTAATGTCTCTTGCAAGAGCCTCCCTACTAGTTACTCGAGTGCTCCCTCATAACTAGTGCAGCCATGGTTCTTTGGTCTGTTCCGTTGCTGACGTGCCCCTCTGCTGAACATACCCAGGGCAGATACAGGGACCACATAGAAAATATTAAGGAGTAAGACATGCTGTGTCTTGGTGAGATGGGTCTGAACTTTATCTACAGGACATAGTCCCCACTTGCCTTGAACTCAGGCATGTATGCCACTCTGACCAACATAGGCTCCATTTTTTCTACAGCTTGCTGAAATGTTAGTTTGCCCAGTAAAGGACTCCAAGAGCTGTCATGCCCAAATACTATCAAATGTCATCAAAACGTACCCAATGCTGGTCTTTCAAGAGCCGTGGGAGAGTTCTAGTAGGATGCCTAAACACTAAATGTCTCAAGTCTTAAAAGGACTCCTGTACAGGTCACACAAAACAGGTCGTGGACTACATATAGCCTTGGGCACCTCTAACCTATGTACTAAAGCCACCCGACAATGGTTTATATGCGCTAGAGCTGAGCCCAAGACTCAATGACATAAACACACGTGAGCTGCAAGTTGTTGCCACTAAGCCCAGGGGTTTGTGGTTCATACCAGGAGCAGATGCTCTTCAACTCACCTGCTAGTGAAGAGATTGTTGTACAAAAAATATTCTTTTTCTTCTTCTTGACAGTGTACTCTGGCTGGGCCTTTGGACTCTGGTAATCCTTTTCATTAATAAACTCAAACAAATGTTTGCTTTCAATCTCTCTCTCTGCCTCTCTAGGGTTCCTAAAATAGCATGTTCCTTCTAACTTTCTGGGCAGAAAAGCGATTACTCATAGTAATTCATTTGTTGAGGTGGAACACTGAGCTGGAATAACATATAAAGAGAGCTAGAATAGGGAGGGAGGGGGAGAAAGGGAGAGAGAGAGAGGAAAAGAGAGAGGCGGGGAGAGAGGAAGAGAGGGAAAGAGAGAAACCCTGAAGGTAACTACCACCTCTATTCAATTGGCTTTCTTCTCATCTGCTTAACGCTAGACCCAAGTCTCCGTGGGAGGGACATTTTGTCTTGTCCCAGCACTGTCCCCAGGCTCTAGCATATTGCCTCAACACAAAACAGGGATTGAAAACAAATATTTGTTGATCAACTCATGATGTTTCAACTTGTGTCATCCTGCCATGCTCAATTGAGTGTGGCGGATCTGAGCATGCCTCCTGCTAACATCCCTCCGCCATCTCTGAATTGGTGTCATTCTTTTCCCAGTCTCTCATGGAGGCTTTGCATCATCTCTGAAAATTTCACCTTTCCAGTCGTGTTAGCTATTGGGACCCCGAGTGCACTGTGAATAGCACTTACCGCCTCTGTGTCCCCACCCTACCCCACTCCTCTGTTGATTGTGATCGTTGCTAACTGCTCTTCTTAAGTCTGACACTTAACACCCTTCCCTCCCAAACCATTCTGTTTATAACTGGGAAAACCCTCTTGAGGAGTTTAGGCCCTTATAAAAATTGTCTTTGGGGTATTTCATTGTTCACTTCAGGGTTCAGATTTAGATTTCGTTGTAGATGAGCCATACTTTAATTTGCATCTAACACACCATTCTCAATCCCATAATGCTACAGGAAGTGCCTCACCACAGTCAGGCTGGTTTATTGGCAGCTCCTGCCAACACGGAGCAGACTTTCTTTCCCCTCATTTTGTCGTTCAGGTTATCCTAGCACCTTCCGGTTAAATACATCTTACCTGCTATTTATGGTCTGCATTACTTATGCAAAGAAGAGGCAAATGCTTCTCCCCCTTCCCCTGCCCCTCACACAGATTTTCTTGGCATTCTAGCATACTCCTTACATCACGAACATGCACTGTCTTCCACGTGCTGTTTTCCAGAAAAGTCATAGGACGCAGTATAGTAACCAAACACAGCCAGCGGGGCCAGGCTGCCGGCTTTAAACTTTGACTCAGATGATTTAAAATCACATCACTCCCTAGCTCGGTGACTGTAGCTAAACAAGTAAATCTCCCTGTGCCTCCAGGGTCTCACCTTGCCTATCTCACAAGAAGGCT
The DNA here is from genome assembly GCF_014885135.2 of Alexandromys fortis. NCBI lineage: Eukaryota > Metazoa > Chordata > Mammalia > Rodentia > Cricetidae > Alexandromys > Alexandromys fortis. The sequence goes on from NW_026067995.1 coordinate 944,453, forward strand.
GGAAGGGCCGGGTGAGTCACTGTGTGTAAAGCAATACCTGGCACCAGGAAGGGAGCGCTCTGTGGATGTTACCAGTTGCCATTATCATCTTTTTATTTGCTTTTATGTGCCTGGCTTTTTTCCATAGCTAATTTGTTTTTCGGGGCTGGAGATTGAAGCCAGGCCCTAGCACATACCGGGCAAGCACTCTACCAACTGAGCTATGTCCCCAAACCTCCATAACTGATCAGTAAATCCTTCCAAGTCAGGGATCTCCATGTACACAACCCTGGGCCTTGGGAAGGAGACCCAGAGGAAGGTGATTTGATGCAGAGGAATGTGGGTCCAGAAACCAGGGCAAATCTTTCAACTTCTTGGAGACACCATTTGCATATATACAATATGCAAATACCTTTTTTTTTTTTTTACCTATAATGTCTCCCATAGAATAACTTGTTTATTATCTGACTCCTTGCTTCTATGTGACTGATGTAAACACACTGGAAGTTGAATGATGCAGATGTAAATTCTATTACCAAGGTGTTGAGCAAATGCTTTCTGACGAATGGAACCAAATGTGTGGCTTTATTTTTCCTCCCAGCGTCAACTTCATCTAAAAGGAATGGGGAAGCATTTCCTTTCGATGGGCTTAATTAATAGTGTCCCAGTTTTTCCATGAGGCCCACCTCCCACTCCCCTCATCTTAGGTCATCATTCTCTGCTTTTGTACGGCAGGTGCTGTATGTGAATAGAGGCAGCTGGATCCAGGGTGTGCTGGTGTGCAGAGAAATACTCAGGATGGAAGAAAATCTTAATATGTTTCGGCTCTTGTTTCAAAGAGTTTCCTTTTAGTTTTTTTTTTTTTCCCTCCCGGTGTTTATCAGGGTGCTCACAATCTCTTTTCAGAGGTAAAAACACACCAGACAGACTATGAGGGGAGCGAGTAGAGTAAATGACGTTTAGAAAACAAAACAATTATCCGGGGAGAAATGAAAATCAGAAGCCGGAACCTGACAAAGGAACAATAAAGGTATTAGATTAAAAATAAATAAGCAGTAGAGCTATACAAAATGAATATGATTTTCCAAGGCAAGAGCCTGTGACTCATTTAGTCTTTGAGAGTCAGAACATTACCAAAAACAGTAAAAATAATGAGTACAGAAGGGTATATGATATGGGGCGCGGCGGGACTTCATACGCTTGCTTCTGTGGTAATTATTAAGCATCCCAGCTCTCATTCTCTATGCAAACTAAGCATCCATAAACTCCTCCGTAGCAGGAGGAGACGCAGGAAGATATTCAAATACCAGAGTAACTATGGAGATGGAAGGAACAAAGAAGGATTCTTAAAGTCTCTGGGTAAAGATAAAAGGAACACAGAATAAAGAAGATCTCACAGCAGGGGCCGGTGACAGATCTCCAAATCAGGAAGTCAGGAAGATGAAGTGGAGGAGAGCCAAGTCTCCCCATCCTGGGAGATGGTCCATAGATTTCAACTACCCAGTTAACTCTAGTGAACTCACTCAGGAGAACAGGACTGGAAACATGAAACATCAGTCTAATTCTCTCAGTAAATGATGCAAAAAAAGAGAAGCGAGAATTCTGAAAATGGTCTTACATTTTAAAGATCTTATAAACTACTTGGATGTCTTATCCTGTGGAAGAACAGCCCTGGTTTAGCTAGATGCTAAGTATGGCTATTACTCCAAAATGTCAGGACATCAAACTTGTGATGCCTATAAATCCGAAGATATATACTTATGTCCGTGTCTGTGTATCTATACACGGGTCTACAGATATACTAAACTCCTTAAAAATTTGTGTTTTGGGTATGTACTCATGCACATATGTGGTGTATGCATACTTGTGTGTGCTGGTGCATGTGTGCAGAGGCCAGAGAAGGAATCCAGGTGCCCTGCTTAATCATTCTCTTGAGACAGGATCTCTCACTAAACCTGGTACTAAGAAGACAGGAGACTAGCCTCAACAATCCTGCCATCTTTGACCCCCATAGTGCTGGATTTATAGGCCTGCTTGGCTATCCCCAGATTTTCCTGGGTGCATTGGGTATTTGAACTCAGGTCCCCATGCTTGTATAGCAAATGTTTTTATGCACTGAACTCCTTCCCAGACCCTGAACTTTTTTTTTTAATGGAGCCAAATAAAAGGCAATAGACCCCTGTATTTGAGCGGTGACTATTTTACCCACATGGATGCACCAAACATTTGAAAATTTAAAGGTCTTCACATTATTTCTTATCCTTTTCTAATACTTTATTTTTCTGTACACAAGTTCTCTTGAGGTTTAAGCTTTTATTCACGCAGCATTTTGACCTTTTTCAGTCAAACAAAATCTCAATGTCAGCCCAGGTTTAAGGAGTGGGGAAATCAATTACTGCTCCTAGTAGAAAAAGCAGCAAATAATTTTGTGGTCATTTTTAATCTCTTGTGAGTTAACGCAATTACAAGATGAAACGAGGGTAATGAAAGAGTTTGACTTCAGTCGTAATCGGTTAGATTTTTTTTTTCTCGAGGTACCATCACTCTGTGGGCAAACAGTTGCTCCTCCCCTCCTTTTCTTGTATCTTCATGTCTGGTGTTCTTATGAGGAATTCATCCTGAGCGTCACTAGGGTGCTTGGGACTTTGCACAACCCATTTCCTTTCTGCTTCTCGCATTTAGTATTCCAGGTGCATGTCTACCGCCAATTCAATGACATATAAAGCGTGCTGGATTTCTGGAAGGGAGATTTCTCTGACGGACACAAATCTTGTGGTAATATTTGTCATTAGCTCAAGCATTGATCCATAGTTCAAAGGAAATTTACACTGCAGCTCAGCAAGACAAGCTTTTATATTCTTAAATCTTTGTACCAGAAGACCTAAATAGAAATAGTCAAGCAATAAAGTTGAAGAGGAGAAAACCCCTTGGCACCCAAAAGTTGAATGAATACACTTCTCTTTCCATAGTTCTTTCAGATGGCTCAGTGGCATCCCAGGGCACAGCTGTTGTTTGCAGCACACATCTCTTTGGTAGCTTCAGGATGCTTGATTTCTCTTCCCTAAGGAATGCTAAGATATATAACATTGTCCTCTTTTGGACTTTGGGCTGACAGCCATTTCCACGTTAGCCATCTCTACCCTCAGGACAAAGGGTATTTGGTTCAGTACTGACACCCGACCTGAAATAGAAGCATCCTTTTGTCACTGTTATGAACTAGAAATGTTGAAAGAAGACAGCATTGTTGGAAGGTTCTGCGAGCTGAGACACATCACAGAAGTCTGGAAAGAAGCCCGTAGCCTCTCACAGAGGAAGTATCTGGGGTGAACTTTCCTCGGCCTTGATTTAGCTCTCCTTCAGCATCTCTAAAACTTTTCCAGAAATCTCCAGATGCATTCTCCCTCTTCACTCCAACAAGCAGAGCTGATAGCTGTTATTTATTATTTAAAGAAATTTAAGTGACAGAGCCACAACCCTGTCTGCGTAGTTAAAGTAAGTGGTTTATCTAGATGGCATTCCATTCTTTCTTTCCTTTGACAGTCGCTTCCTGGGACCTATTACATGTCAGTGATAGAGACTGGCACACAGATAAGACAGGAGGAGGTGTGGGGAGGGAGTCCTGCGCACGTGTAATTACCCTAAATTACAATCGCACTCTGGTGGAGAGACTTAACAAAAGTGGGGCGAGAGTACAGATAAGGGCGTGAGTGAATTCACAGGCAGGTCACAGAACTAGCGCTAACCAGCTGGGGCAAGGATGTAAGTTGAAGACTAAATCAAAACTACACAGGAAATTCTACCTGATTCCATTCCAGGATCAGCAAATGAAGAGTTTCTACATAGAAACCAAAGGGCAGCCGACTCCCTATCGACTCCTCTCTGCAGAGCGGAAACTGATTTAACCGCAGCGTGAGAGCCTTCGATTATAGACGGCCGAATTTCCTGGCAGTGAGCGTGGATAATGCTGGAAGGTCATAGAATCTTTTCCTCGGGAGCTTTTCAAAATAACATAGCTCTTCATCTGCCTGGGTGACATTATTGTGATGTTGTCTCAAATAGGGAGATGGAAGACAATCACTCAAGGTCTCCCCCAGCTTAGACATTTTTTTATACATTGTCATTTTGAAAGACTTTATTTTTCAGAGAAATCTTAGATTCTCAGCAACGCTGAGAGGAAGGCACAGACATTTCTGTGCACCTCGTACCCCTGCATGCACAACTTTCCCTAATTCCAACGCTTCCACTAGCGTGGCACATGTATGAAAAGTGACAACCCCCGTTCAGCAATCAAGGTTTATAATCTTTTGTTGTGATTTCAAAGTCAAGGTGTAGGATTTGAGAGTCAAATCAGCATTAGCTATTTATATCACTCATAAAATTCATATCGGTCCTACTAAGGCTAAATAAGTTATACTGATGTTTTCGATTGTAATTTTTCTACATTGTCTGATGTCATTTATACCTTTCCATGTATTTATGCATTCCCTGTACTCGCCACAGGGTCTGTCACTGGCATAGAGCATCCCTCCATGCTTTGTATGGTCACAGGTAGATGTGAAATGTGAACAGGCTGGGCAATTCGGATGTAGTTTGTTATGATCCCTGGGTCATTCTACTTTCTGTGATGGTAAATTTTAGATGTGAACCTGAAATGGCAATAAGGTGTCCAGATATGTGGCTAAATATCATGGTGGGAATGTCTCTGAGGGCATTTTCAGTGAGACTGACTTTTTCTTGGTAACCAGTATAGACAGATTATATCCTTTAATCTCAGTGACCCTTATCCAATCAACTCTGGATAGAACAAAAATGTTGATTCTTAAGTTAGAGAAGACCACCTGGGAAGCCAGTTTTTCCTGCTCCCAGATTCAAACACACACACAGACACACACACACACACACACACACACACACGCACATGCACACACACACACACACGCACACACTTCTGTCAGTCTCTTTTTCTGGACAACCTTGACTAATATAGATTTAATATATTAAATGTTAAGAGTGTTTTTAGAGGAATAGAGTTTTAAGTACAAGCTTTCTGAACTGGTTTTTGAGTTTCTGGAATTGGCTGCTTAATCTGAATATGTTCAGAGGTGCTAATGATTTCTGCTAAGTTAAGAAGCCCTGACAGACAAGGATGGAACCTGGCAGACAAGGATGGAACCTGGCAGGAGAGACGGGTACAGTTATCAGCATCATTGGATGTCCTTACTGACCAACCTTAAGAGAACAGTCCTTGAGTGACTAGGGACATGAAACTTTTCAATACTTAGACAGACTAATGTTTATAATTAGGAGAACTAAAAGAATGGGAGCCATCTTTTTCCTGGAGTCACTGGACAAAGTAGGGAAGGAAAAGGATGAGCTCGAGGATTTGAGTCATTAGCTAATAGGCTGCTAAATACCGTGAAAGCTTCTAAGTGTGCCCTCAAAGAGGCCTTTACCTCTTGCAGCTGAGAGGCTGAGAGTGCTGAAAATCAGGCTCAAAATCTCATCCTGTGGTTGACTGAATCCCAATACAAATTCAGCAGCCAGCTTTATAAGGCAGACTGGGCAAGAATGGTAGCCTGAGGGTTGGAATGGGACGTGTTGGAAGATCCTGATGAAGCAGGCAATGTCCAAGGCCCTCGATTCTGATGAGTCCTCTTTGCCAGGGCCAGCTGCTTTATCCTCCTTCTGAGAGGGTTAACTCTGAACTTCCAGAAAACAGTGTAATGGTCTCCTTGCTTCACTGATTAAAAAAAGGTAATGAACACTCTTTCACATAAAGATGAGCCTTCTCAACTCCTGGGCTCATGTGGTTGGCTCAGGTCCCTGCCCTGGAGCCCAGGTTTCTGAAGTCAGGTGTCTCTCCCTGCCTGGTGGGTATTAAAGACTCAGTCCCAGGCTTCTCTTTTTTTTCTAATTGCTTTGTGAGAAGTTGACTTCAGTTTCTGTTCAATTGCCATGACTCATTTTGTATAAACCATTTTTTATTGTTTGCATCTAAGATATGAATGAACAATTTCTTCTTGCTAAATTGTGCCCAGAAGATCTTTGTATTTAGACGTAGGTTCACAGGAGGAAGAGTTGCAGAAGCCAGGCCTGTGGGACCCTCCACACTGGTAAACTGTCCATGTGTATGTACTGTGAGAATATCCAGCCTATGGCTCTGTGGTGTAGCCATTATTAAACCCCTCTGCACAGTAAATAATAACAGATAGCCCAGTGCATGTCTTATGCTATGTATTTTTATATTATGTATCATTAATGACCCCAATAACTAGAAATACATAGCACTATCTTCATTTTCTGGATGAGGTAGTTAAACTTAAAAAAAAAAAAAAACAACTTAAGTAGTTTTAGCAGATACAGCCACTAGACAAAAACTAAGATGCATACCAAATCTGACAGGAACTCCAAAGCCCACATGATGGTACACCACTAGCATTCCTGCAAGAGCACGGCAGAGGGTTGCAGAGTAGCAATCTTTCCGACACCAGAGTTGCTATTTTCTCCAGGTTTTGATTGTGAAAACTTATTCCACCTTCTATGACTGTCTCCCCCATCAATGGCACGCAAAGGCAGAGGAACTGTAGCTCAAGTTCAGGGGACTACAGTGGAGGTTTACGTTGGTGCCCAGATCAGTCCTTTTCAAAACAGTGAACACTCAATACACATGTTCAAGGGCTGAGGGAATTTTGAGAGTGTTTATGAGGAGACTCTGCAATCCCCTTCATTTTGTTTATGTGATGACCTGCATTTCTATCCAAGTTTATTTTAATAGGGATATCTCTCCATTAGTTTTATACATCTTTGCCTGAACTGGGAACTTCTTTTCTACTGATTCCAATTCAATCGCATTTAGTTTCTTAAGTCTCCTTGGCCTTACTGAACACAAACTGTGTCACAAATGCTAGTCCGCTTCTAGATATGGCTAAGAAAAACGTCTGACGAGTGTGGACTCTGACTTCCTCACAACCGCCTGAGGGTATAGCCTGGAAGTGTTGCTCATGAGGTAAACCTCCAACAGTAAGATTCCAGAAGACGAAGCATAGCCTAACTTTTCAATCTACTTCCTTTATGCAAACTACTCAGAGGTGATTATATATATACATATTTGAGATAGAGTGTCATCTACCCCAACTGACCTGGAACTTCTGATCCTCTTGTCTCTGGAACTGAGTGCTGGGATTGCAAACATGCACCGTCGTGCCTGCTCTATGAAATGCTGGGTATCGAACCCGAGGCCTTAGGCACGCTTTGCAAGTCCTCTACCCATTAAGCTGCACCCGGGCCCCAGTTCTCCTCATCAAAGCCTTCAGATGCAGCGGCAGAACAAACTGCTCCCATGACTTGCTGGGAAGGGGTTAGCAGGGGCTCAGCACTCATCTTTTTTTTTTTTTTAATTTATTAAAGAGTTCTGTCTCTTCCCCACCCCCGCCTCCCCTTTCCCTCCCCTTCCCCCAATCAAGTCCCCCTCACTTGTCAGCCCAAAGAGCAATCAGGGTTCCCTGCCCTGTGGGAAGTCCAAGGACCACCCTCCTCCATCCAAGTCTCGTAAGGTGAGCATCCAAACTGCCTAGGCTCCCACAAAGCCAATAGGTGCAGTAGGCTCAAAAACTCATTGCCATTGTTCTTGAGGTCTCAGTAGTCCTCATTGTCCGCTATGTTCAGTGAGACCGGTTTTAACCCAGGCTTTTTTCAGACCCCGGCCAGCTGGCCTTGGTGAGTTCCCGATAGGACATCCCCCTTGTCTCAGTGTGTGGGTGCACCCCTCGCGGTCCTGAGTTCCTTGCTCACTCAGCACTCATCTTACTGCTCTGCTTTTTCTTGATTCTAGTCTCCTCTCACGCCCACTTCCCGGGCCTCATCTCACAGACAGAAAAGCAGCTAGTCCTTCTTCAGGCTCTGCTGCCTTGAGGACTTAGGCTAACGTATCCATCATTAAAATGTTCCTCCCCGTTCTCACATCTCTCCTCATCTACTTTCCTCATATCGTCCCTTCTTTGAAAGTTTTTGAGGGAAAAAAAATCTTTTTCTTTATCTCTGTTTTCTTCTATGCTTTCATTCTTTAGTCTGGCTTCTCACTACCATTTTTTCTACAACTGCCTTTTCAAAGATCAACAGTGATTCCCTTTGCTGTTAAATCTGAAGGATAATTTTCAGCTTCTTTATCTTACTTGATCTATCTGTAGCACTGGACTCTGACCTGAGCTTGCTTCTTCAAATATTATTTTGCCCTGACTTCTAGACTATGCACTCTCTTGGCATTTTTTTTTATCTTGCTATTAGAACTGTTCTGGGGAACTTTATGTAAATATTGATGTATCCTGAGGTTCTCTCTTCATCTCCCACCCCCTGATTCTGTTTTCTCTGAATAAGCTACCCCTGGGAAATCTTATCCATCCACATCAGATCTAGTAGCTTTCTAAATTATATTTTAAAGATAGCTCTTGAATACTGGAATGTAAAAAAAAAAAAGTCCGTCTGTCTCTGGATATTTCTTGGATATCTGATAGGCTTCTGATACCCAACATGTCTAAAAATTCGACGTCAGGATCCTTTTAACATTAGCCTGTTTTGCTTTCCCCATCTCAGTGATGCCTTCATGCCGAGTCAGAAACTGAATGCTGTCCTTACAACTTTGGTGCCAACAAGGCGACTAAACTCATCCTAGTTTTCCTAGATTTTCTTAGCTTCTCATAGGAAGTTCCAACACGTGGAGTCCCTTGGTCCAATGCAAACCAGAATGTTTTGTCCACAATCCTTCTCTCTATATATAATTATATTAAATATAATATAATTCTATGTATCATGTATTTTACACAATTTTATTTTTTATTGTGCTAGGATGTGGACTTTGCACAAAATAGGCGAGACTCTGTCATTGAGCTCTATCTCCAGTGAGGGCTCCCAGATCTCTGTAACTCATCAGCTGTAAGAACATCAGAACCCTGGTCCATATGTAACCAATGGAGACTTTTTACTGTTAGCTTTCCCATGTGTGTGCATGTGTGCTCCTCTCTTCCTCTCTCCCCACAGCTCACCAGTTCATGCCACCAGCATCTCTCTTGGATTGCCACAATTTCCTTCGACCCCTGCATTGCTTCTTCTAGCTAGCCCAAATAATTATTCTAAATTATAACCCTGATGATGTCATTCCTCTTCTCAAATCCTTTTAACTGTTCCCTATTTGCACCAAGGCAAGGCGCATAATGTTTAAGATTGCCCTCATGGCCCCTCATAAAACTACCCTGCTCCTTCATCCAGGCCTGTTAACATCTCTTTTCACTTTCTTCATGTACTGCGTCAGCCCAGATAACAACAGACTTCTCCCTGGAGCAGCTTTGGTTTGAATTGTATGCCTTCACCGATACAGAACTTGTGCATGACTTGTGGTCCTCACGTCTACTTTTGTAAAGGCCTTAGTGAGAGCACAGAATCCACAGGGGAGATGAAAGGGATATCCCGCCAGATGTGGTACAGTAACAACTATCTGATCATTTTTTTTTTCTCCTCCAAAGCTTCCTTTCAGCTGTGGTACTCCTGGGTCTTCTGTTTTCGCCTTCACTGTCCCCCTGACGATAGACTTCCTGAACCCACCCTTCCTCCCATCCCAAGCTCCGCATATTCATCTCTTTGTTATACTGAGCAATTTGGCTCTCTCCAGCTCCATGAGAGGGCTCACGAAAACAAAGTGTTCTTTTATTTCTGAATTCAGTTCTTGCTCAATAGCCATCATTTTTAGTTTGAACATGTCCCTTGAGGTCTTACCTCCCATCCCAAGCAGCTCATTCAAACATTTTCTTTGAAAATATGGTGGAACCCTCTTACACGATTATCAGACAGATCTCGAAGACAGTAAAAGCTCCTCACTGCTCCGTTCCAGACCTCCCGGCTCTCCTCAAGTGGCGGTAGCATTCCTTGTTCTCTCCTACTACATCTGTGTGTAAGTTGCCAACTTCCCTTAGATCGCCAGTGTTAGCTACAGTTCAGGGGCTTGACTCAGACAAAAAAACAAAGCAAAGCAAAACCAAACAACAACAACAACAACAGAACCCTAATTCTATCCTGACTCATTTCTGCAGCTTTCATCATCCTCACAGGATAAAGTTCACGGCGTTGCTCTCCAGGGGATTAGAAAGAAAACATAGTTCAGTTTCTAAACGTGCTTTTCAAGGCTTCCAGTGAAGGCTTACGCAGGACATGAAAGGAGTCCAGGAACTAAACAGTTTTCAGTTTGATTCTAAATTTAAGAATTAATATAATTAATCAAAGCTGCAGCTCACAATTCCTTTGAAAACAATATGCAAAGTACACGGCTTTCTCGTGGAGTCCACACAATCTTATTAGTTTGAAAGGCAGTCATATTCAATTAGTCCACTGATTTTTTAAAGAATATTTTAATAAATTCTCTCAGAATTTCATATAATGTATTTTGATCGTATTCATGCCCCCCCAACTCTTCCAAGACCTACAGCCACTTCTCTACCCACCCAACTTCATGCTCTATTTTTCATTTTAATATTTATCTATTTTGCATAACAACCACAGTTTCCTCTCCTCCCTCTCTTCCTGTTCCTTCCCCTACCTCCCTTCTACCCCAGCCTCCAATCCACTCCTTCTTTGTCTCCATTCAGAAGGGGTAAGGCCTTCCATGGGAGTCAACAAAGCATGGCACATTGAGTTGAGGCAGAATGAAGTTCCTCCCCCTTGAATCAAGGCTAGACAAGGCATCCCACCATAGGGAATAGGTTCCAAAAAGCCAGTTCATATTCCAGAGACAGGTCCCTCTGTTAGGAGCCCCACAAACAGACCAAGCTATACAACTGTCACCCAGATGTCTAGGTTGGTCCCATGCTGGTTCCTTAGCTGTCTGTCCATGAGTACATGAGTTCCCACAAGCTCAAATCAGCTGTCTGTGGGTTTCCCAATCATAATCTTGACCCCCCACTCCCTTGTTCATATGATCCCTCCTCCCTTTCTTCAACTGGACTCCCAAAGCTTGACCCAGTGATTGGCTGTGGATCTCTGCATCTGCTTTCATCAGTTACTGGATGAAGACTCTATGAAGACAATTAGGGTAGTTACCAGCCTGATTACAGGGGAAGGCCAGGTCAGGTACCCTTCCACTATTGCTAGGAGTCTTAGCTGAGGCCATCCTTGTGGGTTCCTGCATGGTATGTCTTCACTCATAAGAGTACATTGGAAATAAAACAAAGGATAACCAGGCTGCAATCCACAGTCCCAGAGAAGCTAGGTAACAAGGAGGACCCTAAGAGGTATGCATGGATCTCTCTGGGAAGAGGAAATAGATGAGATCTCCTCCTAGGTAAACTGGGGGCAGGATGGGTTGGAGGGGAGGGAATGAGGATAGGAAAACATGAGGGATTGGGATGGTCAAGTTGGGGGCAGGATGGAGTAGTGAAAGATATTTTGATATAGGGGTCCATTAAAGGGTTAGGAAGAAACCCGGTGCTAGGGAACCTTCCAACATTATGTTCCGAAAAAGAAAAAAAAAATATCAAATCCAGTTTGTATTGCCCAAATACCCTTGGGTGTGTTGACCTGCTCTTGAATGTGATAGACCACAGGGCTCATGCCCTTCAGGAAAACTGATTTTTCCTTTCATGGTCAGTAGCTTCTTAGATGGGATTGTGTGTTCACCTATGCCCCCCTCCATACCAGAGGTAGCAGAAGACAGTAGTTGATATGAAGAATATAATGTATGGCAGGGATTTGATTCAAGTTCCAATTCATCTTCTAGCCATTTGTAGCATTTGATAATATTGACTTTCAAATATGTTCCCACATATGCAACAAAATCATAGCTACACCCTAGGACTTTCATGAGGATCAAAGTAACATACTCATAGTTTTCTGTAAGGCCCTGGCTATGTATCTATCCTTTAGAACACAGCAACTTAAAGAGCAAGGATACATTAAATATTTGTGGAGGAGAATCTAGGCTTAGGTTAAAATAGTGAGAGAAAGAAGGCACATTCATTGTACGGGACTCTAAAAGAAACAGCATGAGACATGATCCACTGGTTTGGAAACAGAGAAGAAAGAGGTGACATAACTTCATCGCAGAGGGGGCACCTGGAAATACCATTATGGTAAAGGAACTACTGTGTCCTAGGCACCTGCACCCTCTCTAGCTTCTAGTCTTTGACCTTTTATTTGTCTTTGTCTTTTTGCACATGTGTGTGAGTGTGTGTGTTAGCAGATATCTTCATGGCTATTCTCAGTTAATCCAAGACTTGCCCTTTAATACAAACCTGAAGAACCACCTCCTCCTCATTCACTGACCCTTTAATTCTGTATCTTCAGTTAGGATGGTAATTCCATATCCTACTTTATGTTTCTTCTCAATGTCTTCTATTGCTATTGCAAATCATGTTTTCTTTTATCCACTATAATATGACTGTGTGAGGGCAGAGAATGTCTTTTGTACACTACAGCCGAACTTTCATGGCCTTAAAAAGATTTAGCATTATTATGTATGCATGATGTGCAGGGGTGTGTGTATGGAGGTCAGACAGCAACTTCACAGATTTCTACCTTTTCGTGATTTTCAAGGATTTAACTCTGTCATCAGGCTGGTGTGGCAAGCCCTTTACCCATGATACATCTTGAGAACATTTTATTGTTTGATCCTAACAGGCCCCTGTGGCTGTACCTCAGAGGGAAAATATGGAGTTCAAAGCTGTTAAATGACTTGACAAAGATCACATAACTTATGTGTCTTAGAGCCAGTATTTGTGGTTCCTAAACACATTATCTTTCCACTGTACCACATAAACTAATCCAGAACACTCCACCTTTCTTTTTTCCTAAGGAACTGGGAACTTAGAGATTTTTTTCAATTATGCAAAATAAGGTGAACAGACTTAAAAAAGAACAGAAATCCTTTACATACAGTTAAGGAAGGAGGCGTTGCTTGGCATCTGAAATCTTATGGGCTCATGAAAATCAGTAGAAATGGAGAGGTTCTTATTAACCTTGGTACTCGATGTCCGATCCTAAGCATTTTAAGTCTCAAACATAGGGAAGAGGAATCTGGTGAGTCTAGTTTCTTCACCAGAGTGTATAACTCTTGGCAATAGGCTTTGCAGATGTTCCTCGTCTGTGAAAGGTAGCCGATCATACTTGTGGAAAATGCCTAGGAAGTTGGTCTGCATGCCTTCTGCCATTCTGCTGAGCCTTGATTTGACAAATGTTTTGAAAAGTACTTTGAGGTGTCGACATATGCTTCTTAACATAGACTCATACACGTAAGATCCAACACGAAGGAAATGGAAGTGGGTGGTCATGGAATGGTTTTGCATTGCTGCAGTTCGCAAACCTGCTGAACCAGACCACCTGAGCACACTAAACCCCATTTAGGTGGGGCCTACTCTGTGCTCTAAAAAAGAGATTTGTCTTAGTGACTGAGGTTCAGCACCAATGTTCTATACCAGCATCCATGAAAGAGAGAACAGCCATCAGGTATAATTTTAGAGCAAATATCTTTGATGATTGCTTTATCAAGTAGAGCTTCAATTTGGCTGTGTATAATAGGAAATCCAAATCATTATGACTCGAGTGAGGTAGGGCTTCCTATTTTTTATATGAAACAGCGAGTAGAGGAAATAGTGATGGTGTGAAGTTCAAGAATGTCACTCACGTTTTCCAGGTTAGTCACATGTGAGTGGTGGCTGAGTCACTTCTCTCACGTCTGCGCTGAAGGGTGCAGGGAGAAAGACCAAAGGGCACAAAGAACACGCTTCCTCCTCTACCTTTAAGGAATTTCTTTTTTCCCTACTTTTCAAAACATGTGTTTTTATGTCCTAGATATACAGATACTCTGCCTGCTAAGAGGCTTAGATATTCTAGGATTTCAATAGTGGGGCAACTTTGCTTTCATCTCACAACCAATAAAGGTCTTGTCAGGAACCCTGGGCCATGAATTATCTAGCTGTCTTTCCATAACTATTCATTAAAGAACCTCAGCTTAGGCCCATAGACCCTCTGAAAGAACATTACACGTAGTCTTTTGGCTTGCTGGTTTCATGAAGAAGCTGTATGAATTTATCTTTGTTCGTGTGTCTGTACATGTGTGTAACATATATGAGGAGAATCCAATCCACGTGGAAAGGGACGTGATGATATGGATGGAAATACTGCATTTGCAGCATGGTTCCATGTATAAGCAATTTGTAAAACTGTAGAATTTATTATTTAGCAAAGATACATGGTTAAATATAGATGGAAATGAAGCCAAGTTAGAAACGAGATGCAGAATAATTTTCATTGGAGAAGGAAAGGGCCCACAGACCCCTTAAACACTGTTTTTAAGTTGCATGGCATCTTCAAAGGCATCTCTGGTATCACTGTTCTTTATATTTTCTTTGCATTTTAGAAGGATACTTTGAGCCTACCTATGACTTTACAGCAATTTAAAGCAAGTAGCTGGGTGCATCTGTCAATCTTGGGTTCTTTTGAACACTGAGTAGTAAAGCGCTTGAGGAAGTGTTAAATCTGTGCAAGTTATTTTTAATTGCTGCACTCTGCACTTTATGAGGACAGAGCTATTTCCTACCCTTCTTCATATCTGAACCACAGAATCAACTTGTAAACAGTTTTGAGGAAATAAGTCATTTTATGATTAGCATATGTTAAACAAGGCTTAAAATGCGATGTTAGAATTAAGATACGCTTTCTAGTATCTTACTAACAAGCACCTGATTCTATTCACTTATTAAAGACGTCACTCATTCTTCAAATATGTAACAAGGCTCATAGTGTTTTGGGTACCTTGCTAATTATTGGGGGACTGAGGTGATCTGTACTGGGTTTCTGTTTCCAAAGTTTTCCTTGATGAGCCTAGAGTTAATCCACGCTGCTGTATTTAGCAGATTTCCTGGAGGATATGAATTCTATTCTCACATGAACTGGGGCCAGCAGACTAAGCACCTTCTTGTACTTGATTATATTGGGTTTATTTCAGGGGGCAATCAGACGCCAATAGGAGAGGATCTACTTAAGACCCCTGTCCTAAGACTAGCACAGCTCAGAGAGAAAGGCTCAGGTACAGGAAATTCGTCCAGCACCATGCTGGTTAGATAATAGCAACTGACAACCTATGACTTAATGGCTCTGGGCTATATGGACACAGGACAGATGACATCAGTAGTCGGGAATGAAGAAGGCTGAATGAAGAAGGCGGGAATGAAGAAGGCTGAAGAGTCATGAACTCAGATGATTATGTTAAATGGACAGGTGTCGACGACAGTGTTTCTTAGGTCGTATTCTTTGGACTGTCGTTCCTTCTAAGATTCAAATAATCCACAAGTAAAATATATGTATAATTAATAACACTTAGAGATTCAAATATGCTCTGAGAATGCCAAGCCCTCCCTTTTTCTCTTGAAGACGTCCAATATAGAGCAATAATCGGCTTCATGAAAACCGATTTAAATTTGTTTAGGAAGTTGACGAAAAGCAAAACTGTCAACTGATCAGGCTTTTGTCTCTTACATGTACAGGACATTTCAGTGCCTACTGTAAGAAAACTTAAAAAAAAGAAAGGATATTAAGTTAATAACTATTCGGGGAACGCAAACGATTTTTACGTGAAGGAAAAACAAATGCGGGACTGGGATATTGTCTGGCATTACCTCAGTTAAGCACGCATAGCTCACTAAGCTTAAAATGTCCGAAAGGAGCTGTGGAGAAGCAGTGTACCACCTAGTGGCGGGTCCTGAACGTGCAGCTATGGAGTTTTCCACTATCTAGGACGGCAGAGACAATCATCCCGTAATTCTGGATCCCTGAAAAACAAATGAAGTCTTAGTGAGATATCAATTTTTCAAAAATTAAACTGAAAAGAATACTATTCTTTTCATTATTAAAAGAAAATATGTGTTAATTTTAGAACTTAGGAGTTAGAAAATAAAAATATAATAAATCAAAGTTATATTTTCCCCTCATATTAAAAAATTATAATAATCATAAATATTTTCTACCATATTTTGTGCTGTAATTGATGTTTATTATGAAAGGTCTTTCACATCCCTCAAAATAATCACATATATTCAAGACTGTAAAAGTACATACTATTTTAACGTTATTGAATGATATTTCCACATATGGATACAGGATGCTTCATGATTACCCTTTCTCCATTGATGAGCATGGAGATTATTTGAGAAATTTCAGGATTATGACATTTCAATTAATAGCCTTTGTATTTTTTGTCTTTTTATTTCATTAGAATGAACTTTTATAAGGGAAAACCTTTGTCAAGGATGCCTACACTTTAACTTTGAAAAATTCTCTCCGAGAGGCCGGTACCTTACAGTGGCCTTGTGTCTTTGCTTCTTGCATTCTCATTCTCATCTGCGGACTGGTGTACAGGGCCAAATGCGTCTGCTTGAAGATCAGGCAGAATCCTTGTTTTAGTCTGGATTTCCATAAGATCCGAGGGGGAACTTTTTCATTTGTAATGTGTTAGCTCCTGGCTGTCTGCTTCCTGTTCCTTTGTGACTATACAGCCATTCCTGTTCTTTCTTCTCCTGGGCTCTGTGTCTTCTTCACACTGGCTCACTTGTAGAGTCTTTTCAGGTGTTTTTGTCTGTTATTTCATTTTAATTCTGAACTAATTTTAGACCAACAGAAATTGTAAAAATAGCGCCTTCTGTTCCTGTGTGCCCTTTACCCAACTGCCGCTTGTGTGTCACTCTTACATAATCCCGGTACAAAGAACAAAACCAGGAAATCAGCGCAGGTACAATGCCTACCGTTAGCTAAGCGGTAGACCTGCACCAAGCACCAGCGCTGCTTCTGTTTAGTTCCGGTTTCTTTTCCAAGACCTAATCTAGGATCCCACAACACATTATAAAGTCGCTATTTCTTTGGTGCTCTCCATTCTGTAACCATTGATTAGAAAAAAAAAATGTTTGTAGGTTCTTGTGCCCTTCACACTCAAAGCGAACTGATCCATTACTCGTAGACTGCCCCTCTATTTCTGTTGATAAAATGTTTTCTCACGATTGAAGTGAGATTGAGCATTTGAGACAAGTGCTACAGAGCGACAGGCACCCTGAAACTTGCAGTACATTACTGTGCTGCTTGGCTTTTGTCCACGTGACGTAACCTCTGGGAAGAGGGAACCTCAAGGGAGTAATTGTCTCCATCAGATTGCTGTGTGTTGGGGGTGGACAGGTTCTTCATTGCTAAGAGATGTAGGAGGGCCCAGCCTTTTGTGGGTAGTGCCATGCCTGGGCAGGCAGACCTGAGCTACCTAAGAAAGGTAGAAGGGCTGGGCATGGTAGCACTGTAGTCCCAGCACTTGGGGGGCAGAGGCTGGTGGATCTCTGTGAGGATGAGGCTACATTGGTCTACAGAGCAAGTTCTAGGACAGGCTTCGAGGCTACACAGAGAGAAACCTTGTTTCCAAAGTCCAAAAAAAAAAAAAAAAAAAAAAGAAAGAAAGAAAGACAAGAAAAGAAAAGGTGGAAGGTCAAATCAGAAATGAGTCAGTGAGTAGCCTCCAACTGCTAAATTCTGCTTTGAGCTTCAGTCTTGGGTTCTTTGTCTTACCTCCCCTCAACGACAGACTAAACCCTGTAAGCTACAAGAAACCTGTCCCTTGCCTGTTTGATTTTGGTCAACATTTTATCACAACAACAAAAGGCAAACTAGGACACCCATGTAATCGAGGTCATAGAGAATATTCATTGTTACCAGGAAGATCTGTTTGCTACAAAGTTTTGTTGTTGTTAATATAGTTCGCAGGGGAAATACTTTGATACCAAGCAGCATTTGTGTGTGTTCAGTTTATTGTTTATTGCATCTGAATGTGTACATAACATTATATGGTTTTTGTACGTTAGCAACTTATTTATGTGGTTTTATTGTGCAAAAGTTTTTTTTTTTTTTTTGTTCTGAGAGTGGTCTCTAGCCTAGGCTAGCCCTGGATTTCCTCTACAGCTGAGGATGACTTTGAACTTCTTGTCTCCATCCCTGGAGAGCTGGGATTATAGATGTGTGCCACCACACCAGGCTTTTGTAGTGCTGGGCGTCAAACCAGGGCATTGTGTATGCTAGGTAAGCCTGCTACCAGGTGAACTACATTCCCAGATGCAGCTACATGTTTTTTTTCCCCCCAGAATTATTTGGTTTGTCTTTCTCTTTCTTTCTTTCTTTCTTTCTTTCTTTCTTTCTTTCTTTCTTTCTTTCTTTCTTCCTTTCTAGTTTTAGGTGTACTTTTGAAACATGCTTTTTTTTTCAATGTCATGTTTTCAGGTTTAGTCACAGGGATTCAGCAGGCCAGGGATTGTTCTTTAAACTGATTAAATGAGTTGATAGGACCATTGCCAATACAGAAGAACCATCCTTGGTAAATAACCTTTACAAAAGTTTCTCTTTGACTAATACATACATATAATGTATTCTGAAAATTCTCACCCCACACCATTTCTTATATCCCTTCAGTCCATGGTAACTGCTGTGATAGTTTAAACAGAAATGGCCCCCATGGGACCATAGGCTTGAATACTTTGTCCTCAGTTGATGGAACTGTTTGGAAAAAATTAGGAGGTGTGAGTTTATTAGAGGAGGTGTATTGCTGGGGTGGACTTTAATGTTTTAAAAGGCCACACTTGGCCCAGTTGGCTCTTTCTCCACTGCCCCCACTGCCTCCTACTTGGTAAGGATGCACCCTCTCAGCGGCTGCTGCAGCACCATGCCTGCCTGCATGCTGCCATGCTGCCTACCATGATAGTTGTGGACTCACCCTCTGAAACTGTAAGCCTTCAGTAAACTTGCTTCTATAAATTGCCTAGGTTATGGTGTTTTGCCACAGCAGTAGAACAGTAGCTAAGACAACTGCATTCCTCCCTTCAACTCTCCCACATTCATGTCTTTTGTTGTGTTTTGTGAATTTAACCAGGGCTAGCCCCTTGCCACTCTGATTGTTTACAGGCGTGGTCTTACACACATAGGCCAGTGCAGGCAGTGTCAGATGATGAGAAATTGTGTGTGTGTGTGTGTGATAGAGAGAGACAGAGACAGAGTATGTGTGTGTGTAGGCAGGTGCATACTATGGTCTAAGTGTTGCAGTGGTCACAGAACAAGTGCTATGTCAGTACTTGCCTTCCATCTTGTTTCAGACAAAGTTTATTTGTTGCTTTAATATTTGTTGCATCACTATAATCCAGGTGTGCTGGCTAGTTTTCTGTCAACATGACACAAGCTAAATGTTATTTGGGTACAAAGGAGCCTCAATTAAGACAATGCCTCCAGCTGGGCAGTGGTGGCACAGGCCTTTAATCCCAGCACTTGGGAGGCAGAGGCAGGTGGATCTCTGTGAGTTCGAGGCCAGCCTGTTCTACAAGAGCTAGTTCCAGAACAAGGCTCCAAAGCTATAGAGAATCCCTGTCTCAAAAAAACAAAACAAAACAAAACAAAAAAGCAAACAAACAGAACCCCCCCCCCAAAAAAAAAACAAGACAATGCCTTCAGAACATTGAACTTTCAATAGACAAGCCTGTAGGGTGTTTTCTTAATTAGTCGGGAGGGCCCAGTCCATTGCTAGTGATGGCATCTCTGGGCTGGTGGGTCCGGGTTTATAAGAAAGCAGGCTGAGCAAGTCACCAAGAGCAATCCAGAAAGCAACAGTTTTTCATAGCCTCTCCATCAGCTCCTGCTTCCAGGTTCCTGCCCTGTTTGGCTTCCTGCCCTGACTTCCTTCCATGATAAAGAATGAAGAGGAAGTGTGAGCTGAATAAACCCTGTCCTCTTCAAGTGGCTTTGGTCGTGGTGTTCCTTAGCAGCAGTTGCTAATCTAAGACAGAGATTGATACCAGGACAGCGGTGTGTTGCTGAGCCACACCTGACCATGTGTTTTCCGGAAGACTTGGGAATGTTGGGATGGAAAAGCCATTGAGTATTGAGAGCTCAGTGGGCTGTTCTGTAGGAGCTTGAAAGATCATGTTGAGAGCACTACAGATAATGGAGTCCTGGCCTATGAAGTTTCAGAGGAAAACTAAAAGACTATCAGGGCCATGTGACATTTTGAATTAAGAGTCTGAGATTCTGGTCAGCTGGGGCTGAGAGTCAGCTATGATTAACAAGAGACCGGCACCGTTAAAGAGAAACCTTTGCTTTACCAGCACAATTGATGCTGTGGGCTGAGAAATTAGCAGTGACTAAGAAGAGACAAACATCACTAAGGTGAGATCATCGGGAAAGTCTTTCCTGAGAAGCAGCAATCAGAAACTGTGTTCCAGAGGTGGCCAAGGTTGTACCTTGTGCAGGCAGCCCATCTTGGTGGTGTAAGAGTCACTCAGGTGGTGGTTTTGAAAGTATGAAGGGGTCATGGAGAGCAGCTGAGGCTTGGTACTGTGTTGGAGGGTTGGAGCCCCGTGAAGAGAGCCCAGGAGTGGTTACTGGTGGAAGTATAGCCCAGTTGCAGTAGAAGACCCCAGTATTTTGGAGAAGTCAGTATCGTGACCAAAAACAGCAGCAGCTGTACAAGGGAACCACCTAGAGCCTAGACTGTAAGATGTGTGTACTGCAGAGGGCAGAGCCAGGGAAGTGACCCAAGCTCTTTGGAGGAGCCCAGAAGACTAAGACTGACAAAATCCCAGGTAACTGGACAGTGAGTTATTTACACTATTGGAATTTTGTTTTGTTTTGCTTTATTGTGACTGTGCCCTGGTTCTTTCCTTTTGAAATAAGAAAGCATTTAACTTATTTTTTTGCAGCGCTCGACGCCTGTCTGTGCTCTACCTACCATACAGTTCCTGAACTTCGAGCAAGGGGCTGGAGATTGAAACACACAAAGGTACACAGACAGAGACAGAGACACAGACCCCTAGTTACTGATAAGAAGCCCTTTATTCAATAGCACCATGGAGGCTTCTATACCCAATACAGTCAGGTGGGCCAACACGTGAAAACCCTATCCTCTGATCCTCAAGGCCAAGGCAACTTGCGCTCGTGAAGCAGAGCTGGTAAACAACTTTGACACAGCCTTTAGTAACTCAAATCAGAAGGAAAGTAAAGATCGCTAGCAGGGAGCAGCTGGAGGCCAGGACTCCAAATGGTCCCAATAATTTTTTATTTTCTAGGAGCCCCCAGTTCAGAGACTTTGAATTTTAAAAGACCACATTGTTAGTGTTTGAATCTGTGAGAAGGTGAGGGTTTTAACGTTTGTACAGTGTTTTATATTGTGATGCCAGTATTAATGTGCAATCTTGGGAATGAACTGGAAAGGAAAGCTTGTGGCTTAATCCTGATGTGTTTATGTGTCAAGCTGACAAGGGGTCAATTGTGCTGTCCAGTTTTATGTCAACTTGACACAAGCTACAGTCACCTGAGCGGAGGGACTCTCAATTGAGAAAATACCCCCAGAAGACAGGCTTGTAGGATTTTTTTTAAAATTAGTGACGGAGGGCCAGTCTTTTGAGGGTGTGGTCACCCCTGGGTTAGTGGCCCTGGCGCCTATAAGAAAACAGGTTGCATAAACCATGAAGAATAAGCCAGTAGCAGCACTCTAGTGTAGCCTGTGCACCAGCTCCTGCTTATAGGGTCCCTTGTTGTTTGAGTTCCAGTCCCCATTTCCTTCAATGATGAACAGTGATGAGGAAATGTAGGTCTAACAGACCCTTTTCCCCCAAGTTGCTTTGGCCATGGTGTTCCATCACAGCAATAGTAACCCTAAGACACCAACCTAACTGGCTTTCAAGCTCTTAGAATCTTCCAGTCTCTGCCTCCTCTCTCCCTATAGGACCATTAGGATTGCAGGTGTGTGCTACTGTGTCTGGCTTTATGTGAATTTTGGGCATTTGAACTCAAACATTAAATACTTATACACTTATTTTTTTTAATAAAGCCCAAGTTCAAGGGCTATAAAAGGTAGAATAAAAAAAATTAGTGGCAAGTCTAATTCCAAAGCCCATGCTCTGTGCTGTCCTTCCCAGACCAAGAGGGAAGGTACAGTAGAAGTAGGGTATCTGTGCTTGTGCACACGCTGTGAATGCATAGTACAGCTAAGAGAACAAGACAGCCACTGAGCCATCTTCCCACCCCAAGCTGAGGCAATTTATTTTATTTTATTACTTTAAAAAATACCAATCCAAATTCCCACTCCCCCCCTCCCACTTTCCTCCATTTCCTCCACACCCCCCCCATTCCAATCTTAAGAGAGGGCAAGGCACCCTGCCCTGTGGAAAGTCCAAGGCCCTTCCCACTACGTCCAAGTTGAGCAAGGTATACATCCAAAGAGAACAGGATCCCAAAAAGCAGTAGAGACTAATCCCAGTGCCATTGTCATTGGCCCCTCAGTCTGCCTCAACTATCAACCATCTTCAGAGGGACTAGTTTGGTCCTATGCTCGTTCATTCCCAGTCCAGTTGGAGTTGGTGAGCTCACATTAGCTCAGGCACATTGTCTTGGTGGGTGAACCCCTCATGGTCTTGATTCCTTGCTCATACTCTCCCTCCTCTGCTCTTCAACTGGACCTTGGGAGCTCAGTCCAGTGCTCCGATGTGGGTCTCTGCCTCTGTTTCCATCTGTTGTTGATCAAAGGTTTTATGGTGATATTTAAGATATTCATCAGTCTGACTACAGGGCAAGGCCAGTTAAGGCACCCTCTATATTGCTTAGGGTCTTAGCTGGGGTCACTTGGGGGTGGGGAAAGGGTAGAAGGAAGAGGAGAAGGGGAGAAGGGGAAGAGGAGGAGGAAGGGAGAAGGGGAGGGTTGGGGAGAAATTGAGGGAATGGTATAGTTGAGATGGAGCTAGGACAGATATGAGAGCAAGAAAAGAGATATCTTGGTTGAGGGAGCCATTTTGAGATTAGAAGAAACCTGGCTCTAGAAAAATTCCCAGGAGGCAATTTTTTTATTACTGAGTTTTAGCTCCAAATTTAACATATCAGTGTTGGAAAGTGTGTATGATAAGGTATAGGTGGGGTTGAGAAATGACATACATTTAGGTTAATCACAGTAATTTCTTTCCATATTTAAAACAAACAAAGCATCTAGCATATTTTAACAATGTTATGCTTTCACTGACTCCTTCAGTTAATGACTTGATGCTCATATTAATGACTTTTCTCATTGGTGTCACTGAATACCCAACACTAAACAACTCGAGGAAGGAAGAGTTGTTTGGGCTTAAGATTTAAGAAGGGACACAGGCCTTCATGGCAGAGAAGAGTTGATGCTGAGATGAGGTGCAAGGTTACATGTTTGCAGTTAGGTTAGTTAGGGAAGTAGGTGGCTAAGCAGCCGAGAGTGGACAGAAGTGGGGCTGGGTTCTAAACCAGCAAGGTCCACCAGAAGGCTCTCCTCTTTCCACCAACACTTCCCCTAATCTTAAGGTTCTACAGTCTTCTACAACAGAAACCCAAGTTGGGAACCAGGTGTTTAAATGTATGAGTCCAAAGGGACCATTTCATTTTCAAATCACCATTGTGTGTTGGATAAGAAAAGTTTCCCATATAAAAAAGCTAAAGTATTGCTTGATGAAAATCCTAAACCTGTGGAAGTTCTTTTGCAGGATGGAAATAGTGGTTTTCTGCCTACTTACTCTTGGGGAATATTATTTTCAGGTGTGTAACTTTTGTTTATGCTGCATTTGTTTAACTCTGTGAAGCTGTGTTACTGTGCCTGTGTAAAACACATGATGGTCCCAATAAAGAGATGAACAGCCAATAGTGAGACAGGAGCAAGGATAGGCGGGGCTGCTAGGCAGAGAGTATAATATAAATTGGACAACGGCGACTAAGGGAGAACAAGGAGTAACTGGTGAACAAGGAGAGGAGGAGCCGGCCACCCCAGCTACACAGCAAGCCATGGAAAAGGAATGAAAGTAAGAAATATGGAAATAGATAAAAAGCTCAGAGGCAAAAGGGATAACACAGGTTAAGAAAAGCTGACTAGAAACAAGTCGAGCTAAGACTTTGCATTCATAACTAAGAATAAGCCCCTGTGTGTGAGTTGGGAGTTGGGTGGTGAGCGCCCTCAAAAACCCCAAAGAGAAAAATATCCTAACAATTTACTAAAGAGCAACTAAGTTTTTGAATGTTGATGTTGCAATGTCCTCTTTTCTATCTCATGTCCGTAGGGACACAAACAGTAACATTCAGAGAAATATTTCAGTTAACCCAGAAAACAAATTGCCTCTGTGTAAGTTCTGAATTTGCCTCTCGAATTTGCCACACAATCTTGAACAAATAAGGTTACCCATGCAGGTTTCACGTGCCCAGCCTGTTTCTTAGGACAAGGTCAATGGAGAGAACACTAAAGAAAGAGGTTTACAAAGTAGAAAACAACACACGCAGGGGATTATTTGTGATATTCTCTCAAGCCCATTCTCACAGGTGTTAAGTATTGGTCATTTCGACACCCATTTGTACATAATGGATGAAGGATTCACACGGAGTATATGGCACATGCTCTAGATTTTTTTTTTGTAATATACAGTACTGTGTTTGATTCATTTATATATTATTTTCTGGATACAACTTCCTACCACACTTTGACAAACAAGGAATGAACTGCTTATCTGGTGGGGATTTATAGCACAGGGAGTCCACGGTCTTGGAGGATGTCATTGGCAGTGTAAATAGCAAGGTTAACATGGTTGTTTGAGAAATAAATACAAACTTCAGTTAGTATTTCATCTTGAGAACCAGCTTAAGCGTGCTTTAGATAACCTCTTATAATTGAAGTCCTTTTATAAGCTTGGCCTTTATATTGAGTTTTGTCAAATTCAAGGTCAGGCAGAAATTCTAACATTAATCAGTTCAAAATTGTGCCTATTGTCTTCTCTTGAAATACACTAGCCATTGCTTTCCTTTCCGTCCTCTCCCTTTTCTTATGTCTCATATGTTTAGTTTTTTAAAAAAATATAATTTCATTAAGTTGGATTTGTCACAGTGGAAAAGAAGTCCTTGCCTTTTGGTTGAGTGAACGCCTCCCGAGCCATTATATGTGCAGTCAAAAGTGGTTCATTCTTATTTGATAAATGCATTGAAAGTACCTGAAATTGTTTCATCCTCCGTCTTTCTTCTCTTTTCATCTTTTAGAGCAATCAAATGAAATATCCCCTAGCCTTCCTAATCGAAGCTGTCTGCTCTGCCCTGGCACTAAAAATGCATGTCTCAATAAGTGTTCTGTGTGAAAGTAAGTTCCTCAATCTTTTAAAGTGTATTTTATACCAAAGTTTCAAAGAAAACCAACCCTAAACTCATTTCCAGAATATTTCCAAGTTGTGTGTTTAACATCAGTAACATCTACACATATGTGCAATGGGTTGTACATATTTTATGTGGATGTACTGAGGTGATTGAGAGAAGCTTTAATTAGGACATGAACCACTGTAACTTTTATCTTTGCATTTTTCTATCCATTGTTATTAAGCTAACACACATAACGAATTAGGATTTAAAAAACAAGATTTAAATTTTAAAATGGCTCTTAGCCTACAATACAAAATTAAAAGAAAGAGAATGTCCCCTGCATGCTTGATCACTAAAAGTTAATTTAAAGGACATTTGCATTGAGGGGTTTTATTCTGTGAAACTTGGCTGCACACCCATCCTCAAAACACACGTCTTCATTTCCGTATTTCTTTTTGCTTTGCTCTTAAAATCTAAGCCTACTTCTGTTGAAGTCTTTTCTCCTGTGTCCTAGAAAACCTTTTGTCAGGGTGTCATGGAGATGCCTTCTGTGATACTCTTCAATTTTGTGCGGTGGCTGAAAAGGAGATTCCCACTGCTGTGATCTACACTGTTGTAGGCAGCGGCACCTGCGGCACCCAGTGGCTTGCTGGGAATATACAGGGCGATGATTCCAATTATGTAGCAGTTGCTTCTGGACTTGAGCAAACGGAAAACGCGCGGGGACAGTGGAAGCATTTCGAGAAGGCATCCACCTGCTACAATGACGGCACTGTTTCAGAAGCTTGTTATCATTTTAATTTTTTGGTCAGGAGGTGAATTCTATAATCAGTTTTATTTGGGGAGTGAACCAAAGTTAATTGACCTCCTGAAATGGGGTTGTGCATGTCATATTTTCTAAGCACATTCATGGTCATTATCTTGATTTTTTTTTTTTTTGTAGATGTTACAGTAAACAGGTGGGTGATGCCATTTTGGAGTGGGAGGAGCCAGCCCATGTTTTCACCTGCCTGAAACTCTGAAATGTGTTTTCTCATTGCATTTAAGTGTGACGCGTTAAACCATTGCTCTGATTCACATGACACTGAGTGGCTTCCCTCCCTCCTCTCAGCCGCCATTGCTCTTGCCATGTAGCCTTTACCCAGTCCCGCGAATGTGGCGAGGGAGCATCCTCCTTTTGCACACTTTTAAAGTATGAAGTTTTTCTGTCTCTGAATCGTTTCTTATTCTTCCATCTTGCTAATTCTGTCATTTCACTTACTTTTGAGATAGGCTCTTTAGTTGCCTAGGCTGTCCTCGAACTCTCCGTGTAGCCCAGATTTGTCTTCCCCCACCTCCAAGTGCTGAGATTGCATGCCTTGCTGCGGAGGTCAGTTTGTGTAGGGCTGGGAACTAGGTGCCGGAGCTATGTCTCCGGCCCCCTAAGCTGCACTTAATTGCCAGATCTTTGAGGCACCACAGGCATCCCAGACAATGTAAAGGTTATGTTACACATGTTCAGAGCACCCTGGCTGCTGCTTCAGAAAACCTGGTGCTCAAAGAATTATCTGTCACTAATGCAATGTCAGCTTTGTAGTAGGCTTTAAGCTGCACAAGGGCGGACGTTTGTCTGTCTTGTTCATGTTTTATACTCACGCTAAGTGCAATTTCTGAAACACTAAGTACTCCATAGTTTTTTAAGTAAATAAACTAACAAAAATACAAATTACACAAAGTCACAGAAACAAAGCTAGAACTAGATTTCCATTCCTGGTCCTGCTTCTTTCTATATCAACATAGAAGGCTTTATTGTCAAAATGGGCAAAACTCTTAAGAGTTTATAGTAAAGACTTCTTAGTAGAAAGAGAGAAGCCTGCATGGAAGAATAGGTGGTTTTATGAGAGGAGTGTAAAAAGGTGACAATAATGTTTTCTTAGAATGGGGAAAAATAAGCTCATAAAGTAATAAAACAGTTGCTCAAAATTTTATCTATTGATGTGGCCTAGTGACCTTTACACCAAACTTTTCAAAGACAACTGGGAAGTTCAAATTCTTAAATTGTGGGCTGAACACCAAGGCAGCTATGTGAATTTTGCTTTTCAAAACTGTCCTCAAATCTCATGTGATAAAGTCCTCTGTTGTTAGAGAGTGTATCAAGGAAAGATTGCTGACTCTAAGTACAGCTGTTACAGGTCTGAATCCCTGGGAAGAAAATTCTGAGTTTAGCATGCAGAAGGTTTGCTGGGGGACTATTCCTGGATCAACAACGGGAGGGGAGAGAAGAATACAGATTGGGGCAGAGGAGCTCTATTATTAGTCACAAGAGACACTCTGGGTCCTCAGGAGCTCTGGAGCCCTGGCCAAGGGCAGTAAACCTCTGCCACCTTGTAGCTCTAAATCCTTCATGCACAGTGCCCTTGGACTGGAGCACGGCATTGAGAGAGATGGCATCCCTTCACTGAGGGCAGTATCCTAAGAGACAAACTGAGAGGTGAGTGCCTGGCAGTTGGAGAACGTGTCTATAGGCCTGAAGCGAAGGGGTGACAGGAGCACCTAAAATATCCCCCATATTGCACTGCCTGAGATGCTCAGATCCACTTTCCTGGAAGTCTTAAGAAAATTTTCCAGGTGAGACTTCTCGGGTAGGTCAGTGGAAGACACAAAGCTTCTTCCTTTGCTAACCACGAGGCTGGGCAGTATCCAGCTGCAGTGGCAATCCTGATAGCACCTCCTGTTTCTGTGTTGGGACCTCCATTCTACCATAGCCCACAGTTTAGCTTTCTGTCACTGGCAGAATGCTGAGAGGCTCCACTTCAAAGAGGATTATAGTGATATATTATTGTTTTACTCTTTCCTGAAGATCAAAGGGCCAGCGAGTGATGGCACACACCTTTAATGCCAGGACTTGGGAGACAGAGGCAGACAAGTCTGAGTTCAAGGCCAGTCTGGTCTATACAAGATTGAATCTGTCTGAAAGAGAAACAGAGCTCACACAAAGGTGATCCCATGCTTTTAATCCCAGCACTAGGGAGGTGGAGACAGGAGTGAGATGGCTGGGTAGAGAGAGGACTATAAAGGGAAGAGACAGGGACTCAGTGTGGTGTGGAGTCTGAGGATTCATGGAGACAGGAATCTTGCTCTTTTTGAAGATTTGGTAAAGGTAAAAGGTCTCTCTCGTGGTTGGATGCTTTTCTTTTCCGATCTTAAGGTTGAACCCCAATGTCTTGTCTCTGGGCTTTTATTTTTATGCTACAGAGGATAGTGATTTTTGCCTCCTAGTGAGGCAGGCTATCACATCAGGGAGTATGAGCTAGAAAAACCTACTTTCCTCATGGCAGACAGGGAGAGAGGGAGGGGCTGTAGACAAAACACGCTCTTCAATGGCAACCTTACTGCTCTGTCTCCAGTGACCTCAC
Organism: Alexandromys fortis; assembly: GCF_014885135.2. NCBI lineage: Eukaryota > Metazoa > Chordata > Mammalia > Rodentia > Cricetidae > Alexandromys > Alexandromys fortis. The sequence goes on from NW_026067995.1 coordinate 972,994, forward strand.
TCCCTAAAGTGTCTGCTGTTTCCCAACTCCACACCAAACACTGTTTCTATTAATCAGTTAATCCATTCATGAGGCTGGCCTCACAAGCGAACCATTTCCCAAATGCTTCACCTCTCAATCCCCCTGCATTGGACATTAAGACTTCCACACATGAGCTTTGGGGGATATTTTTAGATTCAAACCATACATCCAGGGTCACTCATCACTATTCTCAATGAGACTGTCTATAAGGTGTCTTATGCTGTAAGCCCTATGACTTAGGACGTGTTGTGCATCCCAAGTGACAAGACTGCTTGTGTCGTCTTGGGCATCCAAGACTTTGTCGTGAGTTGGGCTGCTGAGTCTTGTCCTGTGAGCTGTAGCCGGTATGGTGCTTGGAATATAAATCGGAGTAATATCTCCAAATGTGAAATTTGCTTCCTCTAGCACTTAAGAGGCCCAGACATCTGACTTTTATTTTGACAAATATAAGGTGCTATAAATTAATGAGCAAATGATCAAGAGTGTCCTGCACACCTGGTCTGTCATTCCCATAGTCAAAGTAATTGATAAATTTGATCTCTGCTTCCCTAGGTGAAACAGGAACACATTTGCACATGGCTGACATGACTGTGCTTTGATTATTATTCCTTGTCTATGGAAACCTGGACAAACTGCTTTTTACATCCATGAAACCTGCTTCTTTTGCTTATATATTTGGTATTAAAGTTGTCCTGTCTTCCTCAGTGTTCTTAGAGGAATTACTTGAAAACATTGGCAGTTTAAACATTGAGACTTACATTACACACATGGATGTTTATTATTATTACTAATACAGTAGTTCCTTATCTGTCATTAAAATGATTAACTGCAGTGCAGGACACACCAGAATCACCGTAGCTAAAAGAGCAGGGAGTTTGCACAAATTGACCAAAACTATAAAATTTTAATAAAACATTAGCATGCAGAGGGACATTCCTAGCAGATTTTTTTGGGACATTTATTATGTCTTAGGCTGTTAGGAATAAATTCAAATACCAAATCTCAATTACTTGTTTATATATATATATTTATAATCACATTTTGATTAAGTTGATCTTTTACAGTATTTTTTTAAAAATTATTTACAACTTGTCAAAAAGGTGTTTATCTGGTATTTCTGTCAATCTTGGTTAATTACTCAGAGATGAGTATCCCATGGCTGTGTTATGGTATATTATTTCTTTATACTGCACCATTAAGGTGATGGACTTGGGTATCACTGAACATTAAATGCCTTCATTGGGAGGAACTAGTTTATATTCCCACACAAAGACCTTATGCTACGCAACAGCAAATAGCAATAAAAATCATTGTTCCACAAATATTTTTTGACCCTGAAGCATAGTTGTTTAATGGTAAGTATTCCAAATGTTTTATTAGTAGTTTAAATGATCTGGGTATGAACATTATTTGTGTGAAGGAACTATAAGAAAATCCCATATACTGTGTGTGTATTATACACACAACATGCATATATGAATATGTACATAAACAAATGTGTATGATTCATTGCACTAAAGAGAGACTTTGAGTCCTGTTTTCTGGTGTTGGTTTGAGACAGAAATCAGATAAGAGAACAGAACAGTTCAGTTTGGACCAGTTCACAAGGTCACTTCAATGACCAGACTACACCAGCAACATTGTACAAGCTTACAAGGTCACTTGGCTGACCAGAATACACCAGCAACACATCAGTTTTCTCAGTTTGAATGCCAACAGCTTCAAATGTTTCTTGAAAAAGGGATGTGTTCAGCACAACTCGGGTTCATCACCTACCATGGAATCAGCACTACAGGGGACTAAAAATAGAGAACAGATGAGCCTAAGGCCCGGTAGATGACTAAAGAATATGTAGAGAAGAAAAGCAGGGTGGTGAGGGCCTCTGGAAACGTTTCAGCTGGTTGATGGTTCAGGGTAGAAGGAGATGTGTATTCTGTGTGATGGGCATGTAAGGTGATCTGGGAAACCTTCTTGAGGTAAAAATAAAGCTAGACAGACACCCTTCAACTTTATTGTCCATTGGCCTCTTAGAATCCTAATTTAAGTAAATGAAATAATAAAAGGTTATAATGGAAACATACCAGTTAAAATATAAAATATAAAAGTTATTATATAGTGAAGTATACTTCTGTATTATGATTTTAAATAAATTCTAAGATTTTTTTTTTGCTTTTAGGATATTTTTTAAAAAAATGGATGAAAAGAACAATGGATGAGAACAATCATCAAAAATACAGGCCAGCTAAGAGGTTGCTTGGAAAGCATGCCTTCAAACTGGAGCTCGGGTTAGCTTCATATTCAAATGTTTGGGTCCAGAAGCAATCATTGTAAGAAATGGAGAGTTGATTTCAAACTGCGCAGATGAGGAGAGTTCACGCTTAGCCTTCTGAGCAGCTTCCTGAACCCTTTGAAGTGCTGCGTTGTCTGGTAAATCAACCCATCTCCTTGAACTCCTTGATAATGTGCCATCACAATGCCTGGTCAAACGTCACCGCCTAAGAAAGCATCCCCTTTGGATTTCACCTCAAACACTCCTTTCTGAATTTCTAGGATCGAAATACCAAAGGTTCCACCACCTAAGTATGCTGCAATAACTTCTTCAGATTTGTTCACCATGGGCCAGGGCTGAGGTTCACCAATTACTCCAAGTGCATTTAGCCCAGCTATCTGTCCGGCATTCTTAGTGGCCGTCGCTCTGACTCATTGAATTAAGCAGGATCACAGTGTTTTGTTTGCTGTGTGACCCAAGTACTTTTCCACAGCCTGTTTCATCTCCATCAATACCAATGCTTCAGTCTGACTAGGACAAGAGTTTCCCATGAGCCTCAACCCAGGCATCACCATTGGAAGCACAGACAATTTTAAATGGAAGAGTCTTAGCATATTTCTGTACTTCCGGGGATAATCATAGCCACGTTCAGTCTTAACGCTTAGTAGCACAGAAGGTGGAGTTTGGGTTGATGACAGCCTGTTGCTTTGCTGGATTGACAAGTTTTTCTCCATCTAAAGGCCACAACCGAAGGCATAGTTCTGGCACCTTGATCATTCTTCAGGACCTTTGCTTGTTGGCCTTCCATAACTGCCACACTGATTTAGTAGTACCCAAATCGGTACCCACAGCTGCACCCTTAATTGCCTTCTTGAAACAACTCAAGACTATGGCCATTCCAGCTGTTCTGGTGACGGGAGGCTGCGGCGCCCACGAGATGCGCGGCCACGGCTCTGCTAGCGTTTATCATGGCGGCGGGACCGAGGGGACATGAGAGCAGGAGAACAAACACCCCACAGGTCAGGAGCTGCAACAATTGTACTTTTGAAGTGATGACCATAAATGATGATGCAAGGCTGTAGGCTCTGTAGTGTAGAACAGTTGTGTCTGTGGTTCCAGGTGTTACAAAGTCATACACATGTCTAATATCTTTGTAGTTTGTTACCGACATTCATAATAAAATGTAGGAATATTTTGGTCAGAAGATAGTGAAAATTAATATGTACTTTTTTCTCTAAGTTTATGAGTCTCTTTTAATTTTCTCTCTGAGCTCTTTGGGGAATCTGTAAACTGCAGTTTAAGAATGGCTGCTAGCACCACTATCCTGCTAAAGGAATATAGTGGCCAAGTAACTCCCAATGGCATATTGCTATGCCCGTAGAGGACGGCATCACTCTGCCTCCATCAGAGAAGCTGCTTCTTGCAGTGGATGGGAACTAACAGACCCACAACTAGACAATGTACAGGGTGAGACTTTGGAGCACTCAGTACTAAATGAGATGACTTTGCCAACACCCCTGGTTCCCCCCAAAGATGTCAGATATATGCAGAAGAGGGTATGGGAATATTGTAAGAACCACAGCTGGTGGATGACCCCCAAGGAAACAGCATTTTTCAGATATGACAGGGTTGATATACGTATGAACTCAGAGACTTTAACACAAGTTCTGCACAAGCCAGAAAATATTCTACCACAGAGAAGGGAGAGTGGGTACAAAGTTTTACTCCTACTCAGGAAACCTGTTTGTAGCTGATAGTTTCTAGGAGCTGGAGAATCTGTGGTCTCCCCCCCCCCCACCAGCATGACATTGTATCCCAACTACACTCCAGGGCAGGCCTTACATTTAGGAGTGGGTGGCCAAAAAAATTTGAGTAGCTTTTTTTTTTTTTTTTTGAGTATGAAGTTGGGTGAGTTGTGGGGAGGACCTAGGAAGATTTGGGGGAAGAAATATTAAAATATATATGAAAATTCTCAAAGCATTTCAAAACTGCTGGCGCCCAAGTCTGAATGGGAGACTAATAGACTAATGGAAAGGTGGAGAAAGAAGTTGACAGAATGGAGGACCATCCTGGTTGAATAATCTGGGTCAATCAAGACCTTAAGTACAGAAACATCATGCTACCTCATATCTAGGGGAAATAGGAAAAAAGGCAGGGGGGCACTTTTGAAAACATACTCAGCTTAGTGCATGATCAATAAGTTCTGTTATGCCTAATTATGTGGAATCCAAAAGTTATGTAGGTAGAATTCTACCACCTAGAACTGGATAATTCTAGTGTAGATAATGGTGTTCAACCTATGATTTGCATTTTTGTTTAAGCCATGAGAAATTATTCATACCCCTTTGAACATTATCAGAAGCTATAGAAATTCATTTTGACTGTCTCCATGACCTCAGCACACGCAGCAGGGAGAAGAGAGGCCAGTTACATGGCATCCTGACTTTCGTATGATGCCTTTCAAACATGATATTATAAGGAGGCAAAACTGGTCAATCGTGACGTGTGGTCCAGTGCAAGTCTCCATACATAGTTTCACTTCATGAACACTGAGACCTTTCTGTGCTGTTGTGCTACTTATAACACATTGTTATCAATGATTTTTGGAAATGTCTTTCCTCTCAGCTTAATTCTAACAATTTTGTACTTTAGTAAATGTTCTAAACATTGTAAAAAAGACCTTGAGGACAGCAGCACAGGGCAGGCCTATGGAGTAGATAAGAATGGAAGGTATGTGTTTGTGGTATCTGGTGTGGGAGGAGAAGATGATGGATATATGGGAAAGATTATGGGATGGATGTAGGTGTAGAAGGAGAAATTGTATGGTTGTTTGCCACTGTTTCTTTGAACAGACAAATACATTATTTTAGGAATATTGTTTGCAGTTTAAGTGGAAGCTGGGTTGAAAGCCTGGAAGAAGTCTCTTGGCAGTCTTTATTGCATTGACCAGGAGAAATATATTGAACTGCATGAGCAGAAGCTAAAGAGCCAAGCACAAGTAGTGGGCTGGCCATCTGAAAAGACTGGCCTCCTAGTCAGCAGTGAAATGAGGAGTGGGGAGCCAAGGTGATACTCAGGGCTGAACTTCTGAGCCACAGATAGGGTGAATCTGTGACACCAGGGTTTGGGAATATGCTGAAAGTTTGAGGTATGGCTGAGCTGTTATGCAGTCTTCAGCAGACAGCTAAATATGGGCGGCCAGAGCTTACACAAAACTTCAGGACTAAGATTTGGTAATCTTTAGGAAAATAGCAGAAATCAGAGGAGTAAAAGAAATTGCGACAGAAGGGCAAGGGTGCCGCAGAATGAACCTTGTGTGACTTCTCAGGCTGTGCAAAATGTTCCAAGAGGATGTTCTGCACACTTAGTGCCCGTGTCTTCAGCCCTGCAGTGAGGAATGTACACACTGTGCTCCAGACACTTTGCCTTCCCCAAGATCAATAATGCAAACTGGCCTGCTCAGAAGTTGTATTTCCCATAGGAAGGCCAATACGGAGGACAGGCACAATTTTGTATCACGAACCAAAGAACTTAGCTATGTGTGTACACAGTACAGAGCGATAGAGAAAAGGGTAGGAGGAACCTCTGCTGGGGTCAGGGGCAGGGAAGGCTTCTTTCTGGGGGAGGTGACATTGGGAATAGCCTTGTCAGAGGGGAAACATGTAGAGGAGCAAACTGCAGAACCTAATGTGTTCAAGGAATGACTTTCCTTCTGAGGTTTCTCCTGAGCAATCGCAGCTTGTGTCACACATCAGGATTTGAAGTATTTTTAAGTCCCACCTCCCCGTGGTTAGTGCTTCTCTTCATCCTTGTCTTTAAAGCTCCTACTAATTTGGTTACGAAGCTCTGCTTTATGCCTGATTCGGGTCTCTTCCATGGAAACTTAACGTCGTTTTCTCCGACACTGCTTTTGTTTTGTTTCTCAAGACGGGCTCCCTTGTAACTGCCACGGCTGTCCTGGAACTCACTTTTGTAGATCAGGCTGACCTTGAACTCATAGAGATCTTCCTGCCTCTGCTCCCCAAAAGCGGGGCTTAAAGGCTTGTGCCACCACCGTCTGGTAATATGCTCTTTTAAAAATTGAGATAGCTCAGTGGTTAAGAGCCCTTGCTGCTCTTTATGGGTTCAGTTTCCAGCACCCACATAGCAACAGACAGCCATATGTAACTCCAGTTTTGGGGCATCCAATGCCCTCTTCTGACTTTCTTGGGTACCAGGTACACACATACAGACAAAACGCTAAAACGAGAAGATAAAGCAAGCATTAAAAAAATCAAGCATCTCTTGTTAAAATAGCATTTTTTTTATTTCTACTAAGAATCTGGTAAGTTCAACAATAAAATAGTCTGAGGTCAGTGAGATAGCTCAGCAGACAAAGCAGGTCAAGTCTGAATCCAGTCCCTTGGACCCACATGGTAGAAGGAGAGAACTAACTTCCAAGTTACTCTTTGACAGCTATTCCCATCCCCCCCCCCCCATGCCCACACACAGTTACACAAGTGTAGTAATAAAAACAGATGGGAGATAGCACAGTTGGTAAAGTGTTTGCCACGAAAACATGAGAATTTTAGTTTGACCTGCACAACCCATGTAATGAGCTGGGCATGGTGGCATTGGCATATGTTTGAAATTCTATTACTACTGGGCAGGAAGACGGATTCCTGGGACTCCCTGGGCCTAATCAGCAAATCCCATGAGAATGAGAGAGACTCTCTTAAATGATGGTGGTCATGCTTCCTCATCACAGAGATCATTATAGTGCCCAACCGCCAGGTATCTGGGCTCCTGGTTGGTGTGTTTGGCTGCATGACATGAGGTGGGGGTTTCTCTGAACTCCAGTGGTGTACAAGGGGTTAGAATCTTTGCAATAAATATTTGCAAGCAAAGATAAGGACATTGACTCACTGTGTCACACTGCAGCTTCCAAAATGAGATTGTTTTTTTTTTTTTAATTTAATTTTATTTTTTGTTTTCCCTTAAATTTTATTTTCTTTGGGAGTGTCCAGGGGTGGAGGGCAGATGTGAAGGGACGGGGAAATAAATGGGATTAATTCATGTAATTAAAATACATGGCAAAAGAGACACATAGAATCAATGAATTTTAGAAATGAAGACAAAAATAACACCCATTGTTCTCTACACTCCACATACATTCATATGCATGGATACATGCATGCACACATACATGCACATATGAAGTAATGCTACCTTTCATGGAACAGTTTGTCCCAAATCCTCTTTGTGTTGACTGATTTCTTGCTTCCAAATTACATTCATGACAGTGTCCTTTTGTGGTCATTAAGGCCACAGTGAAGCCCATGTTTTCTATGGCAGCCTGTTAGTGCTGTCTGTCCTATGTCCCAGCTGGCTGGGATTAGCCTCAAAGGCAAGCCATTGAACACAGATGTGTCATTTTTAAATATGGATGTTAACATAAGAATAGGCTTATTTTTTTTTTTTTTTTGCTCCTTCATATTTTTGTAGTACTGTGTCAAGATGAGCTTTCCTTCTACCTTTCTGGCATCAAAACTATAATATAGGCTCAGAGCTAACAAAGCATAACTTTTTTTTTTTGAAAAATAAAGGAATTAGACCCCTGAGGTCTAGCAACAGAGCCTCTAACCTGCAATAAAACAAAAGAAATTTGTCCTTTACATATTTAATTTTGAGTTTGGTCAAGAATGATAATTTTCCTGTGTCATCTCAGAGCCCCGCAACTTTAGGAACCACCAACCCATAGCTTTGCCAGAGAAACCAGGCTAGAGTCATTAGGCAGAACCCCTAGTGTTTAACATGAGCATGAGAGAGCTGGGACACTGTGCAGAGTGGACACGAATAGCTAAAAGGCAAATGGTGACTAGACAGGAAGCACTCAAGTTTAGATGGAAAAGAGCCTCAAGGAGCAGAGTGGAGCTTTATAACTTCGGACTCCTGCATAAGCATATCTATCTCATAAGATATGAAATTCGTGCGCACTGCCACGTTCCAGGCGTTTCTCTCTTTAGAGACCTATGCGTTCAAATGTCAATAACTCAAGCAGAGAGCATCATCAGAAGCAGAGGGAAATCCTCCTATTGGAACAGAGATCCTGGTCTGTTTCGTGGTGTCTTCCTCTGTAGAGCCTGTCTCTGGAGATGCCAAGACTGCCTGGAAATATGTCCTTTTTTTTTTTTTTTATTCCACCTCCTAAAGGGAATGCCTTTCACTCACACTGACTCACTTACCTGGAGCTGGGCTAGCATTTTGTTGTCCTTGGTCTTGAACATGAATAAACAAGTCAAGTACAGATTGGCTCATGCGTTGTGGTCTGTGTCTCACATCCCGTGTAAGGGGTGGGGAAACAAGCAGAGAATAAACATCTTGTTCTTGAGAGACTGAGGAACGCTGGACATGTAAACAATACCTACCATCTTTTCACCTGCCGCAAAAATGAAGGGGGGGGGATTTAATCTCCATACAGGAGATGATGCTTTGCTAGTGATTGACACTGTACTTGTATGACGAGATACAGCGTGAAATAAGTCCCAGAGATGTATGAGGATTTCAGGATGAGTTTTCCTGTGGTCTATACTCAGCTAATGTTTACCCTATGGTCACTAAATTCTATTAAACAACTTTTCCCTAGCTCATTGGGTTTTATACAAGATGTTCCTTTTGCTCTGTAGTTTCGGCTGTCAGGTGTCTGAACTATCTGGAAAACAGTGATGGTTGCACGTGCAGGCTGGTTCTTCTATTTTCCCTCCCAGAAAGACCAGTATTTCCCACTAGCAGGGAAAGGAGAGAACCTGTGCATGGTCTTGACCCCCCCCCCCATTTCCACTCCCAAGCTTTACACTCTGTACCCAGTTAGTGTCCTTCCTAGTTTAACCTGCCCAGCCACTGCTGTGGTCTTATAAATAGGGCTATGAAGCAATTCACATGTTCTTTGGTGAGCAAGGATCCAGGGTCCTCGACACAGCCTCCATCAGTTATGTACAAGGGAACGTTTCAGAGCTGCCTCCTAGACCAGCAGCTTCATTGAGCTACTGCATTTTCTGAACAGGCTAAGGATGTGACTTTTCTCAGTACCTGGAATAGGCATCTCCCCCCAGACTGTTAAATATCTAAGGTTGTCTATTCCTCATCATTCCAAGTCTGACTTGCATATTATACTTTGGACATCCCTTCATGCTTTCTTTTCTTCATATGGATAATGCCCTCCTTCAGGCTATCAGAACACTAGTACCGTGGCCTAAGGTTGTCACTGTTAGACTGAATCGTATAAGGCAATGTTTGACACAATGAAACTACTCAATAAATATTAGCTATCGGTTCTCCTTATCATACTGCCCCCAAGGTAAACACTTATCTATATATCTTTGTATAAAATTAAACCTCTACTAACCTATAACTTCATGTGTGTGTGTGTGTGTGTATATATATATACATATATATATATATACATACAGATACATGTGTGCTTCTGTATGCTTGTGGAGGTCTGAGAACCACTTTCCAGAGTCTTCGCATGCTTCCCACTTTGTGGAAGGCTTGGTTTCTCGTTTCTGCTCCTGTGCTGCACTTTTCCTCTGGTGGTTCATGAGCTTCTGGAAGATTATCCACCCATTTCCCATCCGACTGTAGGAGTGCGGGATCACAGAGGCAAACCACTGCCTTCAGTGTTTTATGTGGATTTGGGGATCTGTACTCAGGTCACCAGACTTGTGTGACAAGCACTTTTATCCACCGAGTCATCTCTCCACCCCCATCCTATAAGTTCTTTAAGAATGAAAAGGAAAGGGATGCTTTTAAGGAGGAGCACACAAAAGTACCCCTTAAACCCTGGCTGTGTGGATATATTGCTACAACCCCGAGGGAAGCTGGGGGAAAGCTTGTAATCCAGCTGTGCACCATGCATTCCACTTTGATTTAAGCCCCATAGCTGATTCAACCCCCACCCCCCCTGGCCGCCCTATAAAATAAGTACTCATTTTACTTAACACATGAGGAAGGGAGAATCAGGGAATGTAAAAGCAAACCTCAACTCAACGTCTAGAAAGAAGGGAAGCTGGAACCCAACCCACATGGCTGACCCTAATTCTCAGGTTCTTGCTGTCATGTTAACTCTCACTGACATCACATTGTCCCAGAGGGACTGATGTATGAGCAAAATAGCTCCCTTTTCAGAACTGAGGGGTGTGAGGCAAGCACTATGCCCTCCTTTTCAATTTTATTTTGAGAGAGCATCTAATTAGGTTACTGAGGCTGGCCTTGAACTTGTGATCTTCTTGCCTCTGCCTGCCAAACAGCTGCTATAACAGGCATGTGACATTTAGCGTGCCCAAAATGGTTTCTAACAAACATTAATAATACTGTTCGGAGAGAGGTTACCAACAATGAAATGAGATAGTCATGGTTGAAAGCCAAAGTTGGTTTCTGGGTTTTGTGCTGCTTTGCTTGTTTTGAGAGATGTCTGTATCTCTTCAGATGATGTCATTGGAACAGCCTTGTGAATGGTCTTTGTAAGTCTGCAAAGTTGTAAATCCCCATGGGAACAAAACAAACTTTTGATAGTAACATGATTGAATGTGTCGTCAGGGAATCCTAGCTGTGTATAAACCCTTTCACTGCCATGCCTGGGACTGGTGCATAAGCTTCAGTTAGAGGCGTCTGTGCATGTGCGTTTGTATGTGTGTGCATGTGTGTGTTGGGCAAGGGGAGACTGAAACTTAGGTTTGCTGCCTCATTTAGTCTGAGCTCTTTGAGGGACCATAAACTTTCAACTGAGGTTAGAACCCAGTGTTTGTCAATTTGCCAAGAAACGTGAGAACAACCGGTGTTTGTGCAAAGGCTGAATACACACAGGGAAGCTGAGCCCTAGACTCAAGTTCACACTCCCCTGCCTCAGCCCCTCTTTGCTACACTAATTACATAATCTGCAAAGTTAAGACAGCCAAATGACTCTCCCCGTTTTGCTGATTGCATGGTTTGGAGTAGTAGGCAGCTTTTAATTTGCCTTCGACATGGAGCTGTGGACTGCGGGAGAAGCAACTGTTGGGAAGACCAGGGTGAGTGAGAGGGAAGAAGGGGCTGTCACAGGCACGGAGAAATAGCTCATAATCTAAGGTAGAATATTGCTTAACAATTTATAAGCTCAGTGGTTGTTTGTAGGTGACCTTTGGACCTCTGAAAAACTCAGTTACCCCAGCTAGAAAGAGGGTTGGTGAGCAGTTCCCGAGTTTTGGTGAGAATGCACGCAAAGTCCTGGCAATCTAGGAAGTCCCCGAGAAGTGTCAGAGACTGCTATGGTTATTATTAAAAAATGAAAAGCCCCGGAAGCCGCCCTGAGAAGAATTGAGACACAGGCCCAGTGTGATTCATGCTACTGATAGCGCCCCCTGCATTTTTCTTGCCCCTTTGCCCTTCTTGTGTCCTCTGTTGACTTCTGGTTGAATTAATCTTTCAAACACACACATATCAGTCCCCCCATCCCCCTCCCTTTTCTTCTCAGCCTTTTGATAAATTCAAACAAAGCTGCTGGAGTGGATCAGACAAAATAGTTTCAGGCTGTGTCTGGAAGTCACAGCTGTCTTCGTCTTTTCGCCCAGCTCAACTTTTTTCCTTCCGGCCCCTTCATTCATTCTTGTTGGTAATAAAATGTACTGTGAGAGATTATCAAACGGATCACCTTGACACCTCGGTGAGCAAAGACCGAACTGAAATGTCTTCCTGGGGGTGTCTGTCATTAACAAAGCAATTGCTATCCCAGGAAACAACTGGTAGGTTCAGACCCTTGGATGGAGCACAAGCCTTTCCAGTCCTGGGCTAAAGAGGCAATCTCCCGAGGTGTGCATTAGAGTTTGATTAGCCTCTGATACATTTGTTCTGAACAACATGGAGGATCCCCTCCCCCTCCACCCTGCCAGCCAGGCTGCGATTCCAGCTGAGACAGAGATGGACTTTTAATTTGCTTGTGATTGGGTTGTTAACACTGGACATTTGTCATCTGGCATTTCTTCTTTGTTCTTTTCTGCACATCTACTAACAAGGATGGTTTTAAGAACAAGTTAGGTTAAGAATTGATGCATGAGAAAATAAAATGAAGTTAAAAAAAAAAGAATTGATTCAGGGTGTGTGTACTGTGTTGGTTTCTATTTTATTTCACTTCACAAAAATCGTAATTTTGGGACCCAGCAACTAAAATCCCCAATGATGTATAGGCAAAGCTCACAAAACACCCATCGGCCACATCCTGTTTCTAAGGGAAGATTTAATGGCAGGCTTGCTCAGTGAGGTTCTTCTGAGTTCATTACCTTTATAAAACAGTCTATAGGAATTTTACCAGTGTCTAAGGCACTGCTACTAATGGTTTTCAAGCACACATTTCTGTAAAAGAATGAAAGACAGTCTGCCCCGTGTTCACCTTGCTTTATGTGTGTGTGTCTGTGGCTTTTCTTGTCCCTTGATAATTTTCTGAATTCAGTCATTGAGCCCCTACCATCATTTGTATTAGTTCCCAACCAAAGAGTGTTGCCGCATTTCCCTGGCAATGTGGTGAAGTTGTTCTAAGCCAGTATTGTTGTCTAAGTTGGAAGCTGTGGGCTTCTTGGCTTTGAGTAGGCCTTCTGCTGAGACACAGGCACCAGTCTTGACATCTACGGTGCTGGGCAGAGGGCTCAGCTGGAGTTCTGTTCCCCACACTTAATTTCTCTCAGGACACTTGGGCAGAAGCAATGGATGGATGTTTTTAATATTTTCTCTGCCCTTTGACTTTGGCTTTGGTAATCTCATGTCAGCTAGTTGGTGGAGCACCACAGTTGAAATATTCAGATTTTCACAGAACAGCCTGTGTCTTAATTTTTTTAAAAAAATATTTTTCTTTTATTGAAAATAGATTTTCTCACATTCTATATCCTGATAATGTTTCCCCCTTCTACGCCTCCCGGCTCCTTCCTGCTTCCCCTCCCTTCAAAATCTATCCCACTTTCTGTCTCCCATTAGATAACAAATAGGCGTCTATGAGATAATGATAATGTAAAATATAATATTATCAGATAAAACAAAAACTAACACATTGGAATTGTGTAAAACAAGCAGAAGGAAAATAACCTAAGAGAAGGCACAAGAATCAGAGAACCACTCGTTTGGACACTAGGGACCCCCAAAACACTAAATTGGCAGCCATGATATATACACAAAAGATAAATAGAGAAAAGATATAAAATAAAAATGATAAGACAAAATTTAAAGAAGATCTCTGACATGGCTTTATGAGACAAAGAACCTCCAAAGACCCTGCTGAGTTCATTTTCTACTGACCATCTACTACTGGGCATGCAGTCTACCCTTAAGAGTAGTTAGTTTGCCTAGTGAGATTCCCTTGGAGGAAAATTGTTGAAATAAGAGCGGCGGCGGGGCTGCGTCCCCAACACCCCGGCCGCTTGGCTAGCTTATGCCCGAAATAACAACACACAAACTGTATTCATTTAAGAACTGCTTGGCCCATGAACTCTAACCCTTACAGGCTAATTCTCGCACCTGGACTAGCCCATTTCTAATGATGTTTGTAAGCACCCCAAGGTGCGCTTACCGGGAAGATTCTAGCCTGTGTCCATCTTCATCGCGTGTGCCTCAGAGAGCAGAGCTATCGCGTCTACCCGGGAGAGCTGAGCATGGCGTCTGTGCTCCCGAGCTGTTGGCTCTCTCCCCGGAAGCAGAGCAGAGTCTGACCTCACTTCCTCTTCCGCCCAGAATTTTATTCTGTTTACTCCTCCCATCTATGTTCCAAGCCATGAGGCCAAGCAGCTGGTTTATTATAACTTAACCAATGAAATCAACAGATTGATATATGACACTCCCACATCACTTCCCCTTTTTCTGTTTAAAAAAAAAAAAAAAAAAAAGAAGGCTTTAACTTAACATCCAAAGCTCTAGAAATGACAGAGACATCTCGCTGCCTGGACAGTCACCCAAAGTTCCTCTGTACCGTTGGGGCATCCATCTTCGGCCTACAGGCCCATAGTTTCCAGCAGACATTTCCACAATGCAGGAAATTTCAAAGGCAGTCACTATCTGCTTGTCCTGAAGAATGTCTTGCAGACTCTTTCATGAAGCAGGAACCCCGAAAGATCATCTCACCTTTAGGCAAGTTCAGCAGTCCTCTCTCTGCGGGTTCTCTGTGTCCAGTTTATGCAATAGTCCAGGCAAGAGCAGTTTCTTGCCAAATGGCTATCAAACTCCATAAGGATCCTCTTCGATGCCCATCTTCCTCTTGAAGTAGATTGGTGATGCCAGGAGCAGAGTGTCTCATTGTCATGAGAAGTCCTAAGTTATTAAAACATTTAAAATGCCATATTCTATAATCTTTGAAAAATATGAAGAATGCCTATCTAAAATATATGTATGCACATCTAGAAAATCTTAACTAACATGACTACAAACTTAACTATTATTAATGATTATTCATTAACAACTTATATTTCCTAATTATACATTACATTTTAAAATGAACTACACAACACAATACCTTAATCAAGATCAAAAATGCATATAACAAAATTGACCTTAAAATCCATACCAATGCAAATTATTCATATCTATATCATATCCCCCTTTAAATGTAAAAGAACATTTGTAAACAATATTTGGGAACATGGGCGTAGTTTTTTCTCTCCAAACTGCTTCCTGCTGAATGGGGGCGCTGTTAATTAGGTCTTTTGTGGTATAACCTGTGTGCTAGTTTCATCTCAGTTGGAAGTTGAGCGAAGCAATTTTTTGAAGGTATTCACAGCAACCGTTCAGGAGGGCGTGGTCCATCATACCATATCGGAATAGAAGAAATGAACAGGGTCTCATCCTCTGTGAAAACAAAATAAGAAACTCCTTTTGAAAGCATCACGTCCTTAGATCCAAATATCAAAGCCAAGGCATTAAAATCTCTACGTTGGATTAGTTCAGCAGCATTTATAAACAAATATCTTTTAGCATCTGTTGCTCCTTCCTCAGCATTCAAACAATTCAAAGAGAGCATAATAGCATACAGTATCAAGATTCTCTGTGTATTTTCCATCTTTGTGAGCTTTATTTTAACCTCTATTAAGTTTATTTTTACTTTCATTTTATATTCTCTGTATCTCTGTCCTGGAATAACTCTGTAGACCAGGCTGTCCTTGAACTCTCAGAGATCTGCCTGTCTCTGCCTCCCAGGCATTGGGATTAAAGGTGTTTGCTACCACACCTTGAACTCACAGAGATCTGTTTGTCTCTGCCTTCTAGGCACTGGGATTAAAGGCGTGTACTACCACACACAACTTCTCTTTTTCTTACTTTTTTTTAAGAACTTTTAACTTTTAGCTTGCATATATTTTTAACACACTGTAAATCATTTAAACATTTTCTTTATCTTTGAATCTCTTTACTGTATCTCTCTCTGTTTTTCTGACCACAGGAGCCTTTAAATTACTGAGCAATATGAGTAGGATTAAAGCCGTGGCTTTGCCAGCTAGATCCAGTCCATTCCTTAGCTTTCCAGCCTCATGGCGGAGATACAGGCTGTAGCCGCGTTTATAGGCACAATTCTATGGCGTTTCAAGGTCCCTGCCAGCAAGCGAGCTACAACAGACAACAGTCAAGTCCTCTCTCTGTAGCTGGCCCTCCTGCCTCAGTCAGAGTTTGCCCTGGCAGGACGGCCCAGAAAGCCGGCATTTTTAAACAGCACAACTTTTTTCCTGCTACGGCTGAAAACCGAAAAGCATGCGTTCAGCTTTTCACCAACACCGTTTAAGTGTTTCGTGGCAGGACCTCTTAATGAGCTGCAGGGTTTTGCAGCTGAAGCTGAGTCAGGAAGCCTCTCTTAGATGAGAGCGCTTGCTTGCCTCTAGCAAGCGGAGCAGACCCAAGAAATTTCTGCTACCAAGAAAACATGCTTCACTCCATTCTTTCCCAAGCTTTCTCAGGCTTTTTGTGGATTCAGTTAGCCACACGTCTGGGCGCCATCTGTTGAAATAGGAGCGGCGGGGCTGCGTCCCCAACACCCCGGCCGCTTGGCTAGCTCATGCCCGAAATAACAACACACAAACTGTATTCATTTAAGAACTGCTTGGCCCATGAACTCTAACCCTTACAGGCTAATTCTCGCACCTGGACTAGCCCATTTCTAATGATGTTTGTAAGCACCCCAAGGTGCGCTTACCGGGAAGATTCTAGCCTGTGTCCATCTTCATCGCGTGTGCCTCAGAGAGCAGAGCTATCGCGTCTACCCGGGAGAGCTGAGCATGGCGTCTGTGCTCCCGAGCTGTTGGCTCTCTCCCCGGAAGCAGAGCAGAGTCTGACCTCACTTCCTCTTCCGCCCAGAATTTTATTCTGTTTACTCCTCCCATCTATGTTCCAAGCCATGAGGCCAAGCAGCTGGTTTATTATAACTTAACCAATGAAATCAACAGATTGATATATGACACTCCCACATCAGAAAATGAATTTTTATTTGCAAGTGGTTATCAGCTGGAGATTGTTCCTGGGTTAGAGATGGGGCTTAGGTCCACTTTTACTTTCCGCTCTAGAGCACCAGCTGGTGCAGGTGCAAGCTGCTCCAATTTCGGTAAGTATGTGCATTGATCTGCTGATTTAGAAAGCCTTGTTTCCTTGGTGTTCCCCATTCCCTCTGGTTGTTACACTCTTTCTGACTCCTCTTCTGCAGGGCTCTCTGAGCCCTGAGGGAGAGATTTGATGGAGGAGACACCCTGATTAGGACTGAGTGTTCCAAGGTCTCTCTCTCTCTCTCTCACTTGATGCCTATTGCCTGAATGTGGATCTCTGTATTTGCTCCCATCTGTTGCAGGAGGAAGCTTCTCTGATGATGACTGAACAAGGCACTGATCTATGAGTATAGCAGATTGTCATTATTTTATTTTTGGTTGTCCCCTGTATTTTCTCTCTTACCCTCTCCTTTTCCCCTCTCCATTTGATACTCAACTTCCAGCCTCTTATCTCCATTCATAATTGTCTATTTTTTCCTAGGGAGATCCATTTCTACCCCTCCACCACAGTTCTTATTCTATACCTAATCTCTGTGGTTCTATAGATTGTAGCTTGGTTATCAGCTAACATCCACATATAAGTGAATACATATTATATTTGTCTTTCTGGGTCTAGGTTAGCTCACTCATGATGATGTTTTTCTAGTTCTATACATTTACTCATGAATTTCATGACTATATTTTTAATGACCAAGTAATACTCCACTATGTAAATGTACCACATTTTCTTTGTCCAGTTATCTGTTAAGGGACAACTAGGCTGTTTTCTGTTTTCTGGCTATTGTGAATAGTGCAGCGATGAACATGGCTGAGCAAGTGTCTCTGTGGTAGAAGGAAGTGATCGTTGGGTATATGCCAAAGAGTGGAGGTAGATGGATTCCCTTCTTCCTGAGGAACCACCACAACGATTTCCATAGTGGCTGTGCAAGTTTGCATTTCCAGTTGCAATGGATGAGTGTTCCCTCTGCTCCACACTCTCATCAGCATGAGCTGTCACTTAGTTTATTTTTCAGAATGATGGTATAAAATGAAATCCCAAAGTAGTTTTGATTTGCATTTTCCTGATGACTAAGGATGTTGAACATTTCTTTAAGTGTTTTCACAGCCATTTGAATTTTTTCTTTTGGGAATTCTCTGTTGAGCTCTGTATACCATTTTTAAATTAGATTTTTTTGATATCTAGAATTTTGAGCTCCTCATATATTTTGGATATTTGCTCTCTATTGGATATGTAGTTGATAAAAATATTTTCCCATTCTGTAGATTGCAACTTTGTCTGATTGACAGTGTCCTTTGCCTTACAGAAACTTTTTAGTTTCATAGGGTATAATTTGTTTGTTGCTGATGTTAGTGCCTACCTTAGACTTCTGTTCTGAAAGTTGTTTTCTGTGCCAATGAATTCAAAGCTATTCTCCACCTCTATCAAGTTTAGTTAAAGATCTTTTAAACTTGTGATCTAGTTCAAAATCTTCTTTTCTTTTTCTTTTTAATTTCTTTTTATATTTTATTTTATTAATTTTACATACCAACTACAGTTCCCCCATATGCCCCTCCTTCCCTTTATCTTTTCTACAACTCATGGTTATAGTCTCCTCACAAAGGGTAAGACCTCACATGGGGAGTCAAGAAAGCCTGGCAAGTTTAGCATATTCAGTTGAGGCAGGACCAAGTCCCCTACTCCCTGCATCAAGGCTGAGCAAGGCATCCCACCATATGGAATGGGCTACAACTGTCTTTGTGGGGTTTTCCATCATGATCTTGACCCACCCTTGCTCATATAATCTCTCCTTCCTCTCTCCAACTGGACATCCATAACTTTACCTGGTGTTTGTATGTGGATCTTTGCATCTGTTACCATCAGTTACTAGATGAATGTTCTATGATGACAATTAGGGCAGTCACCAATCTGATTACAGGGGAAGGCAAGTTGAGGCACTTTCTCCACTATTGCTAAAGTCTTAGTTGTGGTCATCCTTGTGAATTTCCCTACATCAGGTTTCTCCTTAGGCCCACAAAGTTTCCCTCTATCAAGATATCTCTTTCCTTGCTCTTCCACCCTATCCCTCCCGCAACTTGACCATCCTGTTCCCTCATATTCTCAGCCCCTATACCCTCCCCTTTGCCCCCCCCCTCCAGTTTGCCCAGAAGATTTCATCTATTTCCTCATCCCAGGGCAATCCATGTGTCCCTCTTAGGGTCCTCCTTGTTACCTAACTTCTCTGGGGCAGTGGATTGCAGTCTGGTTATCTTTTGCTTTGCATCTAGTATCCACTTATGAGTGAGTACATACAGTATTTGTCTTTCTGAGTCCGGGTTACACCACTCAGAATGATTTTTTTCTAGATTCATCCATTTGCCTGCAAATTTCATGATTATCTTTTATTTTTATTTTTATTATTATTTTTTTTACAGCTGAGTAACACTCCATTGTGTAAATGTACCACACTTTTTTTTTTATCCATTCTTATGCTGAGGGGCATCTAGGTTGTTTCCAAGTTCTGGCTATTACAAATAATGCTGCTTGCTATGAATATAGTTGAACAAATATCCTTGTGGTATAATTGAGCATTCTTTAGGTATATGCCCAAGAGTGGTATCACTGGATCTTGAGGTAGACTGAGTTCCAATTTTCTGAGAAACCACCATACTGATTTCCAAAGTGGCTGTACAAGTTTGCATACCCACCAACAGTGGAGGAGTGTTCCCCTTATTTTATATCCTCTTCAATATAGGCTGTCATCAGTGTTTTTGATGTTAGCCATTCCAACAGGTGTAAGATGGTGTCTGAGTCATTTTGATTTGCATTTCCATGATGACTATCGTTATTAAGCAATTCCTTAAATGTCTTTAGACCATATGAGATTCTTCTGTTGAGAATTCTTTGTTTAGACCTGTACCTCATTTTTTTCTTTTATTACTTTTCTCTCCTCCATATTCTCCATGTCTCCTTCTGGGTGTCTTTCTCTCTGTCTTCATCTCATCCTCTCTTTTTGGAGGAGTCAGTATACACAAGGCTCACATATTTTTAAGTTCACAATTTTGGGTTGGGCCACATTAGCTGTCCTTGTCCCCACGTGGCCCATGGGACATAACTTCAAGAATGGTTTATTCTTAGTACTAGTCTTTAAGAAGGTAAGAGACTGACGAAACAAGGTTAAAATTGAAAAGCTGTGAGCAGGTATCACAAAAGATATAATGGGCACATAGCAAGAAAACCTGTGGGAACTACCATGGGCACACTGGCTTCAGAAGCAATTTCTGCTCATGACGTGGTAGAAAGAATGCTGTAGTTGAGGAAGAAAGGTTAGTCCTGGTTTTGTATCCATGTAGCTCCGTGACCCCATGAGTCATTTAATCTTTTGAAAACTCAGCGTGCATGTCTGTCAATGAGCCTCTGTTTCTGGATAACTTGCAAAGTAATTTTTTTCCTACTTCTAAAAAAGTAATCCTATGATTCTCATAAATGGGTGCTTTACCTGATTGTGACATTCCATTTGACACCTAATTCTGTGCAGATGTCTTAACTCAGTGTTTTTGGTTCTTAGAGATTTAATACATGAAATTCATCATTCTGCCAGTGCCCCTTGGAGTGAAATGCCCGTCTGTGTATCTGCCCACTCACATTCATAATATATATTGCATCTTTTAAATGAACATCATGCGAAGTGCCGGTGGACCTAAATAAAATATTACTATTGTTGCATTCATCTTCACCAACTCTGTCAGGCTGGATGAATTCAATAAGAAATGACATGTGCTTCCGAAACCACATATGCCGTACTCTGAGGTCTCTGTGCACTGCATAAATACACACATGGAAGATGCTTTGCGTTTGCTTCACTAGGAATCAGAAAAGTTTCTAAGTGGAAAATAAATTGAAAATCAAAGAGACAATTTGATCCTGCAACAGGAGGCTGAGTGTTGTAGCCGCACCATTGTCTCTGGCAGACAGCACAGCTGGGCCTCCTTCACCTCTTTTGTCCGGATCCTGGTGATTGAGCAGGTGAGAAGAGGTGATCTGGGTGTGAGGAGCACAGGTTACAAGATTATGAATAATGGTGAGGAGGATGAACTGAGGATCAAGCAGGCTGGGGGGACTTCTGAGCATAGGAAAACCAGGCCTCTTTGATCTCCCACTCCATATATACTTCTGAACATTTCACTTTTTTCTCCTTTTCTTTCTGTCCTTTTTTTCCCCCCTGCCTGCTGTCTGGACAGCTCATTTTACTTCTCTATAAAGACACTACAATCTTTTTTGGAACTCTCGATTTAGCTTGAACGTTTCCGGATTTAAATAGTAAATTCCCACCAGGAAAAACTCTGCCTTGACATTTTTACACATGAAGAATAGTGAATGCAACAGGCAAGGGCAGGGGGACAGGACACGAGTTTCCAATCTGGGAAGCAGTACTTAAAAGTTTTTACTGGACCCGTGCCTAGGACACAGGCTGTCATTTATAAAATGACTTGAGGGCCTTAGAGAGCTTTCATTTTGCTTTGCTTGGTAACGCTGGGCCAAACTGCAAAATGACTTATATAGTATAAAGTGAACAAATCTTAAGTGTACAGCTGTGTGAACACACACACACACACACACAAATTTATAATGAGAATTTTATCTAACTTAGAATTCCCCCAATACCATATAGGCCACTTTGTGATGCTTCTTAGGATATAAATACACCAATTTATATTTCATCAAATCTGCAGCATGTTCAGAGGAAGGCTTATAGTTGCTAAATACGTAGACATTTGCTGAGAAAAATTTACTGCAATAGTTTTAGTTTAAGAAACAGCACACCAAGCACCATAAGCCCATCAAAGTGCATTTAGATACATGCAGGTGTGAGGTCCTAATATTAGAGGCAACGCTAGCCATTGTCTCCAGATTTTTATTATATTTTATTGAGGATTAGGGCAAAGCACAGTAGATTCTTCGTCATTCCTTTCCTATTCTCACACCCAACCTCAAAGCCCACATTTGTGGCTTCGTGTGTAATGAGGTGATTTATCATGGTGTGTCAACTATAGAGAGTTCAGTATAAATGAATTTGGTCTCTTTAAAAGGTATTTGTATCTATAAGCACTTTTACAATAATCTGACATTGCCCTTTAAGGCAAACACATATTATTGTGTGATTTGCATATGAAGAAACCCTGCATTACTCTTACTTGACTGACTGTCAGCTTCAGACCCTGCACCTGGTAGTCCCCAGGTCGGTCATTGTTTCCACGATGGGGCTCATTTCTCAAGGGTTAATAACGTAGACCTTAACATTCACTTTGGGTTGAAACTTGGCAACCACTATGAGCACACAGCCTTAAAGAACTGATTTTAAACAAAAATGCTTTAAATTGATTTACTCTTTTCATATCAGAGCACGCCAGAATAATAGTACCTTGTGTCTCTTCTAATGCTTTGCACTTATTTAATGTGCAAAGCTGTTATTCCCAGGTGGCAATTTGGAGGATGGCCGGGATGGCCCAAGTTAAATAGAGACCGCTTTCCATTGAGCATTCTAAAAGGAATTCCCAATTTTGACTCTCTCTCATACCCTTGCTGTTTTCAAAGAAGTGTTATAGGCCTTTCCTTTAACAGAAGAGGACACATGTGTCTGCCATTTGAAAAGAAGCTTAAAGGTACTGGAATGGAATTTTGTGCTTAATTGCACGGTACCCAGGCCTCAGGAAGGACTCCTTTTAGCTCAGCACTCTTTCAGGGGTATTTGAACTGGGTTAATCTGGGGGGTGGAGTTGCTCACAGTCTTTAGTGTTTGATTTTGCAAGCTCCACATAAAAAAAAAAAAAAGAAAGGCCAATCTGTGTTCCTCTATAAAAACAGTTTTGCTACCCCATTCAAATACACATTTCTATTTTATATCCATTTGTTAAAATATAGACAGCTCATTCTCTTTACTGGTCCACAGAAGTTAAAACTCCACACTCGTCTTTCTTGCTCTAAAATTACTTGGATGTCAGCATATTTGTATGTTTAATATACAGCTACATTCTAGAGAAAAAGATGCCACTGGGCTATTCCTATACTGAAGATATCTTCTTGATGAGAAATGAGCTGGACTAATGAGGACATCATCCTGTCAGTTCTGAGCTTTGATCAACTTTTGACTAAACATGATATAGACAGAAATCGGGAAAGGTAGTTCTCATTTGTGTTACTCATGGCAATTCTGGGTCTTCTTATGTCAAGATACAACTTGATTCCTGTATTGAACAAAGATATGGCTGCAGAATCAGAACAGCCAAAATGTAGCAATTATTATGGAGCAATCAAAAGACATGTGGATGGATAAGCATAGTCTAGCTCTGGCAAGGTATGAAGGGAATAGCTCTACCCTTGAAAGCCAGTTTTGAGTTAACACTATTTTGCTGTTTATTAGACATATGTATTTCCTTGAGCACACTAACTGCCTATCTTTACTGAGTCTCAGTTAAGTATGAATGGTGACTGTCTTCCTATGCTCTTATAAGAATTAAAAGTATTTGTCACATAGCAGTGGCTTAATAAAAGTCACTGTTACCCTGAAATTTACTTGTAAACATTAAAAAGCAAATTTATGAGTAATTGAAAATTTCTGCTAGATGATCCCCATTTGTAAAGAACCAGAATATGTACACAAACACACACACACAAACACACACATACACTTTCATCTTGGTGACAACTACTTCTATATTTCTGTGTGACTGTCATACTCAAGAAAAAGCTCAAAGTGACCCATGCAGTGTTGGAGAGCAGTACTACTCAGAGGGATACGTGGTAGGGATAGGACGAACACTATGACAGCAGAATTTTGTTGATATGGGAAATGCTGTTGATGTAGACAGAGAGACAGATGAGAGATGGTCCCCATTTTTAGCTTGGGTGCCATAGGCAATTGCACTGATACCAGAGGACAGGAGAAGGCACAGATTCAGCCAAGATGATGGATGCAATTTTGGATATATATCTTATGATACTCACAAGATATCCTCTCTCTCTCTCTGTATCTCTCTCTGTCTCTCTCTCTGTCTCTCTGTCTCTGTCTCTCTCTCTCTCTCTCTCGCTCTCTGTGAATGTACACTCATGGATGTGTACATGCATATAGAGTTCAGAGGACAACCTTAGCTTCTCTAATGTTCTGTCCACTTTTTTTTTCTTTGAGATGGATTTACATTGGCTTGGAACCCTCTAGGTGGGCAGAAATATACACATACACAATATAACAAAACTGATCTTAAATTTGTATCAATAAACCAAGACCCATACCAATGCAAATCTATATAGCATATCCCCCTTTAAATGTAAACAAACATTTATAAACAGTATTTGGGAATATGGGTGTAGTTCTCTAGACTATTTCCTGCTGATTAGGGACACTATTAATCAGATCTTTCATGGTGTATGCTGTGTGCTAGGTTCATCTCAGTCAGCAGTTAGGTGAAGTAATTTTTGGGGGGTGTTCACAGCAAACTCTTACATATTAATTTAAACCATTTTTTATTAATCTGTGTGGCTGGTAGGATAAAATTCCAGAGTCTGTCTCCGATGGAGCTACATGACTTCTCTTTGACTCCACCCTTCTTTCTCCCAGCATTTAGTCTAGTTTTCCCTGCTTACCTAAGTTCTACCCTGCTATAGGTCCAAAGCAATTTCTTCATTCATTAATGGTAATCACAGCATACAGAGGGAAATCCCACATTAGTTCCAGAAGGAAGCGAGTATTAAAGAAAAAATAAAAATCTTTTAGTTTGTGTGTGGTCTTGGACAGCCCTGTAGGTGGGGTGGGTATGGGGAGGTGGAGAGAGAGAGAAAAAAAATCAATTTGGTGTCATTTTTTTCAGGAAGGAGGCAGGAATGTGCCCTCTGTGAGTAGCATAAACAAGGTTAAGCCTCCGTGAATGCTACAGGTTGGTAACTACCTGTTACCCCAGCAGCAGGAGAGGAACTGATTGAAAGTAGAAGCGATATCAGAGTCACACAGAGGAAACGCTCAGAAACCAGGAACGTGTAGGTTGTACTTCTTTTTTCATCCAGTGTTCAGCTGCTTATAATTAAGCTTGTATCTTAAGTCTCTTGAGTTTTTCTTTTACTTATGTGTATATGCATATCACATTTTCCTCTTCGGGCTTATTCCAAAGAAAATTTTGAAATGAGAATTGTCATGAAAGGCTCACACCAAGCTAGTGTCACTGGGATTGGACACTGTGGTGTTGTTCCAAACCCTACCTCATATTTAGTTTGCTTTTACAGCTCATCTATAGTCTATTACCAAGAACTTACATTTGGTTTTTAACTAAAGCAAATTCAGTTTTAAGGGATTCACTTTTTGTTCTTGGAGCATTTTGGGTCACCTAAGAACAGAAGTTTCCCAACAGAAAATGCAGTTAAGCGCAAACACCTAAACAACTGGCTTTGTGGCCTCTGACACTTGGAGTCCACTGTTGTGCAGCCTGTGGCATAGTCAGCATCTAGATTAACTTCAAAAGATGAAGAGGTCATTTTCTAGACAGTAAAAGCTTATGGGAAACTGTACCTTCGGCTCCAGGGGCAGGCCATGTGGGTTCAGACTTGATACCCTAGCAGAAATCTTTTTGTGTATAAATAGAGCTCTTGTATTCTCTCTTCGCTCCCCCACCTTCTAGCTTGACCTATGAGGAACTGTCCAAACAACTGTGGGGGACTCGCAAGGCAGCCACAGCTCTTTTAAGCAGCAGAGAATAGAAAGATCTCAAAGTGAAGCCTATTGTCAGGAGATTCGCTTTGCCCTGGCTCTCTTCCAAGAGTCTGGATTCTGCTTGGGTTGAGTAGCATTTAATCTTCGACGTGGAGTCAGGAACCAAATTGTTAAACTTACAAAGTTTAACCACAAAGGAGCGGTGGTGGTACATTTAAAAACGTTAGCTAAGAATGTCTGATCCATGACAACGATGGCGATACAGCACATATTCTCAGATTTCCTGCATGTAGAACATGTTTTAAAGTTTTTGTCTGTAGAAAGTCATTCACCTTTCCCACGTGTGCCTGTCTGGAGTTCTGAGCTGTTGTATGATGAAAAGTTTGCAGGTGCCCACATCACTTTTATATATTTATTTGATTCGATTTGAAAACATTTACAAATAGTCTCACTCTAGATTACAGGTGGCGTAAGACTTCTCCATACTCGTCTTACAAATGGAGTGGCCAAAGTATGTTGGTGATCTATTGCACAAGGACTAACCGAGGACAGATGAGTGGCTGTCATATCAACATTTATGAGCTAGTGCAATGA
Source organism: Alexandromys fortis (assembly GCF_014885135.2). Lineage (NCBI taxonomy): Eukaryota > Metazoa > Chordata > Mammalia > Rodentia > Cricetidae > Alexandromys > Alexandromys fortis. The sequence continues at coordinate 999,066 of NW_026067995.1, forward strand.
CTGTCCTCATTTAAAAGCAACCGGTATCAACTTGGCCCATACCACAGTGGGTGTGAAAATTGCAAGGTAAAATAAAACAGATGAGACCATTTAAGTTTGAAATGGAAGAACAGATCACCGGCAACAGCCATTTACTTTCACAGTCACTAAAATAGGGTGTTTTGTTGTGAAAACTATCAATACGGGGTGATGGATACCCTGCTTAAAGTGCCAATATGATGCCATTCTGAACTGCAAAACGATTTCATTACAAGTGTATGGGGAACCCTTAAACATGACATTACGATGCGACTATAATGTAAGATAACAATGGAAAAACAATTTCAGAGTAAGTATAAGGAGACTATAACTGTGCAGTTAGAAGGCCACTGGAATGTGAGATTATAATAGCTCAACATTAAAACAGTGAGAAAGATGCGGTCAATTGTATTCCTTTTTCTTAAACTGGGAAATAACCTGGACAGCACTTCTGCTCATGAATAGTAAAGTCCTAGGAGGCGTTTAGGAAGGATGGAGCTCAGCTCCAGTACATCCAGTTCTTATTCCCATTCTGAAGGGCAGCCATCCCTTTTCTATTTCCTGGGGTTAGGTTGGAAACGGATTTTATCTGACCTTATCATTTTCCCTCAACCATACAACTGTGAGTTCTAAACTTCCTCTTACACTGAGCCCCATGGCTTGGCCCCATTAGTCACATCTGGGGTCTAACTGGAGATCAGCCAAATTGGGGCCTGCTGCTCAGGGTACCACTTACACTCCCAGTTGTAACTGGACTTCAGCTGAAACCTCAGCATTAAAAATTTGTTTCCTTGAGTATAAAAGTTTTTGTATTCAAGAGCACTTAATAAATTAAACTTGAATAAAATATTACAAACTTATAGCATGCTGTTTACCTATTAAGGGGTGGTACATTAAACTCAAATAATCTAAGAGTATTAGACAGCTCTGAGTTCATAATCTATCTTCACTACTTACTTGCGAGTGAACTTGGGCATATCCTTCCTATCACCTTTAACAGGAGGTTATTCACAGCATTGCCTAGACCTTGTGAGCAATTGATGCTTTTTACCCCTTTATAGACATAGAAGAGAAAATTGGTGAGACCCCTAGTTTTGATCCCCAGTACCACGCAAAACAAAAAACCTTTAACCCAAACAAAACAAAACCAACAAAAAGGAAAAAAGAATGGGTCATGACCCTGGAAAGGAAAGGTTGGGAGACTGGGATTTAATGAGTGACAGTGTGTGTGCAGACTACGTCAGACTTTCTCCTGAGCCACTTCAATTCAGTCTGCTGAGACAGTTACTGTCTTGATTATCTAAGGCTGCTTACTAGAGCCTTATCTGTTCCTGTGGTTCTCCACCCTCGGGCCTCGGGTCATTATGTTTGTGACTGACTCACTTAGCTTTGCTCTTTCTGTGGTGTCAGGACACTCTGTCCTTGTGTGGTGCTGTAACTGTGGCCCAAGTGATCATCTGTCACGGTACTTCTTCCCTCTAAGCTTCTAGCTTGCCTGTTGAAAACTTGAATAATCTCTTGGATCATCCAGTGACTGTTTTATTCCCTAACTGCTGAGGTTACACAGAAGTGTGCAAACATGAATGCTGTCATACCTCTGATCCACTCTGAAATCTATTCATCTATGCCATACTTAAAGGGCCAATCCACTGTGATCAAACAAAATTATGTGAGTCTAGAATGAGACCTTGTCTCCCTGGATACTGTCTTCTGGTAAGGGTTAGTTTTTCTCCAAAGCCCTAATAGCATTACAAAGCATTCCCATGAAGGAATTACTTGGCTGTAAAAAAAAATACGTTCTTGTATCACTCAGGTTTAATGACCTCATTCACTACACTGTTGGATAATTTCCTTAAAAGTCCATCCACAGAGATGAATCACCAAGGGCCGTGAACTCTTTGGAGCAGGACCCATGGTGAACACACTTTCTGCTAGCTTTTAGCAGTGTTAAGCATTGAAGTTAATGCACAAATGATTTGGGGAGTGAATTTAATGTAGACTACAAACCTGTCCAAAGTACTTAAGGCAGTGTGATCTGAGGAAGTATGGAATTCAGGGCAGCAGTGTGATTTCTGGGCACACAGTCTACAGTGAGCATCAATGGTCTAGAAGACATGGCGAAGACCATTAAATTCTTGAAGGGGTTAGGGAACAAATGCACTAAAAATGTATGCAGTATGGTAACTTCATAGACTTTACTTAATTCATTTAATTATAGACATCGTCATTGACATTTTATAAACACAGACCAGGGGAAGTTAAGAGAATAAGTGGGATGGGGGTGTTCACCTTAGGTCATGAGCATCTCCATGTGCTTGCAATCCTTTGTCATTTCTACGCTCTCACACAGCTCTTTTCCAAGGGAGAGTAAGACAACCCAATTGTCTTAGTTGTTTTCTCCCTGCTGTGATAAAATGCCCACAGAGGCACCTAAAGAAAGAAAGGTGTTTCTTGGCTTACGGTTTCAGGGAATACAGTATATATGGTGGGGAAGGCAGGAGCATGAGGCCACATTGTGTCTTTAGCCAGGAAGCAAAGAGAGAAAGCCCTGCTGGCTTTCTCCTCAGTCTTCCTTTTTTTTTTTTTTTTTTTTTTTTCTTCAGTCCAGGNTCCTCACAGACACGTTCAGATGTATGTCTCCTTGATGTTTTAAAATGAAATCAAATTGACAGTGGAGATCAACTGTGAAACCGCGAAAGCAGGCGAGATGAAAAAACTATGAAAGCTTTAGCCAGGAAAGCAAAGAGAGAAAGCCCTGCTGGCTTTCTCCTCAGTCTTCCTTTTTTTTTTTTTTTTTTTTTTTTTCTTCAGTCCAGGACTCCAGCTGTGGGAGGGTTTGGCTCACATTTGGTGGGTCTTCCTCAGTTAAGACTCCCTGGGAATGTCCTCACAGACACGTTCAGATGTATGTCTCCTTGATGTTTTAAAATGAAATCAAATTGACAGTGGAGATCAACTGTGAAACCGCGAAAGCAGGCGAGATGAAAAAACTAAAGAGGAGCTGAAGCAGTGAGGGCTGGCAAAGCAACCGCGATGAGCCTTGAGTGCTGTGCCTGAGTCCGAAGACTAAAGACAACCAGAACGTCTGCAATCTCATCCTCTGTGCATCACTGGGACTGAAAACTAGCAGTGTTAGAGACCACATGAGAAGAATGAGAAGAGCCACAGGGCTTGAAGGAAAAAGCTCGATTTTTGCCTGGGTTCAGTCTTAAGTTTGCATTTATCTATTCCTTCTCTCCCTGCTCTTTGGGGATGCTAATTTCTCCAACATGCTTGCCTCTTTGTACACACACAGCAGCAATACAAACTAAAAACAAAACAAAACACCCCCCCAAACAAAAAAACAAAAAACAAAACAAAACAACTCCCCCCCAAAAAACAAAAAGCAAAACAAAACAAAAACAAAAATTCCCCACTATCCTTTGGACTTCTTGCTATTTTCCAGGTCTCTCTAGTCTCACTTTTTTTCCAGTCTAGATGGCCCTTGTTCTTTCCCCACTGAGTGTCAACTGCCCACTTACTCGTTAGACCCACATTAGGTCCACTCTCTGGGAACACCTGCTTCAGAATTAATTCCACTTCCTTGCTTCTCTCTCTGTACATTGATTATGTGTCTAGTTGATGTTTGTTATCCACTGTCTTGTCTGCTACCATGGAATATCCTAAAATCAGGTTAAACTTGTCTTCTTTGGGACTTGGACAATTCTGGGTACATCTGTTATATTACTGGGGTGGACCTGGTGGAATGTACTTACCAGAGAGATCTCTGAGGGAAACCTCCGAGACGTCTGTTTGAGAGTTGGGTCAAGGCTGGTTAAGAGCAAAATCAGGTTGTTCTTAAGTAACAGAAAGATGGTGTTTCCTCAAAGACCAGCCTTCCTCCTGTTCCATGCAGTTGACTTTGAATCAGAACATTGTGTGAGTATGAAGAAGCCATAACTAGAACATCTGAGAAATGTTACCAAATAAAATCTCTGCAAGATATTTGAGACTGGAAGCTAGCCTTGATGGAGACCAGCATATACAGCAACAAGTCTGAATGTGTTTTAAATAATATGTAATCATTATGACTGTTTTTTATCATTTCACATATGTATGCCAGTTTTATTGACAACTGGCACCTCATGCCTCCCTCCTATTCCTGTCTTGCCTCTCCCTGTGAGTTAATGATTTCAGTGGTCAGATAAAATCTAGAAAATGACTTAAAAAAAAAACCCTGTAGTCTCATGGAGCCTGGATTGACCAAGGATGAACTTGAACTCCTGATCCTTCTTCCTCTACTTTCCAAAGACTGAGATTACAGATGTGTGTATCTGGAAAACACTCCCTGGCCCCAATAAGCTTGTCATAATACCATAATGCAAAATGCATTTAATTCAACTTCAAAAAATCCCCATAGTCTATAACAGTCTCAAACTTGTTTGAAAGTCCAAAGTCTCTTCTGATACTCATGGAAATCCCTTAACTACAATCACCTTGTTATCAAAATAAAAAAAGCAGATCATATACTTCCAACACATATTAGTAGAGGATATATGTTACTATTATAAAACATACAGAAGGAGCATGGTGAGGAAGTTACAGACCAAAGCAAGACTAAAAACTAGCTGGGCAAATTATAAACTTTGCATCTTCGTGTCTGATGACAAAATGTTCTTCAGAATTCCAACTCCTTTCAGTTTTGTTGACTGCAATGTTCTTCTTTCTCTTGGGCTGGTTCCACTCCTGTTAGCAGCTTTCCTAGGCAGGTATTCCATGGATCTGGTGCCGTCAACATTGTCTCCTAGGCAATTCAGACTTTAAACTTCACAGCTTCACACAGTGGCCTCTCTAGGCCTCCATTCAGAGATGCCCCTGACACATGCATGGCCTCAGCAGCTTTCCTTAGGTGTTGAGGCAAATTCCATAGCCCCTTTCTTCTTCTCTTAATGCCAGAATCATGTGGCCAACCAAAGTTGCCAAGTTCTGATGCTTGATGGGGCTGGAACATGGCTTCCTTGTATATGTATATCTTCACCAGCTCTCCATTTACCTTCACCGCCTAAGCTTGGCTGTCCTTGAGCTTGTTCTGTAGAGCAGGTTGGCCTCAAACTCAGAGATCAACCCGCCATCCTCTGCCTGCTGAGTGCTGGAATTGCAGGTGGGCACCACCACACCTGGCTTTAAGCTTTTCTATAGTTCCTTTTCACAAGTTGGAAATTTAGCTGGGTAGGATCTTTCCTGAGGTCACCATTGCCTTTATTTCATTTCTTAATATGCTTACAACTTTGGACATGGGACTTCACTCTATTCCATTTTCTGGTGCTCATTTTCTCCTCAAACATTCTTCCTTGCTCAGCCTGTTCCTCTTCATTATATATCTTCATCAGAGTTAACACTACTAACCACACAACAGAGTCTATACTAGCTCTTTTGGGATTTTTCTCTTTCAAGGGAACTAATAAAAATCTCTTCACTTTAGATTTGGGCAAACTTTTTGGATAAGGGTAAAAGAAGCCACATTCTTCACCAAAATATCACAAGACTGGTCTCTATGCTACATAGTAAAATTCTCTGAAACATCTTGAGCCGCCCCTCCCCCCAATTCAAATCACTCTTAGCATCATTGTCTTCCGTGTTCCTACTGGTATGACCCATTAAGCATCACTTAAAGCATTCCACTGGTTTCCTAATCCAAACTCCAAAAGTCCAAATTCTCCCAAACAAAAGCATGGTCAGGCCTTTCACAGCAATACCCCAGTTCCTGGTACCAACTTCTATCTTAGTTAAAGAGATGCTATGACCATGACAACTCTTATAAAAGAAAAGCATTTAATTGTGGTGGCTTACATTTTCAGAGGTTGAGTCCAATATTGTCATGGTGGGACACGGTGACACGCAGAGTGGCTACATCTTGATCAGAAATCAATAGGAAGTGGACTGAAACACTGGGTGTATTTGAGCATACACGAGACCTCAAAGCTTGCCTCCACAGTGACACACTTCCTCCAACAAGAACACACCAACTCCAACAAGGGCCACATCTCCTAACAGTACCACTCCCTTTGGGGGGTCATTTTTTAAAAAGTCACCAGAAATGATCAGTTTGTATTGTAGACCTGTTTAAAATTATTTGACAACCTACTAAATAATTAAGTAAATATAAATAAAAGGACAAAAGTAAGAATTCCAAAAATATTAGTAGAGAGTGAATGACATCTGGCAGTGGTAACACTTTCCAACACATTACCAGTTCCATATGGACTGCTGCTGGTTCTTTGCCATTCAACATACAAACACTAATGTCCGGCACTTAGTGAGTCAGTAGTGAATGAATGAATAAACTTGAGTCTGGCGAATGTCAATCCCTCTTGTCACTGCATTCTGGTCCATCATGTAGATTCCTAAGTGTAGAACAGTTTCCATGAAAATAAAGAAAGTGGTTTACTGCTTGTCATTCAGTCAATACATAAATAAAATTGTTTTTTTTTTCTTTTTCAGTAGAATAGTCTGTAGATCAGTTTCTTTACTGGCATTTGAACTTGTTCCCACTCAACAAGTCAGTTGAGACAGGAACTGTAATTTAATTTTGTTCACTTCACTGGCGGCTGTCACAACAAACTCTGATGTTTTAGTTGTAAGGAAAAGATGACCTGTGTCATTTCCTTTCCTCGTTTTAAAATGTGGTTTGCAGAGTGTTTTGATTGAAAATAAAAAATATCACACCACTGAAATATTCTAAGAGAGTGTGATTGTTAGTATTGCCAGTGTGAGACAATCTAGAGTCACAGTAAAGGGAGTCTTAATGGGGATTACACAGATTGGGTTGGCCTGTGGACGTGTGTGTTGGGTATTATTCTGATAATATTGATTGAAGGGGCGAGGTTCACCTACTGTGGGTAGTACCATTCCCTTAGGTGGAAAGGGGGTCTTGATTTGTATGATAGTGGAGAAAGCAAGCTGAGCATAGCATGCATGCAGTTATTGCTCTCTGCTTTTGAGTGTGGCTTGTCATGTGACTGCTGCTTCACGTGGCTGCCACTTTGACTTCCTCAAAATGATAGGCTGCAACATTCTGAAATTCTGAGTCACATAAATCCTTTCTCCTTTAAGTTGCTTTTGTTAGGCTGCTTTATCATATAACAACAAGCGAAACTAAGACAGGGAGTAAATAATGTGTTCAGATTAAGTTTAATTAAGCTGTTTACTATGAAGAAGTACCGGCTTCGTATGTAGTATGATCTCTTCGTATACTTCTATAGATAGGGCAGAGATTTTGCTCTGAACTCCGTGAGTATGATCAATGTTGGCTGCTTCCACCCAACACCAGAAAATTTCTTTTCTTCTTTACTTGTGGGACTGTCAATTCCCAGAAAATCTAGGCAGACCTTAATTGATAAGCACTCAGCATGCACTCAGGCTGTTGAAGCATCATGGGAGGGACAATAAGAGGAAGTGGAATCCTGAAATTCAAAGAGAATCTCAGATGGTTCAAGATGAAAGGGAGAACAGAGAGCATCATAGTTCTATTTGCTCATTCCACTGATGTTGCCCAAAGTGTGAGGTGACTTGTACATCAAAAGTCTTGTTAGTGCTGGATGTCCAACACCAGAGGTTTTTATGCTTCATCATCTCTCCTTGCTGTGGCCTTCATATTTTGAGTTTAAGTCCAATTCCCCCCTTTCTACTATCAGGTGACTAAAAGACTCTCTATAAAGATGGCGATTGGTTCCTCCTGAGCCTCTTATGACCTGCTCCAGGAAACTGACTTTTGAAGGTAGAATCAGAGGTTCCATTGCCCTCTGCCTTCTGGTTGTTTCGATTTAATCAATGGGAAACTTTCCAGAATACTAGAGGACATGAAGAACATGAGATCAACGCAGTTTTTTGTTGTCTGCAAGAGTGGATTGCAGGTCATTTGTGGCTATTTGCTTCCTAAAGCCCCATTTGGTGTCGTAGCATCCTATTTGATGTCGTAACAGTCAGTTGACATTTGGGACTACAATGCTAAAATGGGCAGGACGGATTGTAATGACCTCCAACCTCCCTTTAATCTGGAACTTTCTGAGGTTCTCTTTGAATTTCATGACTCCACTTTCTCCCTCCTATGAGTCTTCAAAGGAGAGTCTATCCTTCAGTTATGATTTTTTCCTTTGGGTTATGATAACTGCTGTATTACTCTCTCCATTTATCCTTAGGTGTAGGTAATGGTGTGTCAGTTTGCTAGCTCCAAGGGGCTCCACCTTCCCTTATCAAGTCTTCCTGACATTGTCTATACCTTTACAACAGTCTCATTATTGCATTCTCTTTACCCCACTTAATATAACATTTTCCCTCAGAAAATACTGATTTGGCTCTTTCTTTTTTTGCATTTGAAAATAGATTTTTAAATGTAATATTTTCTGATTATTATTTCCCTTCCCAAGTTTCTTCCAAATCATCTTCACCAACTCAAACCTACACTCTTTCTTGCTCTCTCTCACCAGAAAACAGTCATCTTAAAAAATGAAACAAGATAAAATAAGTACAAACCTGAGTGGGATAAAAACTAAAACCAAAAGGCAAAATAAAACCAAAAAAAAAAGAGCCAAAGAAAAGAGCACAAAAAACATACACAGATACACACACACAGACACACACACACATACACAGACACACAGGCACAGACACACAAACACACAAATGTACAAATACAGAAATCTCATAAAGAGACAAAATCAGAAACCATAATCTATAAGCAAAAGACCTGTGGGGTTAAACAAAACAAAACAAAATGCCCAGACAAAGCATTATGAGACAAAAAACAAAAAAAAAGAAGAAAAGAAAAAAACAAAACAAAACAAAACATCAAACTATCATTGAGTTAGATTTGTTTTAGCCATCTACACTACACCTGGGCATTGGACCTTCTCTAAAATGTGGTGTGTATACCCAGTGGGATTCCATCGTAGAAAACTATTATTTTCTTTGTGAGCATTATCAATTGGTGATAGCTTCTAGGTTAGGGATGGAGACTTATGTTCACTTCCTCCCTCAGTACTGGGATATTTTCTGACTTAGATAGACCGAATATCCTATAGCCATACTGATGAATATCTTGCATATCACCATACAACCTTCATCTGGCGATGGATGAAGCTAGAGACAAAGTCCCACATTGGAGCACTGGACTGAGCTCCCAAGGTCCAAATGATGAGCAGAAGGAGGGAGAACATGAGCAAGGTAGTCAGGACCACAAGGGGTGCGCCCACCCACTGAGACAGTGGGGCTGATCTAATGGGAGCTCACCAAAGCAAGCTGGACTGGGACTGATGGGAGCATATGATCAAACCGGACTCTCTGAACGTGTCGGACAAGGAGGGCTGACTGAGAAGCCAAGGACAGTGGCACTGGGTTTTGATCCTACTGCATGTACTGGCTTTGTGGGAACCTAGTCTGTTTGGATGCTCACCTTCCTAGACCTGGATGGAGGGGGGAGGACCTTGTACTTCCCACAGGGCAGGGAACCCTGACTGCTCTTTGGACTGGAGAGGGAGGGGAAAGGGTATGGGAGGAGGTGGATGGGGGAGGGGAAGGGCAAGGGGAGGAGGTGGAAATTTTTAAGTAAAAATAAAAAAATTATGACAATAAATCTTACACTGCAAAAAAAAATTTAAAGAAAGGCATATAAGTACTCATGTTACATAAAATGCTTTATAAAACAATAAAAAAGAATATGTAGAAGAAAGAAAAGCAGTATTGAGTCTTCCAAAGAAATTGGAAGTAGGATTCCAAGGTGACCCAGAAATATCTCTTTTGTACAGACACCAAAAGGAAATTAGATGGCCATCTCAGAAGGACAACTGCACTCTATATTCATTGGAACACTACTCACAGTATTCAAAACATGTAACAAGCAACCTGTGTCCATCAGTAGATAGAAAACCGTAGTGGGATATTATGCAGTATTAAAAAATAGCTTTCCATTTGCCCCAGTGTGGAAGAATCTTGAGAGTATATATCAAGTGATAAAAACCAGATACAGAAAGGAAACCATTCCCTGAACTCATAAGTGGAAACTGTTCTTTTATTATTTTCTCTTCCTTCTTCCTTTCTTCCTTTCTTCCATCCTCCCTCTTTCTTTCTTTCTTTCTTTCTTTCTTTCTTTCTTTCTTTCTTTCTTTCTTTCTTTCTTTCTTGGTTTTTCAAGGTTTCTCTGTAGCTTTGGATCCTGTCCTGGAACTCACTCTTGTAGATCAAGTTGGCCTCTAACTCATAGAGATCCACCTGTCTGTGTCTGTCTCCCGAGTGGGCCACCACTGCCCAGCTGGAAGCTGTTCTTTTTATAGTGCTGGGATTAAATTTGGGTTTATGCATGTTAGGTAAGCCCTTTACCACTGAGCAACACCACATCCTTCATATATTATTATACAGAATCTAATAAATGGAAATGTGTAGAGACAGAAAACAAAACGGCAGTGGGCAGGAGTCAGCCACAGTAGGTGGATTAGCTAGGTAGTTTCTCTGTCTCTGGTAAAATCCTCTGACCAAAAGCAATTTATGGAGGAAATGGATTTTTTTTAAAATTGATTTTATGGAGCTATACATTTTCCAATCCCCTCCCTTCTTCTTTCCTCCCCTTCAACCCTCTCCCATGGTCCCCATGCTCCCAATTTTCTCAGGATATCTTGTCTTTTTCTACTTCCCATGAAGATTAGATCCATGTATAGCTCTCTTAGGGTCCTCATTGTTGTCTAGGTTCTCTGGGATTGTGATTTGTGGGCTGGTTTTCTTTGCTTTATGTTTAAAAACCACTTACTAGTGAGTACATGTCTTTCTTGGTCTAGGTTACCTCACTCAATACGATGTTTTCTACATTTACACAATGGAGTACTACACAGCAGAAAAGAATAATGACATCTTGAAATTTGCAGGAAAATGGATGGAAATGGGTTCTTTTTTTTTTTTGACTTACAGGTTATAGTTCATCATCAGAGAAGCTAAGACAGAAACCTAGAGGCAGGAACTTGTAGTGGTATATTGTTTGATAAATAAATCTTGTCTGAAGACCAGTGGCTAAGCTAAAGCCACTAGAGGTCAGGCAATGGTGACACACACCTCTAATACCAGAATTTGAGAGACAGAGTCAAAAGGATCTCTGTGAGTCAAGGCCACCCTGGCTACATAAGATCAATGTAGAAATAAACCCAGGTGGTAGTTGCTCATAACCTTTAATCCCAGTACTAGGGAGTCATATGCCCTTAAATCCAGCACTAGAGGGAATATAAAATGGGAGGAGAGAGCGGCTCAGTATGCTTAGCCTGCTTAGTTTTGAGGTCACCCAGCCTTGGTAGAGGTTAAGACTTCTCTAGTGGCTTGGCTGCTGTGCTTTTCTGGTTTTGAGGTTGAACCTCAGTTTCTGTCTCTGGGTTTTTATTATTTGTGCTACATGAACTGAAGGAGACCATGGAGGAATAACACTTTTTGGTTGTCTCTCCATAGCTTGCTCACCTTGATGTTTTTATACATCCCAAGACTACCCTGCCCAAAAGAAGTACCACCCACAGTGGGCTGGGCCCCCTGACATCAATCATGAATTAAGAAAATGTCTCATAGACTTGCCCATCTGATGGAGGTATTTTCTCAGCCATGGTTACGTCTTCCCAGACGACCCTAGCTTGTGTAGAGTTGACAAAAAACCTGAACCAATGTAGCAGGAAGTTGGCAGATGTAGCTCAGAGGATGCATAAACAAGGAGAATAAAGAAGTATAGAGATTGAATGTATCATGCCAGGGGTGCAGGTAATAGAATTGCTCTGTTTGGGGGGATTCATGCTAAATGAATAGATTTGAGCTATTCTTTCCATGGAAAAATAAATCTGATTAGAATTTTTATGATATATGTTAATTTGCATTATTATAAAAATATGTCTTAAATAAACATAATAAGATTTAAGAAAACACTTAAAAGCCTTGGAATGGAGCTAAGAGGTTGAGTATGTTTCTAGTATCTGCAAAGCCCTGGGTTTGAGAAAATTTTTTCAAAATGAGACTAATTGTAGGAAACTTTCAGGAACAATTCTGTATAAAGAGAAATTGTAATCTATCCCAACTCTAGCATGGACTGTATAATTTTGTGTCCAGTTGCTTCTATTTATTCTACTGTTTCCAGATTGTGCTTTAGCAGAATGGGGTTTAGATCAGTCTCACAGGTTGTAGTTTCACGAAGGCAGGGACTGGGTATGCTGGGTTCATGGTTTTATACTTAAACCTTTGCCCACTTCAGGTTGGAGTGGATTCTCATTGCTCCAGATACTAGCGCACACACTGGTGACTCACAGACACCCAAACACACAGGGCATCTGCTGAAGATCTCCCAGTCTTGACTGGAGGGTTGGCCACACAAACAAGCTGTCAGATGATAATGTAACACATTTCCATTGTTTCAGGGTGGGTGAAGGGAGAGAGCCCTGGGTAGCCTTGGCAAATGGTGTGGGTGGATGGAAGGAGATGGGGCTTCTTCTAGAATTTTCATACTCTAAATTGCTTATTTAGAAGTGTAAATTCAAAACTATAAATTCTAAAGTGAAGTTTTCGACTACAGCCATCTAGCCACTGGATGTTTCTTGAACATACAAAGCAATCTTCTTGATTTGGATACAATTTTTCTTTCTTTCTTTCTTTCTTTCTTTCTTTCTTTCTTTCTTTCTTTCTTTCTTTTTATTCAGGGGTAAAAGGTGAAAGAAGTAGAGATTGGCATTTGAATCTGGATTTTCTGAGTACTGGCCACATTTAAATGATAATAAAATCTGTTGAAAAGATGATGCAAATCTGGCCATTCGAAAATACTCTTTTTATGCCATCATGAAACTTAGTTAATATTGATTGCAGGAAAAAAATAAACCAAAACAGAAGGGGAAAAAAAAGAAACAGAAAAAGAGAAAGGAAAAGAAAAACTTGTTATATTCCCCACCAGAGGGAGACAGTTTTTTTCCATTTGCCTTTCAGAACCCTAAATTCCGATTAAGGCAGATTTGAAGAGGTCACTGTGTACTTTATAAAGGTTGATTAATACCCAGAGGAAAAAAGCAAAGTTACAAATCTAATTTGTTTACTTTTGTCTTTTAATATCAGTTGTTTTCAAGATTTGAGTTCTGTTCTGCCAGCAGAGCCGGTGATATTTGGCATGGAACCTTAAGGGTTACTTGGTTTTTGCTGCTGACTTTGTCTCTAATTATGTTAGTCTGGATTCAGATAGGACACTGATAATATAACAACCTGGAATAACTTAGCATTAATTATTTCTTGTAGTAAGACATCTGCAAATCAACCCTAAACTAACAGATACAAGGGACATGGGGCTGGTAGAGAAAGAGGAAGTGGTAGCAAGGTGTTTCCCTGTTGGGAAGACGTTAGATGGTGGAATTAATGACAGCTCTTTACAAAAATTTAAAATTGGCTTACCGTAATTACTAATTTAGAAGAAAAATGACACCCAGGCTGTGATTCCTTCCTGTGGTATATTTGTGCTTACGATAAGTAGATATTTTATCAAAACTATAGAAAGTTATATAGCAATCCATAAGGCAAGACCTGCTTGCCTTAGTTCTTAGAAGTTCAGTTTCATGTCTAATTTAATAGAGTGTTAGGTCCACATGTCAGGGTAATTACCTGGATGTTTCATTCTTCTCAATGGTTCTTTTCGAAAGCCAGTTCAGATCTGACCTTGTGAAAATGCCTGAAATTACTCCAGATCATCTTACAGACAGTGCAGGGCCAAATCTCAGCTCATCTCAAGGGATAGAAAATACTGGTAGAGCAACTTATGACTTCCTACATTTCTAGTTCCATCATGTCCAGAGTACGTACAAGTGAATAAAATATGAAATAACTCCCAGAACGTACGTTTGAATATGTGCTAATGAGGAGGAGCCAGGTAAGGTATCTGTCAGGCTAGGAGCAAAATCATCCTGATTCTAGGAGGATCGACCGATGCATAGAGAAAGCATGAATGATACTTAACTTTCACTCGCCCGAGGTATGGTTTAATCAGCAAGCACACTTCATAATTCTGCTTTCCTATTTGTCAGGATCTCAATATTTTTTCAATATGAGGTCTGAACCAGTGTACTTTACATGACACTTTATAATTAGTGGTACTTGAGAATTTGTCAGTTTTAAAAATTCATACAACATTCTTAGTTACAATTTATAAATGATTTTAAAGTATAATTAACATTCATCTTTACAAGTTATATGCAAACAAATATGCAAATTTCAAAATAAATATGCAAACATATAAAATGTTTTTGAATTAAGTAGTCCTTAACATTTTTAATGAAATCAATATTTTATTCATATTTTGCACACAATTTTGAGTACTTGCTGATTTGGAGGGTTCCTCCGCATATAGACTCTTGCATATTGCATCCTCTCACCAACAGCAACAGGAGGCAAATGAGAGTGAGCTCCCTGCCTTGATGAAAGCTAAAAGGGTGATTTCACAAATAAATGTGATAGGTGGATTGGTGGTGCGATTAAAACGGCCTTTGAGCTCCTTCAACTCAAACTTACTTCTTCAATGACACAAGACCAGATATCAGGGAGCAGGCAAAGTTGAACATCAAGGAAAGTATCCTTGACCTTCTGTGCTGATAGTTAATACAGAGTATTAACAAATACTAATAAATTGAGAAAGTGGGAAGTACTCTACAACTTATCACTGCTCTCTTGGTTTTCTCTGTGTAGTTGCAGCATGTGCTTTAGAGTTCCTCTAAGGTCATAGGGGATGGGTGGATTTGGGGGCAGAGTGGGCCTTGTAGCTTACAGGGTCCTATCGACTTGTGGGGAGGGGGGTTGGAGCAGTCTACTTGCAAGAAACTTGCCTGCTGACTGGCTAGTGAAGTTGTGGCTTTGAATTTTTAAAACAGTAAAATCTGAAAACAGAAGAATGGTAGGTCTAATATGAAATCCAGGTATTTTAGATGAAGAAGTTATTAAAACAAGATTACAGACTCAATGTTTAGTTATTGTTATCATCAAATTCTTCTAAAAGTAACTTATTCAAGGTCATAGTTCACTCATTCAACAAGAGTTGTCCTTTAGGCTTGACTTTTTTTCTTCCCATGTCAGACATATTTTTCATTACCAAGGTTTTTCTTTTCTGAATGCATATTGTATTGTAAGTTAATCAAAAATTTGTATGGGCATTACCCATGTTGATTGTGCTCAACACTCATATTAGCATCATCCAGGATATTATGTTTATATAGAGCCTGGAGATCAGTAGCCAGTTTTCAATTAATTTTGAATATTTCAATTTGTTTTTGAGACAGATATCACCCTAGTTTGTCTAGAACTTGTTATGTAAACTAGTCTGGTCTTGAATTCACAGAGATCCACCCACCTTTTTCTTCTGAGTGGGACTAAATATGTAGGCTACCATGTACAACTTCTATTCAGGATTCAAAGAATGAAGGAAAGATTAATTGACACTACTTGGTTTGAGTCTAAAGTGTTCTACAATTTTAAAAGTGTCCATCATTACTCTTTTTAAATAACAAATTCCTTTTTGCATTTTTAGTTTTTTATTCAAAAATTTTGAGATTTTGATATATGAGTATTGTATTTATGTAATTTTAACCATTCTGTCTCCCCTTCCAACTCTTTCTTTGTCCCCATTCCACTCCCTCTCAAATTAGTGAACTCATCTTCTTAATTATTATATATAAATACAACATGCCAAGTTTATTTGGAGGTGTTTATATGTATATGTATTTAGGGAAGACTGCTTAGGATTAGATAGCCTGTCAAGGGGCTTAGTTCTAGAAAAGACAGAATCTTCCTGTCTTGGTAGCCATTAATTTCTCGTAGTTCTTGATTTAAGGGTGGGCCTTATATTATACTAATCTATATTAGTATTGAGCTGATATTATCATTATTATGTTTGATTATGATTGTCTTGTATAGACAACCATATTGTTAAGATTTCATGGGTGCATGAAATCTCTATGATGTATAGAAGACACTAACTTCCAGAAGATATCTTGTATGTACACACACACAAACACACACACACAAACTCACAAAGTCACAGTTTAAATGAGATGATTCTACTTGGAGTAACAATGCACTCCCAAAGAGCCCATAGACTGTCTAACAAAATCATCATTGCCAGGCATTTAAAATATCCCTTCAAGTTATTGATCAGGGGAGTTCAAGAGCATCCCCCAAATAATATAGACTATTACTATTGCCTTTGGTTGCCTTCTAAAACTTGTAGATAAGTTCCTATTATGAAGACACCACAAGCTTCAAATAAGGACTTGGAGAAATCTCTCTGGAACCAAAATGTAAGCTTCACCCCTGCAGACTAGCTCTCACAGTACCTGAAGGTGCTGTACAAGTTGCTATTGGAAAAAAAAAATACATAGTCCTCCTACTTAGTTGTAAAGTCTATGAACAGTAATGACCAGAATACCAACATATCTCCAAGGTGCAATAGTGGTACTTCTATCTTTGGAATAATCAACCAATCATCATGTTGGATTTAAGACCAACTCAGTATAAAGGAATTCAGCTTGGTGCTGTAAACCTAGCCAATTACCCATGGTTGGTGAGGTCATAAATCCTAATCCAGTACAGTATCTAACTATTCTAAATACTATCCTTAAATGGCACACTTGAGGAAAGAGCACATCGTTTATATATGGAATAGTTTGAATACTGTTCTGATGAGCTAATAGCTGTTTGCTCTGATGCTTTCTGGAGAAGAGTTCTGAGGTTGTGTCGTGGGTGGTCCCAACCATAACATGTTTTTGCTATCCTTGCCCCACTTTGAATTGGAATGGAATAGTAATAGGACAGTAAAGGAATTTCTCTATTATTGGATCACAATTCATTCTGCTTCCCACTTTTGAGCACAGAAAAACTCAATGGAAGGCTTTGATATAATTTCCTTCTCATTTATTGCTAGTTCTTTTTTCCTCCCTTTATTTTGGATGACTATTTTATACTGTAGTTTGTTTTGATAGTCAGCCACTTTCAATCTTTTTGAAAGAAACCGATAATTACCTCTACTCCTTTCTATAAACTTTATGGTGCCTAGCATCGCCTTACTATCCTAGGGAGGCATAGAATAGATGCACTTGGATTGCACTGAGAACACGGAACTTGATGCTGTGAAGGAGGTCTCATAGAAAGTGCAAAATGATCCATGAATGAGTGAGTGAAGGAACGAATGCATTCAGAGAGAATTCCGAGCCCAAGGACGGCCATGATGGGGTGTGATTTATCAAGGAAAGCACTAGGCTGGAGATGAAGCCTGTCTGATGTTTTACAAAAGGCACAGAGGATGATTGAGAGAGGTAAAATGGCTTGGAGAGAAATAAAGACTTAAGAATTTAAAAGAACCTGAGCCACCATGTAATAATATTTGCCTCTTCGGTTTGTGTGGAATGCCAGATTTCAGGGAACAACATTTTTTTTGGTGGGGGAGGATAAGAATTAAAAAATATTACTTGACACACATGTTTAGCTGTTCATGGTTTATGATAGGGTCTTTTGATGCTATTTGATGATCTTGCTAAGTACATTTATTTCAAATTCAAAATAAAAAAAGATAGGATGTGATTATTTGAACTTGCTGATTTAGGAAGAAATAATTCATTTAGATGCATCACAAATTAATCTTCTTTCTGAGAATCAGAATAAACAACCAAAATTCCGTTTTGCAGCAAGCTGTTCAGTAATGTCTGTGGGGACCCATTTGTTTATTTGCTTCTGAATGATAGTCTTAGGTAAACAGCACACAGCCATATCTATGTGCATCTGCGTAGCCTTCAACGCTTTTATTGTGCAACTTAAAAATTAAAAGAATTAAATCTGCTGTACTTAGCAGAACGGCGAAATCACACAGTGTAAAACAGACCCCTACCACCTTCTTGTCAAGTAGCCTTGGCCTTTGAAGACCATCCCTGAACAATCAGTCATTTCACTAAGCCTTTCATTCTTAACCATATTCTAGGCTTCCCCCTCCCAATGTTTTGTTTCTCAAGGCTAAATTTCATCTCAGTTGATTGCCCAATTCACTTTTCATTCAGTCATAATTGTTTTTCGAATTGTCTTAAATTCTCAAATGGATTATGACAATTTGAAAATTAACAATGGCACCTTAATTGCATGGGGCCTTGTGATCTGCAAAACCCTGTTGGCGGATGGTTCCCCCCCATCCCCTCCACCCACCTGTAATTTTTTTCCATGTGAAAAAATAGGAGCAAATGCACAAGCATAAAACACATGTGGTTGTGATTTATAAAAATACTTGACTTTCCAACTCAACCACAGATATTTGTAAGAACAATGCAACAATGAAGAAAATTTCAATTGTTTTCATTTATTTTGAAATCATTTCCTTCCTTCTTTACTCCCTCCCTCCCGTCCTCCCTTTTCTTTCTTTCCTTTCTTCTTTTAAAAACAAGGTCTCACTGGGTGGTGATTCATGCCTTTAATCCCACCACTCAGGAGGCAGAGGCAGGTGGATCTTTGTGAGTTCAAGGCCAACCTGGGCTACAAAGTGAGTTTCAGGACAACCAGGGCTGTTACACAGAGACCCTGCCTCAAAAAACCAAAATCAAAAACAAAAACAACAACAACAACAAACACCAAACAGGGTCTCACTATGCCGCTCTGGCTGATCTGAGACTCTGTATATAGACCAGGCTGGCCTGGAACTCAGAGATCCCCCTGTGTCTGCCTCCCAAATGCTGGGGTTAAAGGCATGGTCCACCACACCCACTCCTCAGTTTTCTTCTATGGCAGTAGGAGGATATATAGTCAGAATATCTTCTGTATGTGTGCAGATAAGATCAGGGAAAACAAATCACTTTTAGCTGAGTTCTCAGTGTGGCATTCCACTTTCCTGTCCCTGGTAACCTGCCACTGCAACCTCTTTAGGTAACTGTTTCAACCTTTGAACTCTTGCCTTTCCTCTCAGGCCCTTTCTCTCAGCCTTCAGACTTGCTTTAGAATTGGCAAACTATCACCGCCTTTGAACTGGACCTTTGAACTTTATCTTCACGTTGGATAGAGCTCAGGGAGGAGGTACATTACATCATACTGAAAGGTGAGTGAACATGCAAGTTCAGATGACTTCAAGAGTTCACTGCCTGTCTTATAAGAATTAGGCCTAGGTGGGGCAACTAAGCACGAATTAGGTCATGGAAAGAGATGTGAACCATTCTGCAATTTTGTTTTGAGACTGGGTCTCCTGTAACCCACGCTGGCTTCGAGCTCACTACACAGCTCAGAGGATGCCCTTGAACTCTGGTCCTTCGTCTCTCAAGTTCTGGACTTGTATGTGCCCCAGGCTTTTGGTTAATCTTTATCTCCATTGCTCACCTTAGTGAGTGGCAGCAGGTACATAATAAATGCTGTCTGAGTGCCTGGCCTAACTTTTGTGGATTATGTTAGTTGTTAGTTTTTGGCACATACCTCTGTTAGATCACCACTCCCACCCTGCCAACATGCCACTAGGTAAATGACCACCAAGAATGCTTTGTGGCTTCGTTATCCAAAGAGCAATTGCAAAACCAAACTTTAATCTCATATTTAAACCCTTTATCAGCATTTATAATGTGAAAAGTGATAATGAATTTTTCACCTTTTTAGCTTTCTGCTGTCTCTGTAAAAAGCACATGAAGTCAGAGATCTAAAACAACACAAACCTATTATATGGCTTCAAGGGGTTAGTTGAGGTAGGCTCTTAAGGGGAATTTTTTGGAATCTACTTTCAAGCTCATTTGATTGTTGAACAAATTCAGTCCCTGGAAGCTGTAACTTCCAGGCCCCTTCCTGGCTGGATGTCAGCTGGGGGCTGCTAAGGCAGAGAATGCCCACCTGAATTCCTCTTGTCATGACCTCCTCCACCTTCAAACCAACAATAAGGGAAGGGCCTTGCTTCTTCCGGATGGCTCTGATTTCCCCTTCTCGCTGCTGTCAGGTTTTTTAGAGCTTTTCATCACATGAAGCCTACTGAGGAAGTAGAGGGTGGCACTCTCATGGTAAGGTGGACTGGGTGACTAGCCTCAATTGCAGCGGTTCTCTTTGTCATGTAATCTAACATTTTCATGGTCGTGATGTCACACTCAGAGGCTGGAAACTAGCAAGGGACATGTGAGAAATTCTATCAATCACATTCTTATTTTAAATTAGAAAACATTATATAATAATTAGACTTTAATAACCAGAGATCACTATAAAGTCATGCTGTAAATGGACGAGTAGTTACAGGCATAATTTTAGTGATTGATGTCTAATCCCTTTAGCCTTATATATATCATTTGTCAACTACTGAAACTTTAGCTTGGTTTCTTCTCCTTACTTCTATCTAAAACTATTGTATTGACTAGAGAAATACCAGTTTTAACTAACCTCATCCTTTAAGATATTTGAACCAAGAACTTCCTAGATGTGAAATGTATAATTTTGTGACCAGAAATACTTATAGGGAAATCTTTTAGCTTTAGTAAAGGATGAGAAAGCAGAGGGAACTATTGTAATCGTACTAAATTTAATATTTTTATTATTCTGAGGGATGGAGACTCACAGGATTTCCTTTGGATTACCCAAAGTTCCGGATAGACTTTATACTTAGATATAAGTATAAAACTCACATTTTGCCAATCAATACTTAGCATATCTCTACAGGATCTCAAGCGTTCTATGTGCACAGACTTGGGGAGGAGAGTAATGCTTGCTGTTTTATGCTCTGCAGACAAAAAGTGAGTGGTGAAAAGTGGGATGTTGGAGGAGGCTGCTTGTTTGTTTCTCGGCCTCCTGGCAGCTCACACCTGAAATAATCACACAGAAGCTATATTATTTAAAATACTGCTTGGCCCATTAGCTGTAGCTTCTTATTGGCTAACTCTTACATCTTAATTTAACCAATTCTAGTAATCTGTGTATGGCCTTGTGGCTGTGGCTTACTGGGTAAAGTTCCATCTGGCTCTGGTGGGGCTACATGGCTTCTCTCTGACTCTGCCTTCTCTCTCCCAGCATTCAGTTTAATTTTCCCTGCCTAGATAAATTCTGCCTAGCTATAGGTCCAAAGTAGTTTCTTTATTAGCCAATGGTATTCACAGCATACAGAGGGTCCCACATCAGTGGAAAATGAGCAGTGTTATCTCTTACTATGGGAAACAAGGACTCTTCTCATTATCTTGGGGAGCCTCCTGGACCCATTGCATTCTCCCCCACTCTCTGAAATGACTTCATATAATCCAGGCTGGCCTTGAACTCACTATGTAGTCAAGGATCACTTTTGCTCTTCCTGCCTCTACCTACCAAGTGCCAGGATTGCAGGGGTGTACTATAAGTAGTGCTGGGATAAAACCCCGACTTTTGTATACCTAAGCTACCCAGCTGCTCCCCATTCCACTACCCAGCTGCTCCCCATCTCCCTGCCAGACCTGTTTTCTTTTTCTGAAAAGCAGCTGTGAAATCTGAACGGCTCCCAGAGTGACTCCAAAGGAAAAGGGTCTTGACTAGCTTGACTTAGTAAAAATGTTATGACCACAGAGGGAAACAGGCTTGGCAAAATATTCAGATTAAGCACAGTGAGCTTTCCTTTTTCAATAAATTTGGCATAAGGAAAGAAAACAGAGAAATTGAAAAAAAAATAAAAGAAGCCCAAGGAGGATGTTTCAAAGATGACTTTAAAAATATTCCCGCCAAAGTTCCAGTTTGTTTTGCAGAATTTTCAGCGTGTCTGTGATGTAATAAATGGTTAAAAGCTTTTTGCCCTTGCAGAAGCATCTTGGTTGGTCCAACTGAGACCTGTGATGAGTTCCCAAAGAATACCTAGATGTGAATACAAATCACCAATCTTGTAAAATCAGTTGGACAATCAAATGAAGCAAATTCCTGACTTGTCTTTCTTTCCTGCAATGCACAGGACACCAATACCATTGAGCTTGTTGAGAATAAAGATGAGGAAATTGTCAGTCATTAGGTACAGCACCAGCAAATGGAAACAGCATTTGAGAGGCCACTTATTACCAGTTTCAATTCCGCTTTATTTGTGGATTCAGACTCACTAGGAGTATTTTTCTACTTTCTATATTTTTCTTCTTAAAATTGAAAATAGATACAAGGACATCTATAACACTAGATATTATCATGACAAGAAAGCTCTTCCTGTGTCAGCGTATTGGGAAAAGAGGCAAGAGACAACTTTAAGTCTATGACCATAGTTCTTTCTGATGAACATGAGAAAAGGTATAAGAAAAGAATCCGCCATGCTTCTTGCTGAAGATTTGCCTCCATTTCCATCTTACCCTAGAGCTGGTGAGCAAGCACTTGGAGGCAGATCTGCTCTGCTACTTCAGTCTTGAATCATTGCCCGGAAACAAGTGAGCTACATGACTATGGCCTCAAACTCCACAGTTATGTGGAAACTTAAATTATGACTTAAAATAACCCTTTTGTCCTTTAAGTTGGTTTTCGTAGGTATGTTGGCACAGTATGGAAGCTGACTGGCACACACACCTAGTGTGTAATGGGGCACATGGTCTGTGTTCAATATATGGAAGTGATTACGACTGTTTCATATACAACATTAGTCCCATACAATTCTCAAATTCCCAAAAGTTCGAACTGTTCTAGTGTATTAATTATTAACATTAATGCACAAGTTTAGAAATGGTAAAAAGATACAAATGTTTATAAACCATAGCTTTAAGGAAAAAACTTTTGGGCTTCCATAGTTTGTGCTTTGTAATTGATCCAGTGAGGTCTAGGTTACCTTCTACATAATGACCTGTGGGACATTCCTTCCGAGTTTTGAGATTTTCACCAAACTGTCAATGTCAAATGGCTAGCAGACCTGTCCTTATACCAACAGGAGATCCCTTCCTCTGCTTCTCTGCTTATGGTCTGAGACTGTCCAGGTCTAGCAAGGAGCAGAAGCAAGTCATGAATCAATGGTCCTTGGGGATGATGCTCATCTCAAAACTGATGTCTCAGAAGGGTCAAGTGTTTCCTCTTTGATAATCCAATTTCTTGGGCTTTCAGCCTTCTTTGCCTTGGTTTTGGATTAACATTTTGTTCTTCTAAACTGTGTCTGATGTATGAAACACCAAGTATACAGTCTGCATTGACCTTGGTTCCTATTTTGTAAAGTGTGTGTAG
Organism: Alexandromys fortis; assembly: GCF_014885135.2. Lineage (NCBI taxonomy): Eukaryota > Metazoa > Chordata > Mammalia > Rodentia > Cricetidae > Alexandromys > Alexandromys fortis. The sequence goes on from NW_026067995.1 coordinate 1,022,229, forward strand.
CACAGTTGTTAATAATAAAAACCCTGAGTCAGATATAGGCTCAGAGAAGCAGAGGAGCTAGCCACTAGTTCTTACCTCTATTGAATCTTCAAACTGAATGCCATCTCTATGAAACCTCAGACTGAATCCTGAGCTCCTCTTCCCTCCTTATATTCCTCTCTCCACTCAGCCATATCACTTCCCATCTTCACCTCCCTAGTGCTGGGATTAAAGGTGTGAGCCACTACCCTTGACTTTGTTTCTCTTTTAGACTATTTAAATCTCTTGTAGCTCATGGTGGCTTTGAACTCACAGAGATCCATCTGTTTCTGTATCCCGAGTGCTGGGATTAAAGGTGTGTACCACCACTGCCTGTGCTCTATGGCTACCTAGTGTGGCTAAGTCCACACTCTGATCTTCAGGCAAGCTTTATTTGCTAAAGTGCAAAGGCCCCCCCCCAAAGTTTTGTGATGGTCTTCATGATCCATCTTGTAATTGTACCAAATATTTTTTATGTCAATAGGAATTTTACACATGTTTGAAGTCTTGAGTCAGGTCCCTGAGACATGCACAGAAGACAAAATGCTTTCTAAAGTTCCGAGGAGGTAAGAAATGTCAAACAGGTGTGTGCTGCAAGAGCAAACATCTTGGGCATCCTTCAGCTGCAATAAGCAGAGTGCATTTGGCAGGGTGTTGTTTGACATGGGTTTAGAAAGCAGTTTGCCAAGTCTTCTTTGTAATTTCCTTTCCTTTCTTTGGTATGAAATGGTAGTGAAATAAAAAAGAAGAGGCCAGTAAACCCATGATTGTCTAATGGTACATGCTGTACAATAAGGATGGGTCAGAATATATATAATACATTGAGACAGCAGTTTTTCAGGAGAATCAATGTACTTGTGCCATTATTATAAACACTGGCCTAGACAAAGCCAGTCCTGTGACTTATGGCTCCATTTTGGAGTAAATAATCATTTTAGACACCATGTATATAGGTAGAAGCATTTCTGAAGGAAATTAAATTTAGCTCATTATAGAAATCCTCTCATTGAAATGTATCTTGTAAATTAGAGAATTGAAAGGGCCTAAAACATATTAACTCAATATCTCTTGATTGGTACTTAAAAAACTTTAAAATCAATGTCCTTTTATTCTTGTCTTGGCACTTAATTTCATTTGCATATGACTCAGGCTGGTTCTTTAGGCAAATTGAATTTGCCAGAGTTTGGCTCCCAGAGCAGAAGGAGTGGCCTCCTTGGAGACAGAGCCACCAACTTCAGCAAGTCTTAACTCAACTCAATTTGTTGTATACACTTTTCAAACTTCTCAGATACGCTTACAGACATTTGGCCCAATGGAGGAAGCCCTGGGGACTAGGAAAACACAAAGCAAGCTACTGTACTGACATGCAGAATGTCTCATAATCTGCCTTTATCTCTCGTGGCTGCAGTGGTCTGGATAAATTAGACCAAATTGAGCTAAACGCTGTCCTTGGTTCCACTCACACAGCTGTCTTCTGAAGCTAATGGAGCTGTGAGTGCACATCCAAGGATGGAATTTGGCCCCTTTTGTCTTTGCACAAACAGTTACTTTAGTGGAGATGATTATTCTTGAGTGACTGTTTTATAAGCAGTATTTCTGCCCAGTTTGAATCTCTTTTCACTTTATCCTTCATAGTCGAGACATCTATGAATATGGAAACATGTAACTCGAAATTCTCAATTTCCGGAAAAATAAAAAAATCCCCCCAATAAAACCTGTGAGCATCGCAAATGAGCTGGGAAGGAGGTAGCGCAGCTCGTCTAAGTGGTGGCAAAGACACGAACAACACTGAGAAAATGTGTTAGCATTCATTAACGGTAATAATCTGATTAAAAATTTTATAGCACATGGATCCTCAGCCCTTCAAAAAGGAAATCTGTCACTAAACAACATTTTCAAGGAAAGTATAAATCGCCAAATAAATCTACTTATTCAGATGTGGAAAATATGAAATTAACGTTCTACACAACTGCTTTCTTGTCAAAAAATATTACACACATCTTAGTTTTCCTAAGGCCGGACTTTCTGGAATAGCAAATCAGTGTAACCAAAACGTTTTTATTGTTGAAAATTGCAACCTTGCCTCATCTTTAAATTTTTTTTCCAGAAAATAATATGTACTAGCAGAGCCTTGAAGTTTTGGAAGGGGTCTCTTGCATAAATCAACCCAAGATGTGAAGAATAGAAAGGACGAACACTCTAGGATCTCTTGACGTTTTGAGGCATTTCCAAGCGTTAGCTCATTTCCTTTAGGCTCTGAGCAAATCTCCTTATTTATAGTTCTTGTTGCACTTCCTCTGAAGATGATTAATTTAAGAATGTGTTTCGTTATACACGGGAATAGGGGCTTTAAAAAAGTTCATAATTACATACATCATCTGTGCCAGTATATATCAATTATCATCCGTTAAACATTTCACCTTTTACATGGTTAATAATCCTTTATATAATAATTTATGCAAAAATAATCCTACTGAGTTCTTTGAGTGGCTGGAAATTTCTGTAAAATAGTGAAATTTTTTTTTACTACCTGTCAATGTGAACAGATTTTAGGTATTTGAGACCCGTCGTATCTCTGCTTGAAACATTTTGAATACCAGCTCCAAAACCTCGACATTAATAAAACATTAAAGTTCCAACTTACACCCATAAAAGTCAAGAAACCCAGAGTTAAGGTCGACCCAGCTCTCTTTAACTCTGTCCTCCAGCATGTCTGCATGGGGGATGGGACACTGGTTCAGGCTGTTGCTTAAATCAGCCTTCCTGAATAACCTGGGAATGTAATTGAATTAGTGTATAAAGTATTTACATACCCTGCAGTGGGCAGCGCCACACACTATATTATCCACATCTCTTCTCAGGATCCTCATTTAGCTCCTCCTTGCAGTGTTCCTGCGAGGCTGCCTCAAACATTCAGAAATTGGACTTGCAAATACAATTTCCCTTCTTTTATGAGACTTCAAGATGAGTGATGCTCACTCAGTTTTCTCGTTGCCTTTCAGCTCCTGGCCAGACAGATAGAGTTTGGGTAGCATTCTTCCTTTTGGCTCACATCCTCAGAGGTTGCTAGGTATTAGACATTCTTGTTCCATGGCCAAGGATCATTTTATGGTTAAAGTCAACCAGGTGTAGGTCCATTTGTCATATTAATATGAAAACTAAAGCCTCAAGATTGAGTTTAGGAGCAGACTATAGAGAATTTAAGGACACTGACTTTAGCTTCAGATAGACTTCCAAATAAGCCATTGTTCTGCCACTGATGGCTATTTAACCTTTCAAACCTCAGTTTTTCCTCTTCAAAATGGGGATGGTTATAGTCTCCATTCCTCTTAATATTCAATGAGAGAGTTTGAAGATTTAAAGATAAGATGTATCTAAAAGATTTCTTTATACAGAAAGTATGTAAGAAATGCGATGACATCCTATTCACTGTGGGAAGAAATAACATATCACTTCAGTCAACTTGACAAAACAAAGCAGACAAACCCAGAATCTCACTATGTATCACCTGGCTGACCTGGACCTAGCTAAGTAGTCCAGGCTGGCCTTGAACTCATAACCTCACCAGGTCTTGATTCTTCAATTTACTCCTTTTCCTCCCAGTCTCACAGAGTGTGGGGCAGGGTCTTGAAGAATATTTGAAAGTTCAGAAATGTTAAAAATGTTAACTCTGAAGATAGTCACCCTTAGCTACAGTCAAGAAATGTATAATACTATTTTTTATTGTTAAGATCAGCAAATATTGAAAAAAAACCATTTGAATATAAAGAGGTAAGTTGTTTTAGATGTTACTTTCAGTACCAACTGGTATACCATTTGCAAAGACTCTGGCAATGAAAACCAGTGCATGGCTTGTGAACTCAGCAATTCTGGAAACTGATCATGATGAATGATAAGTATTTAAGACTATTTATTCATAAAGTCTTACTGAAAACTTGGAAGTAATCTAGCTGTTGATATGGGACTCTCTTAATTACTCATTCTGTTTCTGTGATAAAAATACTCTGACAAAAGCAAGTTAAGGGGAGAAGGGTTTCTTTTGGCTCGCTTGTTGAAGTGGGAAAGTCCAGGTGACAGGGCCTTGATGAAGCCAGTCAGTGGTATCCATAGTCAAGACACAGAGAGCTGGTGCTGGAGAAATGGCTCAGAGGTTAAGAGCATTGCCTGCTCTTCCAAAGGTCCTGAGTTCAATTCCCAGCCACCACATGGTGGCTCACAACCATCTGTAATGGGGTCTGGTGCCCTCTTCTGGCCTGCAGGCATGCACACAGACAGAATATTTTATACATAATAAATAAATAAATAAATAAAAATTAAAAAAAAAGACACAGAGAGCCATGAAGGATTAGGCTCAATTTGCTCTCTCCTGTGTATGTGATTCCGGCTTCCAGCCAATGAAATAAGGCCACCCACAGTGAGTGGGTCTTCCTATTAACTTAATCAAGATAACCTCACCAGGCATGCCCAGAGGCCATTTTCAAGGTGTCAATTTTCATCAAATTTTCATCACAAGGTCTGTTAGATTATGGTGCCATCATACAGCAAGATTATATAGACCTTTTTAAAGTAAATGTGATTTACATGTGAAATAGATTTGTATTATAGGGGAAGTATTTGGAAAGATTTCACTTTCTCCCCAGTGACTGCTAACACTTCGTTTCATGGAACCTCCATTTCTGGACTTCAGTTTTCCTTAAGAACATCTAGGTCTTTTCACAGGACTCTTCTTAGCTATTGAGATCTGTCTCCATTGTTCTTTTTACTTATTATCTTGGGACAAAATATCACTAAGTGGCTTAGATTGGCCTTGAATTTGTGCTTCTCCTACTTCTGCTTCTTGAGTAGTTGGAACGACAGGCCTGTATCACCAAGCTTGGCCGTGAGGTTGTGTTCTCTACATGTGCTTATATTGGCGGAAGGATTGCATGCGGAAGGATAGAACTACCACCTTTGTGCATGCTATTCTCTGTGCCTCATAAGCACAGAGTTCTCATGGATCCTGAGACATGATGTTCAGTGAGCCTCAGAGAGAACAGGCTCGGGAGGTTCATTTGTAACTGAGAACACTGACTCACTTGCAGTCCTATGAGGCTATGCTGTCCTTTCAAACAAAACATGCGAAACATTAACTCTACCATATTCTGTCGAACTTGTCATATTTTGTGTATTTGCCAGCATCTTATGTTGAAATGTCACAAGAGTAACGAGAAAACATGACAACACACAATCACTCTTCCTTCAAGTTTTTCCTGAGTCATCAGTAAGTTGAGAAGGAAGTGTAGTAGCTGTTTGTGTCGAGAGGGAAAGGAAGAGTTGAGTTGGACCCCATGGTTCTGCTAAGACTGAAATCACAGCCATTATGAGTCACAGATAGAGGCAGGGAGGGGAGCAGAGAAAAATGTAGAGCTTAGCAAAAATCAATAAAAAAAGAATATGAAACACAAAGTTTATGGGATTCCACACTTGAGATAAAACCCTTTCTATTTACAGTTACACCGACGATGAACAACGCAAATGTTAATGGGAAGATTTATATGAATAATTCAAATTTAAAATTGTTCTCTAATTATAATGGCATTTTTATAGCAAAACCAAAACCACGATGTTTCAGGAGATCCTACAAATGAAATAAAAGAGTGTGTGCATTTGTCTTCTACTCTAACATATATTACTTAAAAAAAAATTTTTTTGTGCAAGGAGTCCCCCTCCAAATTTCATGGCTCATGCCAATGATGCAAGAACCAAGGAAACTGGGAAACTTAGAGGTTTTGCTTGTAGACATCTGTCTACCTTTCTGTTGACAGACTGAAGCACTCCTCAATCCTATTCTTCACAAGTCATGTGAGATTTAAGGCTGATCATTTAGAAATTTCATTTCCCCAGCCATATTAATTAGTTTGGGGCTCACCCCTTGAACTATAGTTGGTCCATTTGAATCATAAAACATGTAAGAATAGAAAGGAAGAGGAGCTGGAGAGATGACTTAATGGGTAAAGTGCTTGGTGTACAAGCACAAGGACCTGATTTTAAAGCCCAACATCCATATAAGATGTGGGTCTCATAACATTTTTCTGTAATCCTAGCTCTAGTGAGTGGAGACAGAAGGCTCCTAGGTGCTCGCCAGCCAGTCACCCTAGACAAAATGGTGAAATCTATGTTCAGCAAGAGACCCTCTTTCAAAAAGTAGGGCTGAGAGAGACAGAAGATGACACTGGTATTGACATTTGGCCCCATATGCACATATAAAGGCAAAGGCACATCATTCTCCTCCCCACCCCATCCCACACACCCTTCACAGAATAGGCAAGAAGTGTTTCTTTACTTTTGGTTGCTGGGCTTGAACCTGGGCAATAGCAATTCAGACTGTGGCAAAGTGAGGGATAGAAACAAAACCTGCTTATATCATTTGAGTCTGTATGACTCTATGATGCCTGAAGTTAGTTGCATATACACCTAGAGTTATTTGTTATGTGATTTATTTATGTTCAAGATGATTACTCTTGATAATCTTGATCTATAAGATTTTTACATCTTATATCTGTAAGAATGGCCACGATCAAAAACACTGATGACAACTTATGCGGGAGAGGTTGTGGGGTAAAGGGAACACTCCTGCATTGCTGGTGGGAGTGCAAATTGGTACAGCCCCTTTGGATATCAGTATGGCGATTTCTCAGAAATTAGGAAACCTTCCTCAAGACCCAGTAATACCACTTTTGGGTATATATCCAAAGGATGTTCAATTGTGCCACAAGGACATGTTCTCAGCTATGTTCATTGCAGCATTGTTTGTCATAACCAGAACCTGGAAACAACCTAGATGCCTCTCAACTGAAGAATGGATAAGTAAAATGTGGTACATTTACACAATGAAGAACTACACAGCAGAAAAAAGTAACGACATCTTGAAATTTGCAGGCAAATGGGTGTAGCTAGGAAACATTATATTGAGTGAGGTAACCCAGACCCAGAAAGACAATTATCATATGTACTCACTTGTAAGTGGTTTTTAAACATAAAGCAAGGAAAACCAGCCCCAAAATCACAATCCAAGAGAACCTAGACAACAATGAGGACCCAAGAGAGACATACATAGATCTAATCTACATGGGAAGTAGAAAAAGACAAGATCTCCTGAGTAAATTGGGAGCATGGGGACCATGGGAGAGGGTTAAAGGGGAGGGGTGAGACAGGGATGGGAGTGGAAAAAAATGTATAGCTTAATAAAATAAAAACCAAAACAACAACAAAAAAACCAAACAATTCACACCCGCCAAAAAAATAAAATCAAGGTGATTTTAGTTTGATTTTGTCACTTGCAACAAATACACTGCTTTAAAAATATTTTTATTTTTAATTGGACGTATAATAATTGCACACATTATTGGGACAGAGTATGACACATCCATACATGTTTAGAGCATGTACTGACCAGCTCTGGGTAACTGGCGAGACCTCATCTCAAACATTTATTGTTGCTCTTTGTGGGGAATAGCAGCTGTGAGATCTTCTCAACTCGCTGTTTTGAAGTCTTCACGACATGCACAATATTCTTTTGCTGTTTGTGCAGAATAGTAGTGCCTAAAGTTATCTGCCAAACTGGTCACAGTGAGTATCCCAACTGGGAAAGATGAGTAAGAAGCTTTTTTATCTACATCTATATTGCTTTCCCCTGTTAGACTTTTGTAGAGCCTGTATTTATTGCTTGAAAATCAGCAGAAGCAATAAAGGTGTTTCTATCTTGGGGAAAACATCCAAGATGCTTAATCTTTTTTAGTGTGGTGAAAAATGCATAACACGGAATTTACAATTTTAATGATTTTTAGGTGTAAAGTTCAGTAAGGTTCTGAGTATTCACCATGTTACGAAACAATATGGTGCTTAGGCCTACTATAAAACCTGCCCAGTTGGATGCAGAAGTGGTTGCTTTAAAGTCAATGGTTCCTAAAGGGACAGGGTGGGGGCCAGCATTCCCACAGCAGCGCCTCTGTAGAAGGATGCCAACAGGAAGAGCAACCTCAGAGTTAACACTGGAGCCTTAAACCAGTAGTTTCACTGGTTGGTGCCACATAATTATACTGCAGCAAGCAGCAAATAGAAGAAGATTAATGAGTTTGGCCTTACGAACCATCTAAAGGTGAAAAATTTAATTCTCAAGTAGGTAATCTTTTGTCTGGGTGTTCTAACGCATGTCAGTGAACAGAAGGAGAAAATTTGGGTTCGCGGCAGTATCAAAAATGGGGCACCATGAAGACAGAAAGGGGCACAGTCAGTCTAAGCTGAGAGCCGCCTTATGGAAAGCTTTCAGAGAGACATGCGGAACATATTTTCAACAGCCCAGGAACTGCTGGATGAAATCGCTGCGCCACTCCCTGGAAAATACAGTGTCAACATTTTGTACACATCCCCATGTTCAAGGGCAGACACCAGCAGGGCAGGAGTGGCTGGATATAGTACTTTGCTAACAGTGAGAACTGCATCACGGTTAACTGGTACACTTGGGCCCCTACATTTGCTAACTTCTGTGCAAGATCTCATCCCTCCTGAGCCCTGCATAGTTGCTTTGCTTTTATGTAGTGCATAATGCAAACAAACACCCTTTACTGCTCTTTTTTTTTTTGAAGGTAGACTCTCACCTGTTCAAGGCTCTCATCAAACTTGCTATGTAGCTGAGGATGAACTTAAGCTTCTGATCCACCTGTCCCTACCCTCAAAGCGCTAGAATGCAAGGTGTGTGCCAACAGGCTGGGCTTACGGAGTGTCAGCTAAGCTACATCCCCAGCCCTGAAGCCCATTGTTTAGTCGAGGGAAACTTGTTCCCTGTGTTGGCACAATGAAGATTTAAAAGGAGTGTTCAGTTTGACATTGTCTTTTGATGTATCTGTAAGAAAGCAAAAATATTGCCATTCCTTTATGTTCAATAAATCAGAAGGCTTTCTGGGAGTTTCCTTTGATGGGGTGTAAGTTGGAAGAGACTGGCTGAAGTTGGCGGAACAGAGAGGAGGGAAGCTTGAGGAGGCAGGAACAAAGGAAGCTAGGGGAAGGGATCCTGGATAAGAAGCCACTCCAGCGCATAGTCTTGCCAGCATTAACCTACATCTTTGCGAGCTATCACAGTGACTGGAGGAGCAAACGGTGCTTGGTTATCTCCACGTTTACTCTTGTAATTAAAATAAAATAAGAATGAGAGAAAACATCCAAATTTGATGAGAAAGAGCCCAGGATGAAAAAAAAAACTTGCATATTCTCTCTCACATGTGGATACCAGTTCCCCATTGCCATTCATGTATAGTTATGTGGATGGGAATGTGGGTATAGGTCCTGAGACTAAAAAGGAGACCCTGAGGGAGGGGGTCAGAAAAAGGAGCAAGGAATGTACAGAAGCACGGAATGTTCTGTGACGTGAAAATGGAGAGAGGTGGAGGGGTACAAGTTGGGTACTGGGAAGAGGGGTAGGGAAAGACAAAAGAGGATCAACCAAAGCTAAGTATGTCTGAAGATGCCAGAGAGGAAAGATGTTACTTGGTGCTCTAATTAAAAACTAAAAATGTAAGAAAATAAATTTAAGAGGGTAAAAAAAAAACTCAGAAAAAGTAATTCTCCTTCTCACCTTTGCTTTTCTTTTCGGCCCCAGTGCTCCTTTTCCCCTGGTGTTACTTTGTGGGCAATCTGGACGGCTTTAGTATCCCTTTATGGTTCTTTTTGTTTTACCTCGGCTTTTACCCCTGTTAAATGGGGGCTTCAACTGCAATTAGGGGGTGACATGAGCTCTGCATTTTAGCAGTCTTTCCTTAAGCCGACCCCTTTCCCCCAGCACCGATGGGATGCACGGGGCCGCATATGCCACAGCTTGCAAGCCTTCGCTCTGGGCACGTGATTAACTCCTTCACTCGCTTTTCACACCTTTCTCTTGAAGCAAGCCACCCAGGTGACTCGTGCATTCTTTCATCCACATGTGCTATTTCCAAGTCGCTGCAAAATGAAGTTCAAACTGCTGAAAAAAAAAAAAGCTCATTTTTAATTACCAAAAGATGGAAGTCGCGAGGAGTCAGCCTGACAGCTCTCGTCAATGAGATCAGTAAGCTGTGAAGACGTGTGGCCGGCTATGCCTTGTCATTAATATAGACAGCGTGATCAGATGCCATCATAACTGTCATTATTACAGGACCACAAAGCTTTATAGCAACAGAAGAAGCAAGTACTTTTGGATGAAAGGTCAGCCCAGAAGAGAATCAGCTCATCGATAAGGCGGGGTGCAAGGAGGGATGAGGGCGTATAAGGAATTCTCAGGAAAATCGAGTGAGCAAAGACCCCTGTGATAATGTTCACATTTAAATTAAGAAGTGGGCAGAAAAAAAATCCTGGTGGATCGCTTCACGTTGAATTAGAGGTGGAAATAAATAACAGTAATGTTGTTCTAATGTCTGTAATTAATACAGGGTAACAACATAAATTGGTTTTCTCCCATATTTATGTATCTGAGTACATTTTCATAATAGATGCATTATAAATTTAAGCCATGGGTCCCATGTAATCTAAAGCAACTAAGAAAATGAGTTTTCTTCATAAAGCAATAACAATGCATTTTCCTTTAGAAGGTGTGGGTGTGTTTGTGTTTGCACTGTCTCTCAGAGCACTTCCTACAGCTGATCAAGAAGAAGGCTTTCAAAGTTCTCTTTTTTCTTGTGGGTCCCAGATATTATGGTAAGATTTAAGGGTTGCAGAGTCAGAGAGGGACTAAGACGTAACTCCTGGGTAGTGCCATTCACCAGAGCACAGAGAACAGGAATGATGTGTGCAGGAGAGCTTAGGTGTTTCTAGATAGACATGGTTTAATTCTGCCTTTTCTTCTGAAATCAAATCTATGCTGTAGCCACCCTGGGATACAAAGTTGCTTATTACAGTTAATGGGTTGTTCGTCCTCTTTGTTCTTGTACTAATCTGGAGTCAGTGCATAAAACAGAACATGTTGCCCATAAAATCCAACCAGCCTGGAGTTGGTCCACAAAGTGGACAACACTCACCAGAGCAGATGGGTAGGGTAAGGTTTAATACAGAGCGAGAGGATTAGGTAAGAGCAAACAAGCAGAGAGAAAGGGATAATTTCATTTTAGATGACCCTCTCTGACCTTTCTTGTACCCAACAAAGATCAGATTGATCCTGGTGCTCTGTCTTTTGGCCACTTCCCCCTGCATTGGCTCAGCATGCAGTGTCTGCTTTGCCAGACCTGTGACTAACTCAGAGGATGGATTCTCAGCTTTCCGAAGATGTATAAAGTGAGTCACAGCCGTTCATGAATGAATATACACACGCAGAAATGACAGCGCTCTGCTAACTGTGTTTCTATCTGAACAATGAATACATCAGAGTGTAATTTAGAAAGGGATGTGACCAGGTTTCTATAAATGACAGTTGAGATTGTTAGAATGTTTGCTGACGAGGTTTCTATTTATTTTAACATTTAGAAGTTATGTGAAAAATGGGTTGTGGATTAAAGCCTAAGCAGTTCTGAGTCCAACTTCCATACAACAGCTTGTGGCAAATGGAGGTGGCAGGGGGAGCCTAGAAGCCCCAAACCTTGTGAAGTTAAGGTTGGGATGGCCTTGGCACTTAAGTGCAACTTCATGTGTTTTTATCATGTTGACTTCCACAGTTGGCGAACTGGGGAACTGAGGCAGCTGTCTGTGACTTGCTGGTATGGGGTTTGAGTTTCACCCAGAAGTGTGATGGTTCAAGTTTATAACCATGGGCCTGGGAAAATGAGTGAGCATAACCTCTTTGGGGAGCTGGAATGATTGGGAATACGATGCTGTCTGTTCCCTGTCAGGTTTGTGTTGGCATCTGGGCTGTTCCTTTTGCCTTTTTGTTGTTGTTGTTGTTATTGTTTCTTTGACTGCTAACCTTGAGAAGAATGACTTCATTTAGCATCTTGAAGTCTCAACTCAAATAGCCTGGAGGAATTTGCCAAACAAATGCAACCTCTTTGGTTGGCTCTGCTGCTCCTACCTGTTCAGGTATGCTGGCCATTTCACAGTGTAGTTTACATGCTGTGGAGCTGTGCTCTGGGAGGTATTAAGCGCCTTCAAATAGCTCTGTAAATAAGAGAATTGAAAGGCTGTGTTGCAGAGGTAGCCTGGAACGAAACATTGGAGTGAAAAGTGAGATCCAGGTTTTCCTTGAAGATATAATGGAGCCCTGGGGCATTCAGATTTTAGGTTTTCTCTATTTGTTAATTTTGGAAATCGACTTTTCACAGTTCTCTTTCCCTTTGGTGTTATAGCTTTGGATTTTGCTTCTAAATGTATCACTGGTTAGAAAACTCAGGAGTGTGTGTGTTTGTGTGTGTGTGTGTGTGTGTGTTACTTTAGAATTTAGACAAGAGGCCTAGAGGCTAAACAGCAGTAGATACAGTCATTACAAGCTAGAAATAAGTATGTTACTTGTATAGTATAAACAGTGTTCCTTGCCTAATTAAGCAGGAACCAGAAAGGGTGCCAAGATTGTCAAACACTTGTAAGACCTAGGTCTTAATGAAGACACAAAGGATGAAAGCAAAAAAAGAAACAAATGATTTTTCTAACT